>NW_006775239.1:771174-788837 GCF_000442215.2 Lipotes vexillifer | reverse complement strand
TTGTGGTACGTGGGCCTCTCACTGTTGTGGCCTCTCCCGTTGCGGAGCACAGGCTCCGGACGCGCAGGCTCAGCGGCCATGGCTCACGGGCCCAGCCGCTCCGCGGCATGTGGGATCTTCCTGGACCGGGGCACGAGCCCGTGTCCCCTGCATCGGCAGGCGGACTCTCAACCACTGCGCCACCAGGGAAGCCCGGAGCCTATAGTTTTAAACTTAAAGCTTTAACTCTTCTGGGATTTACTTCTGCTGGTATTATGAAATATGCTTACAATATTTCCTAAAATGAATAGCCAATTATCGCAACATTATCTCATGTTGAGATAACAATTGTCCATTATCTTTCCATTATATGACATGTATTATTTATTACGTAAAGTATGTCTATATGTGAAAAGGTCTTTTTCTGAAATTTCTATTCTCTTAAATTGCTTTATTTTTAAATTTCTGTATCAACGCTGTTCTCTTTAAATTACTATCACTTTATGGTAGTTTAATATATATTTAGTCAAGATCATCTCATTTTCTTCTTTGTTAAAATTTGCTTCTCTGTACTCATGCAGTAATTCTTTCCAATAAATTTTATAAATAGCTTTTAGAATTTCATTAATATATAACTGAATTTAAATTAAGATTTTTATATTAGAGAGAAATATTACTTCTGAAATATTTAGTATTACAAAATAATTTAGTTTTATTAAGCTGGTTTTTATATGTTTGTTGTCCCATGCTTAATGTTTTAAAATAGACTAGTTTAGCATTATTAAGAATAATACCTGCTATGGGCAATTTTGTTCATGTCTTTTGGGAAATATTTCTATGAATTTCCTTGTGGATAAATAGACATAAGCTTGCTGAATCGTTTGGTATATGTAAAACTTTAGTAGATACTCTACCAAATTGTTTTCCAAAGTGATTAAAGATATGTATACATCATTAGCATTTTATGAGCTTCAGTTATTTTAGGTTTCACTAACACTTGGCACTGTCTTTTTCATGGTAGTTGTTCTGATGGGTATGCAGTGTTCTTTTTTTAACTTGCATTTCTGTGATGAAAAATAAAGTTGAGCACCTTCTTGTATGCTTACTTGTCATTTGAATATTATTTTGTGTGACGTGTCTGGTGAAGAATTTTTATCAATGGGGGAGATTTACATCTCCATGTATAGAACTTGTTATACATTCTGAATAAAATTCTTTTGTCAGATATATATATATCCCACTATTGGGGATTTTTTCCACCATATTAATAGCATCCCTTTTATTCTCAGAAGTTATTAGTATTAATGTATTAATGCTTCAATTTTATATATATATATATATATATTTTTTTTTTTTGGCGGTACGCGGGCCTCTCACTGTTGTGGCCTCTCCCACTGCGGAGCACAGGCTCCGGATGCGCAGGCTCAGCGGCCATGGCTCACGGGCCCAGCCGCTCTGCGGCATGTGGGATCTTCCCGGACCAGGGCACGAACCCGTGTCCCCTGCATTGGCAGGTGGACTCTCAACCACTCCGCCACCAGGAAAGCTCCATTTTTATCTTTATTAATAGGGCTTTTAATATAATGTTTAAGAAATTTTCACCTACCTCAATGTCATGATTACACTTTTTTCTCTAAAAGCATTAATGATTTTACCGTTAGGAATTGCATGTACAGTTAGAAATTAAATATTTTTCCATTTGAACATACAGTTTACCCAGCACCAGTTATTAAATCAACCATGGTTTCCCACTGTCCTAAGTCAGATGAAGGGGTATGTGTGTGTGTGTGTGTGTGTGTGTGTGTGTGTGTGTGTCTCTTTACTCTCTATTCTATTCCATTGGTCTAATTGTCTAGCACTGTGCATTATTTTTTCTTGATTATTTATATTTTGTATAGATTTTAGATCAGGTTGTCTACACACACACTGACACACACAGGCATACACACACACACACACACACACACACATACTCATAACATTCTGTGAGAGTGTATTGAATTTACCAACTTGAGAAAATTGCCATCCTTACAGTACTGGGTCTTTCTGCCCACAAAAGTATCTCTTTAAATTTATTTAGATCTCTTTAATTTCACTAAATATTTTATAGGTTTTAGTGTAGAAATCTTGCAGAACTTTTGTTAGGTTTATCCTTGACATTTTTATGTTTAAGATAAATGCTATCTCCTTTAGAGTCTTTTTCTTTTTTTGTTCTCAACTCTCTAATTACCTTACTAAATAGTTTGTAAATTCTGTTGAGCTTTTCTGTGGCTATAATAATTCCATCTATCAGTAATGACAATTTGATGCTCCTTTTCAAATATTCTATCTCTTCATCCATTCATTTATTCATTTACTCATTCATTCATGTTTGACTTTCTTGCACTAATTAGAATCTCTACTATAATGCCACATAGAAGTGGTGATTTTAGGTATTGTTTTCTTTTTCTTCATCTCTGAGGGACATAATTCAATGTCACTATTAATTATGATGTTGACTAAAGATATGGCAAATGCTTTTTATCAAAGTGAGGAGATATTTATCATGTAGTGTGTTATAGTTATGAGTTTTTATCATGAATGTGTGTTAAATATTAACAAGTGCTTTTTCTCTATCTCTCAAGATAAGAACGATTTTCTTTTTTCCCCATGTATGTGATAACTGTTCAGCTTTTCCAATTTTAAAATCAACTTACATTCCTAAAATAAAAATAATTTAAGCATGATGTATTAAATAAAGTTTGACCCAATTGTAATAAATAAATATATAAAGTGCACAAATTTATGATTCAGCAAAAGTATCTTCCTGTGAAAACATCAGCACAAACTGATGAACATAGCCAGTAGTCCCCCAAATTCCTCATACCCTTTAGTAATTCCTTTCCCCATGCCTCCCAGCCACACCCTGCCTTCAGACAACCACTAACATACTTTTTGTCACCATATATTTTCTAGAATTTCAAGTAAATGATATCATACACTATGTGCATATTTTGGTCTAGCTTTTTAGTTCACTAAGGATATTTATTTTGAGATTTATCTATGCTATTACAATTACTGATAGTTCATTCTTCTTTATTACTAAGTACAATGAATATGCCATAAAATGATTATTGATTCATCTGTTGAAAGACCCTTGAGTTATTTCCAATTTTAGGTTATTAAGAACAGTCTACATTAAAGTGTCATATACCATGTCATATATAGCATAAGAAACTTGTAGTATTATGCTTCTATTTCTTCTCTCTCTCAGCCTTTCTGCTATTGTTTTTCAAACATTTTAATCTGCATAGTCTACATACCTCAGACCTCATTATTTTTATTTTTGCTTAAAGGACAACATTTTGAAAAGAGACAAATAACTAGAAAAGGATAATGCATATTCACCATTTCTGGTGGCCTACATTCTTTTGTGAAAATTCATATTACCATCTAGAATCGTTTTCTTTCTTCCTGAAGAATTCCTTTGCTGTTGCTGGTAGAAAATCAATCTTTATTTCTCCTTTATTTTAAAAAGATTTTTTCACTGGTATCGAATAGTAGTTTCGTCATTGTTTGTCCTTTAGTACTTTCTTTAAAGCTAATTGGCCACTCTC
The DNA here is from genome assembly GCF_000442215.2 of Lipotes vexillifer. NCBI lineage: Eukaryota > Metazoa > Chordata > Mammalia > Artiodactyla > Lipotidae > Lipotes > Lipotes vexillifer. The sequence continues at coordinate 785,262 of NW_006775239.1, read as the reverse complement.
TTCTTGCTTGCATTGTTTCCAACAAGAAATCTTTTTTCTTATTTAGAGTATCTTAGTGTGTCTTTTTCTTCTTGCTGGCTTAAAAAAAAATCTCTTCTTTACTGCTTTTGAGAAATCTGCTTATCATGTACTTTGATGTAATTTTATTCATGTTTCTTGGGCTTAAGGATATTAATTTATGGAAATAAAGATTTTAAGTGAATTTAGTGAATTCATTGTTGCTTATAAATAACTGAAAATTAAATCTAATAATATTTTCCAAAAAATATCTTCATTGGAAATTAATAGTTAATATCCTAGAGCTGACCATGCAAGCTAATAGGAGGAGATAGTTCCAAATATAAGCTTTTAATGTACATTTACTGAGACTCCACTATGTCTCAAAATAGCCTACATTTGAATAACATATTGGTGTTAAAACAACTTATAAAAGGAAGAATTTGTTACATATGTATGATTTAAAGGTGTAGGAAATAGTCTGAAACATTTTGGAAGCTACTGCTGTTTAAAAGGGGAGTTGTTTGGGACTTCCCTGGTGGTCTAGTGGTTAAGACTCTGCATTCCCAGTTCTGGGGTCCCAGGTTCGATCCCTGGTCAGGGAAATAGATCCTGCATGTGGCAACGAAAGTCCTGTGCCAAGTAAATAAAAAATTTTAAAAAACTCTTCAACTTTTCTGCTCAGTGTTATGTGGCAGCCTGGATGGGAGGGGAATCTGGGGGAGAATGGATACACGTATATGTATGGCTGAGTTGCTTTGCTGTGCCCCCGAAACTATCACAACATTGTTAATCGGCTATACTCCAATACAAAACAAAAAGTTAAAAAAAATAAAAGCAGAGTTGTTTTATGTATGTATGTATATATGTACATATGTATGTGTGTTAGGAATAACCTAAGGTAGGATTTTCCAAAACAAAAAAGGCTGACTTGTGAACAAATAAAGATTATAGAAAACATAACTAATTCTTCAAGTCCCTGTAGCTTTCTTCTAAGGTCTTGTGAATGGCAATCAATTGAATTGTATTGTGCCAATTTTCCCATTAATTATCACCTTCATTAGCTATTCAGCAGTCAGAGTTTGCAACCACTCTGATATGAACAATATTCAGTGTTGTAAGGCAAATGCTATTAAGCGTCATATTCTTCAAAACTAAAAATAAACTAAAAAAAACCTGGTTTTTGAATCTGTATTTTTCCTAAGTTCTTGATTCTCTGGAAATTATTATATTGGCCCAGGGGACTAACTCCTAAGGAAAATAAAGCTTTTCAGGAGGAATGAATCAGAGGACTAATTGATTCTAGACTTGATTGGTTTTTTACTGTTAAATAAATCTTAAATTATTCGGACAAATCTTAGGTGGAAATGGTGCATTGTCCCTTTTATATATCATTAGATTTGATTTGATAATATTTTGTTTAGAATATTTGTGTCTGTGTTCATGAGAGATACTGATGTGCAGTTTACTTATTTTACCTTCCAGTTTTATTGTGATATAATTAACATACAGCACTGTATAAGCTTGAGGTATAAAGCATAATGATTAGACTTGCATACACCATGAAATCATGACCACAGTAAGTTTAGTGAACACCCATCATCTCATATAGGTACAAACTCAAAGAAATAGAAAAACTATTTTCCTTGTGATGAGAACTCTTAGGATTTACTCTCTTAACAAGTTCCACGTATAACATAGAGCAGAGTTCCTTATATTTATCATGTTGTACATTTGCTTATTTATCTCATGACTGGAAATTTGTACCATCCAATTCCTCCCTACCCCCACCTTCCACTTCTGGTAATTGCACATCTATTTCTTTTTCTATGAGCTTGTTTGTTTGATTGAGAAATATAATTGGCCTACAATACCATGTTAGTTCCTGTTACACAACATAGTGATTTGATATTTCTGTACATTTCAAAATGATCACCACGATAAGCACAGTTTACGTTTGTTATAATGTCTTTGGTTTTGCTTCAAGATTATGTTCATAGAAGGAGTTGGGAATTATTCAATTCTGTTAAATTTTCTGAAAAACTTTGTATAGAATTGGTATTATATTTTCTGAAAATATTTGGTAGAATTCATCAGTGAAACTCTGGGTCTGGGAAGGATTTAGCTACAGCTTCCATTTCCTTAGTAGATACAGAGTTGTTCAGATTGTCGGTTTCTTCTTGCAAGGATTTTGGTAGTTTGTGTCACATAAGCAATTTGTCCATATCATATAAACTGTCAAGTCATAGGCAAAAGTCGTTCTTAATATTTCTTCACTTTCTTTTTAATAGCTGTGGAATCTGTAATGATACCTCTCTCAGCCTGATATCGAAAATTGTGTCTGCTCTCTCTTTTCTTATTCACTTGGCTAGAGTTTTTTTTCAAATTTATTTATTTATTTCAAGGAATTGGTTTTTGGCTTCTTATACTTTCTCTATCATTTTGGAGATTCCTATTTTGTTGATTTCCACTTCAATTTTTATCGTTTCTTTTCTTCTCCTTACTTTATATTTGCTCTTCTGTTTCTGGTTTCTTAAGGTGAAAGCTAAGGTACAGTATTTGAGTCTCTCAATAATTTCTGTTATAAACTTTCTGTGCTATAAATTTCCCCTTAGTATTGTCTTAGTGATATTTCACATATTCTGATATGTTATATTTCCATATTCATTCGATACTACTCAGCCATAATAAAGAATGAAATTTTGCTATTTGCAGAAACATGGATGGACTTGGAGGGCATCATGCTAAGTGAAATAAGTGAGAGAAAGACAAATATTGTATGATGTCACTTAAATGTGGAATCTAAAAAATACAACAATCTAGTGAGTATAACAAAAAAAGAAGCAGACTCACAGATACAGAGAACAAACTAATGGTTACCAGTCAGGAGAAGGGGGAAGGGGCAACATAGGGGTGGGGAAGTCAGAGGTACAAACTATTGGGTGTAAGACAAGCTAAAGGATTCATTGTACAACACGGGGAATATAGCCAATATTTTGAAATAACTGTAAATGAAAAGTAACCTTTAAAAACTGTATAAAAAATTAACGTTTGAAAAAATAAAAAAAGGAAACACTTTTAAATTAATGATACTTATCTCATTGTCCACAATGTGATCAATCTTGGTAATGATTTATGTGCACGTGAATGCATTCTGCTTTTTTGGATGGAGTGTGCTGTAAATGCCATGTAGGACAAATTGGTTGATTGCATTTTCATATCTCACTCTCAGGAAAACTGTTAGTTATTTCTAAGACCTACACAGCCCTATATAATTTTATCTCTTACATTTCTTACCTCAACTTTTCCACTTCTCTTCTTGCCCATTTAGCTCAAAATACAAGCTTCTTTTACCATTATTTCAGTCACACAGGCCTCCTTGCTGTTCTGTGAACAGGTCAAGGAAGTTCCGCTCCTACACTTTGCATTTGTTATTTCTTCATCTGAAGTGTCCTTGGCCCAGGGCGTGGCCAAATTTGGCATCTGCTTCAGGACTCTTCTCAGATAAGATATTAAAAGAAAACTCACCCCCAGTAAATCTCTATAGAACAGTGAGCTACATCAGTGTTACCTTTCCAACTTACCTGCTTTATTGCTCTACATTATATATATATAATATAATGCTCTACATTGTATACTACATATATGTATATATATTGTTTGCTTCCCGCCACTGAGGTATAACTTCCACTGAAACAGGAAATGTGTTTTGCTCCATTTTTTATTCCCAGTGCCAAAACAGAGCCTGGTACATGTTATGGAATCTCACACTTCTGAAGATATAGGTGTCCAATTATGAGTTTAAGGTAATATTCCTGTCCTAAACAATTTGATTATTTTTTTACACGTGCAGAGTCACACTGTTTTCCTAAACTCTGTGTAAATAGGGCTTGAGGCAGGAGGAAAAGGTACAAGTAAAATATTGGAAGAAAACTTGCTAAGTGTTTCTAAAGCTAAGTTCTAATGACTTCCCTGCCCCCATTTTTTAAAAAAAATTTCTTCTAAAAACCTGCCTTGTTTCTGTCTGCACCCATTGAACCTAGGGTGCCTTTGTGGCTCTGTCTGAAAGTATACCTTCTTCCTACTGCTTTTTTCTCTTCTGCATTTCTAGATATCTCTTGCTCCTTCTCCATTCACAGGTCTCATCTCATTTATATTTTATAGAAATAAACATGACTTCAGTCAATGGCATACTCCAGTTTATCTTATGGTTACATGTTTGTTTTAGCCATTACATCCTTCATCTTGGGAAACCAAAGAAAGGACAGTGCTCACTTTGGAAGCACATGTACCAAAATTGGAATCATACAGAGAAGATAAGCGTGTCCTCTGTGCAAGGATGATATAAATTTATGGTACATTCCATATTTTTCCAATAAGCATATGCAAAGATAAATCATACATCATTAGAGAATTGCAAATTTTAAAATATGAGATTGTTTCCACTACATATGCGTTAGAATAACTAAAATCCCAAACATTGGCAACATCAAAATCTGGCAAGAATGTGGAGCAACAGAGAAAATACAACATCATGCTGGTGGGAACGCAAAATGGTACAAGCACCTTGGAAGACCGTTTGACAGTTTCTTATAAAAATAAACATATTCCCACCATAAGGTCAGCAGTCACATTCCTTGGTATTTACCCAAATGAGTGGAAAGCCTGTGTCCATGCAGAAACCTGCACATGGATATTTATAACAGTTCTATTCATAGAACTTCAGTAGGTAAATGCATAAACTGTGGTCCATCCAGACAATGGAATATTATTCAGTGAGCTATCAAGCCATGACAAGACGTAGAAGAAACTTAAATGCATATTACTAAGTGAAAGAAGCCAATCTGAAAGGCTACCTCCTGTATGAATCCTGGTATAAGACATTCTAGAAAAGGCAGAACTATGGAGCCAGTTAAAAAAAAAAAAGCAGTGGGCCTTCTCTGGTGGCGCAGTGGTTGAGAGTCCGCCTGCCGATGCAGAGGACACGGGTTCATGCCCCGGTCCGGGAAGATCCCACATGCCGCGGAGCGGCTAGGCCCGTGAGCCATGGCCGCTGAGCCTGCGTGTCCGGAGCCTGTGCTCCGCAGCGGGAGAGACCGCAGCAGTGAGAGGCCCGCGTACCACCAAAAAAAAAAAAAAAAAAAAAAAAAAAGAGCAGTGGTTGCCAGGGGCTAGAGGAAAGGAAGGGATAAGTAGGTGGAGCACAGAGGATTTTTAAGGCAGTGAAACTATTCTCTATGAAAACATGTCACTACAATTATCAAAACCCATAAAACATATAACACCAAGATGGTACAAATGAACTTATTTACAAAATAGAAATAGAGTCACAGATGTAGAAAATAAACTTATGGTTACCAAGGGAGAAAGCGGGGGAGGGATAAATTGGGAGATTGGGATTCACATATACACACTACTGTATATAAAATAGATAACTAATAAGGACCTACTGTATAGCACAGGAAACCTAACTCAGTACTCTGTAATGACCTACGTGGGAAAAGAATCTAAAAAAGAGTGGATATATGTATACATATAACTGATTCACTTTTCTGTACACCTGAAACTAACACAGCATTGTAAATCAATTATACGCTAATAAAATTTTTTTTAAAAAAGGAGTGAACACTAAGGTAAACTACGGGCTTTGAGTGACCGATACTGTTCTATTCACTGAGCCTACAGCAGTGACAGGACAGATTGAGTCCTCTCTCCATGGAGTTTGGATCCTAATGGAGGGAGAGAGTCAATAAGAAATGTAATAAAAAATTAAATGAAGTGCCTAATTTATATTTTATATTCCCTTCTTCATGCAAATGAATTTTTCTTATTCCCTCTCCTTTGCACTCACACGAATGCATGCACAGAAAAACACACACGAACACACACACACACACACACACACACAAGCATGCATCTACTCACAGACCTGGCTGATGGACCTCAGAAAAATAATGATATCTATGATACAATCTCTGCTACTTTATGCCATGACTAATACCCTTCTAAGTGACTTATTTTTCCTTGAGATTCTTTGGAATGTATTGATCCTTGGAAAACAAACGTTTTGTAATGGATGAGAGGAAGAACAGGGGCATATGAATTGCAAAGGTGACTGGGTGGACTATTTTCTGTGACCTGTTCCAATTTTGAAAGTGTAAACCACAATTTGTAAAGTCATAGAAAAGAACATTATTCCAATAAATTTTTAACATTACAACACTGTCAAAGTACGCCCTGTTCTTCAAGGGATAAGCTTTAAGCTCTTTGTCATTTGTGAAATATGAATCTGAAAGCTTACACTAACAAAATCAATAAATGTTTAATTCCTTAGCTGTGCAAACTGTTATAATGCTAAGTTCAATAATTTATGTTCTTCTTTTCTTTGGGGTTTTTTTTAATGAATTGATGTTTTGGAGGCGAGCAATAAGTTATATAATGAGACATGTCAGAAATCTTGAAAAATGACTGCAAAAATCTCACAATTAGAGCAGATCTACAAGAAAACATTTTCTCCATCTATGCAGATACTGTGTCCTTCCACGGCAGACTGGTGAGGTGTTGAGCCCCCAGCCTGCGGAGCAACCTGTGGGCAGCAGTTAGGAAAGGCGGTGATGAAGGGGGCCAGAAAACCCTGTTTCCTTCACCACTGTCCTCTCCATCAAGAGATGGTACCCACCAGCTGAGAAGTGTCTGCCATTTCCACTTAGGAGGGACCTAGCTGGGTTGAACAGAATTACTATGATGTTCCCCTGGCTCTTCTACTAGAGAACCAGTCTTATGTGCCAGGCTCAGTTTTCTTAAGGGTTACGGCCGAGGATATCCAATTGGCTACTTTGTTTTCAGTAAAGATAAATTGATCTTATAAACAAACCAAAAATAAATACATAAATAAGTAAATAAATAAGAATGAAAAAGCCCTCTTAATTCCAGTTTTATTTCCAACTTTTCCCCAAATCTCCCTTTGAGCTCCATTCCTATGGTCATCCCATTTATATTTTAAAACTATTCTTAGAATATAATGGTAATGTCCATAAAACCCTATCATTCTTGGTAAAACAAATATTACCATACATTGACAGTTTCCTTTTTACCCCTCCCACAAAGAGATGAGAAAATTGCATCATATAAATAAATATAGAAATAATACAAAAATATTTTTTAAATGCCAGAATTACTAATTTCACAAATGAGCTAGGTGGAAACACAACTAGAACATAAGCTGTAGTTGGATTGGATGCTTCCTCTTCATCAGGCTCTCAGCTGATTGTCTCTTTTTCTGCTACCATGGTCTTCCTAATCAACAGCAATTCCTGCTAGCTATGGTTCAGAGTTGAGGAAATCAATTTTTCTTTTTAACAAGAAGGACACTGAATGATTTAAGAATATATTCAACTAGTTTAACAGCTTCTCTCCCAGTTAGCTGAAAAAGCAGTTGGAGAACCACTTGGCTGTTCCTCAAAGTACCATAAGTCAACATGCTCCATGGAGAACAGAAGTGAATATCCTGATTCAAACCAAACATCCAAACGTTTTCTCACCCAGTAAAAGGAGTTGAGGATTGATTGTTTATTAGTTTCCTAGGGCTGTCTTAATAAATTTCCACAAACTGGGTGACATAAAACAACAGTAAGATATTCTATCAGTTCTGGGAGCTAGAAGTTTGAAATCAAGGTGCCATCAGGGTGACACTCCCTCTGCAAGTTCTAGGAAAGATTCCTTCCTTACCTCTTCCTGGCTTCTGGTGGTTGCTGACAATCCTTGGTGTTCCTTGGCTGTACCTGCACCACTTTAATCCCTGCCTCTGTCTTTACATGGTCTTCTTCCTATGTGGCTTTGTGTATTCCTTGGCTTTCCTTATAGGGACACCAGTCCCTGGATTTAGGACCTACACTAATCTAGTATGATCTAGGTTATGAGTAGACATGAATTGTGGAGGGACACTATTCACCCACTACCGATTCTCAAAGTAAGTCTAAAATAGGTAAGTCTGGTTGCCAAGGAACTCAGAATAATTAGTGAATTTCTTGTCCTCCATGTGGGAAAAAGTGCCCACCAGTTGGGAGTAATTTGGGAGTAATTTCAACTTCAAAGGGAAAATAAGTTTCATCATAAAAGCCACGGAAAGTGTTCACTTGTGCCTCAAAACATAACAGGATAACTTTATTCTGTTAACATTTTATAGAGGTTTAATATTAAAGTATATTGAATTAAATTACTAATATAGTAAGAAATGGTTTAGTATCTACATAAAGCTTATTCATCTCTGAAAAGTATAATAGTTTGGATCCCCATTACCTGCATATAGATTTCCTTTAATCCTTCTGTTTGTCTAACTAATTATCTTAGGCACAGCCTCATTGCTAATAAGCCTATGATCCTTCCAGTCTATACAAAGGCATTCAAAGGAAAGCACACAATAAATAGAAACCCTCACTCTTTCTAGAATGTAAAAATATTCAACTTGGGATCATCAAAATTAAGAAAGGAAATCCTGGCTTTGAAAACTCTAGCCATTTTGTCAAAGTGATACAGGCTATTTACTCCTGATAACATAAAGAAGATACGATTCTTGAAATTATGTAAATGCAAATCTTCCCTTGTGCTGTACATCAGTAAGGAAAGATTTAGGGACATCTACTGGCAGATATGAATTTTAGTCCATGTTTCTGGAGGATAACAACAACTTCAACAGCAACAACAAAATACTAACTTGCTTTATTTTTCTAAAATAAATTGAAATCACGTTCTTAGTTCCCGTCAGTTTGGTATGTGTAGAAAATCCAGTTTCCCTCTCCTTATTTCCCTCCCCACCCAACACGTGTGCAGTGGATCTGGGATTTTCATAGATTTCAGAAGATAATTGGAATTTCTTTTGCTTGTTGGTACCACCAGTACTTGCTGACATGCTTGTGCTCATTGTGCAGTCAAGAGCAGCCCTTTGGAAGCTTTGGCTGGTTCTTCTCTGTTCCCTACTTATGTTCAGGGATCTTCTCAGAACCTCAATCCCAGTGCTTTGTCCTGAGCTTCCCTGTGGGCCTCAGGACACTATTCCTTCCTGAAGTCTGGTCTCCTCCAGACCAGAAGGAGGGCTGGTCTAGTCTGGAAACATCTGTCATCTTGATAACACATCTCCTTCCTGATTTACAACGATTCCTTTTTCTGTTCCCCAGGAACTGCCCCTTCCACAGCTTTCCCTTCAATTCTTGCCTTCGTCTTTTCCTTTGCTGAGGTGTTCCTTGCTATTTTCTACATAATGTGAATTTCTCTTGCCCAAGAGAGAGGGTTCTGGTAAGAAATACCCAGACCAGTTAGTTAATTTTTAATTTTTATTATTTTTTTAAGATAGATGATTTATTTATTTATTTATGGCTGCGTTGGGTCTTTGTTGCTGTGTGCGGGCTTTCTTTAGTTGTGGCGAGCGGGGGCTACTCTTTGTTGCGGAGCGCGGGCTTCTCATTGCGGTGGGTTCTCTTGTTGCAGAGCATGGGCTCTAGGCATGCAGGCTTCAGTAGTTGTGGCACGTGGGCTTAGTTGTTCCGCAGCCTGTGGGATCTTCCCAGACCAGGGCTCGAACCCGTGTCCCCTGCATTGGCAGGTGGATTCTTAACCACTGTGCCACCAGGGAAGCCCTAATTTTTTATTTTTAATTACCCTTTTTATTTTCAGATAGAACATAAAGATTTGTATGCAGTTGTAATAAATAATTCAGAGAGATGCCACATATCCCTTACCTAGTTTCACCTAATGGTAACATCTTGCAGAACTGTAGTACAGTATCACGACCAGTGTTGTGCAACATCGGTGTAGTCAAGATACAGAATGTTCCATCACTACAAGTATCCTTTATGTTGCCCTTTTATAGTCACATCCACTTTCCTCTCATCCACTGCCTCCCCATCTCCTGGTCCCCTTGTTAACCCCTGGCAACCAGTAATTTGGCCTTCATTCCTATAACTTGTTATTTCAAGAATGCTATATAGATGGAATATTACTGTATTTAATCTTTTGTGAGTGGATTTTTTTCATGGAGCATCTCCTTGGAGATTCATCCAGATTGTTGCATGTATCAATATTTTGTTCCCTTTTGTTGCTGAGTCGTATGTGAGTTTGTTGAACCACTTACCTACTGAAGACATCTGAATTGTTTCCATTTGGGGGCTATTAATAATAAAGTTTCTATAGACATTTGTGTATAAGTTCTTGTATGTATATAAGTGTTTAGTCCTCTGTGATAAATACCTAGGAGTGCAATTGCTGGGTCATATGGCAGCTGCATGCTTAATTTAAGAAAGTACTAAACTGACTTCCAGAGTGGCTGTACCATTTTGCATTCGCACCAGTAATGTATAAGAGAGCCACTCTCTCTACATCCTTGCCAGTATTCGGTGTTGTAACTATAGTTTATTTTAGCCATTTTAATATGTATATAGTGATTTCTGGTTGTTTTAATTTGCACTTCTAGCTGGGACTACTTACTCTCTTCCTGTCGTCAGAAAAGAGGGCTGTTTTGTGTGGGCTTTTGATTTCCAGCCAGAAAGCAGCATGTCTGCGTTCAGTACAACTTCTGCCCTCAAATCAGCCCTTGTGTATATGAGACATCTGAAGCGTGTAACTGTTATTCCGTTTTATCTCGAGGTAAGACTATCACAGAAAAGACAGTCTCCACGATCAGTTTCTATGTGTTATTAACACGCCTTGAGGAGTTACGTCTTAGTCATTTTTGTACCCTCAAATCCTAGCAGTATGTTACATATTTGATGAATGAATTAATTGATCTAGTAAGAATAAGAATATAACGATAGGACTTTATGTTTAAATATTAATAAACCTAATATCTGCCTAGCATGTCAGAGGTCACCATGGGCTTCAATTTAGATGACTTAAGCTGGCATTTATAGAAAACCTGAGAGGTGTGTATTCCTAACTCTAGTGTCAGGAGCACTAGTTCTTTCACTTATGTGCACAGTGATCTCAAATAAGCCAAAGCCTAGTACCTCACGGTTCTTAACTGTCTAAATGTTTAAAAATACACCCTTAGCCCTAATTTCAGCTGTAAATTGGAAATAACTGTAGTACTTATATCATAGGATTAAATTCAGGGTCACCTAACCCTTATAGTGCTAGCCATATGGAAAACATTTATAAATATTAGCTAAAGAGAAATAATCAAATGAAATACGAATGCTAATATTAAATGAATATTATTATTATTAACTAACAGGAATGAATTCTAACATGATAATGCATTTGAAGAAACAGCAAATATTACTTTATTTTCACTTTAGTCCTTGTCGTTAAAATCATCTGTAAGCATACCAGTTTCCTAGGAATAAATAAACTATGAGCTTAGAAAACATGGGTTTTGTATGAAAGAAATGGACAATAATAGGATCAAAATGGGACTTGTGGGACAATCACAGGAGGTCCTCAGTGGTTTGTGGGCAGTATAAGGCACACTGTTGCCTGGAAGACTGTACCTCATTCATATATATACGAGAAAAGCTTAAAGTGTAGGGCTTGTGGTAGCAACCTGAGGCATTATTTCTTGATTGAACTTAACTGACTGTCAAAGGCAAGAAGTGCCAAGTCAGAAGTACAGTTTTAGAGTAGAGGAACGGGGCTGCCTAAACAAAACATACCCGCTTAGTAACCTCACAGGAGTCTGATGGCGACCATATCTTTGGATCGCTGGATGCTATGGGCATCAAACAAAACTCACAAAAACAAAGTAAAATTAAGGGCAGAGGTGAAGCTCAAGTGGTTTACTGACAAGATAACTGTATACTGTTAATAATTTTTCTGTTTGCAAGGAATTGTATGGGTTTTTCTTTGATTTTCAGTCAAACACTGCCCTCTAGTGGCAATGCTACTCTTTAGCATGGCAAATAATAGTGAACATGGGAGATAACGGGATTTCACCTCCCACTCCATTCCCAACCCTCACAAAATCCCACACAATTTATTTTAATTTTCCCTTAGGCAGAAAATGTATGTAGATTTTGTAGATATATGTGATTTTCACATTTTATGCATTTGTATTTGACTATCAGGCATAAGGTATTTCATTCCATTTCTATAATATCTGGGAAAAACATTGAGAATGAAGTCTGACATATATTAGAAAGTATAAATAAAGATTTCTACTAATTTCCTAGTATTTTAATATCAAATATATGTTTTATTTAAAAATATTTAATTTGGCTCATCTAAGGAGATTTATATAGCTTAAGTATTCTACCTCCCAATACATACTTAGTCAAAATTAAAAAAATAGATATATTACTTTTCTCATTTAATCAGCATTTTAAAAATTCCACCATTTTATATCCAGAGAAGAAAAATGAGCCTTAAATTTTCCTGTGACTTTATCCAGAGTGAGAAGGAAAAAGAGACATTTCCTTTAGCAAGGATATGAGATCCTTATGCAGTTCCCAAAACAGACCTTGAGTTGATGTAAGAGTCCAGGTTTCCTGGTGGTGGGAGAAGCTCTTGAGAAAACTTAGTGCTTGCCTCACCCATGAGAAAGACTCCCAACTAGCAAGTCATCTCCAGCAGGAGAGTTTTCTAACTCTGTCGTTAACCTCTAGGCACATATGAGAGTGTCATTGTTAACAGTATAATGATCCAATCTTATTTTTAAAATAACATTTTCATTGTTAGAGAACTGACACAGGCAAGATACCCCACATTTCTGAGAGTTAAACTATAACATATGATGGATCAAGTTAGATATATAAAGAGAGAGAGAGAGAAGAACACTAACACATAAGGAAGGATATTAACACTTTACAGAAAAGTAACTTCTCCTTTAAAAGCTCAAAGAAATTTGGCATTATATTACAAATTTTTATACTAATAAGAGGCCCATTAAAGTGAAATGAATTAAAACACACACACACAAACAAAGAAGCCAGGGTAGGGTAGATGAGGAGCTGGTGGTGATGGTCATGGTAGTATTTTCTCAAAGTATTTCCTAGTATTTTCCAAGAGTAAGAATACATTGAAACGCTGGTGCAAATATCCAGTCTCATTATATATTTAATGATATATTTCTCCAATACATGTAGAGACATCAGACCATCAGACCTTAAGGTAACTGAGCATTAACATTACATTTGTTAGGCCAAATCTATTAGGCCAGTTTCTGGCTTATCAAATAATCTAATTATTTGCGTTTTCATAGTTTTTCTTAAATAGGAAACTGAAAATGGCTCTTCTTTTTTTTTTATTTTTATAAATTTATTAATTTATTTATTTATTGGCTGTGTTGGGTCTTCGTTTCTGTGCAAGGGCTTTCTCTAGTTGCGGCGAGCGGGGGCCACTCTTCATCACAGTGCGCGGGCCTCTCACTGTTATGGCCTCTCTTGTTGTGGAGCACAGGCTCCAGATGCGCAGGCTCAGTAGTTGTGGCATGCAGGCTCAGTAGTTGTGGCTCACGGGCCCAGTTGCTCCACGACATGTGGGATCTTCCCAGACCAGGGCTCAAACCCATGTCCCCTGCATTGGCAGGCAGACTCTCAACCACTGTGCCACCAGGGAAGCCCGAAAATGGCTCTTCTGATATGAATATCTGACTCACCTGACAGTCATATTTTTTCCTACTCATTCATAAATTCAGATTTTGATAAATGTATGTCTCTTTTACGTTTAACTAGGCTCATTCAGCATTCCTGAGGTGATCAAGCCAATATACCTGTCCTCCCCAAACATAGACCAAGGAAACTTTATTTATGTAATACACTCTATGAAATTAGTTTGTGGGCAGTTAGCAATCTCTTTGGTGATGACAGCTGGTATTCGCTGGGCACCACTTCCACCTTCCCTCCTTCCCTCCCCTCCAAAAATCTGTTTAATTACTAAAAGCTCAGTGTCTACAACTTGTATTTATTTCCACTCTACAATTTAGAGCAAAATTAGATAAGTGCATTTGGTTTTAGTTAAGGGAAAGTCTACTCAGGGGTTTAAAGAATTAGATACAAGGAAGAGATGAATCTGAATGCTAAATAAAATAAGACCCCAGGGCTTCCCTGGTGGCGCAGTGGTTGAGAGTCCGCCTGCCGATTCAGGGGACGCGGGTTCGTGCCCCGG
>NW_006775239.1:765596-771127 GCF_000442215.2 Lipotes vexillifer | reverse complement strand
GGAGCCTGTGCTCCGCAATGGGAGAGGCCACAACGGTGAGAGGCCCGGGTAACGCAAAAAAAAAAAAAAAAAAAAAAAAAAAAAGACCCCAAAGAAGAAATCATTGAGCTTATAAGAAATGCACTTTCTTCTCCTATTCCTCTTCCCTTGTATTTAATTGACTGGGGAGTATATGCCATTCGTTATAAGGGCAACTTTGTTGTAAAGAGCTATTTTGTCTCTTTACAGGAAGAGAGAACCAGTTGAGGGGGAGGTGCCCTTGGCAAATGATGTACCCAGGTCAGTAAAAAATTTTCACTGTGAATCTTAATGTTCCAAAATACTTCATAAAACCTCGCAAAGTAGCATCTAGTGAATCATTCAGTTTAGAAATTTATTAACTCCGTGGTCAAGGAAAATCTGAGTCCTTAACACTGTCAGAATGTGATGTAACTGAAGTGTTCAAGTTGAGACTTTGATATCTATAAACTTGAAGAAAACACCAGTCCTTCCAAGAATAGAACCATATTAGTTTCCCATATCGAATTGAGTCTAATATATCATTTTGTTGTATAAAATTCAGCACATTATATAAAGATGGTGAAAAAGATGGTACAGCTTTCATAGAAAATGTGCACTTTACTAGCAAGCCTTTTTTTTTTTTTTTTTTTTTGTGCGGTACGCGGGCCTCTCACTGTTGTGGCCTCTCCCGTTGTGGAGCACAGGCTCCGGACACGCAGGCTCAGCGGCCATGGCTCACGGGCCCAGCTGCCCCGCGGCATGTGGGATCTTCCCGGACCGCGGCACGAATCCGTGTCCCCTGAATCGGCAGGCGGACTCTCAACCACTGCGCCACCAGGGAAGCCCTAGCAAGCCTTTTAAAGTCAAGATTGTAAGATAATATTTTCAAACTTGAAACTTTATTTTAAGGAGTATTTACAAAATTGATTTTAAAATACATCTAAAATTACATATTTTACAGTTTTCATTCTGAATTCCAATAATGTTTGTGAATAATAATATTGTAAAATGAAAAATGTTGCCCATCCAGTTCTACAAGAATCAAGTCATTAGCCATTGCAGTCACTGACCTACAATACACTCTGAAAGGAATTCAGGGCAAAAATCAGGATGACGCACTTTGTGCTCTGGGAAAAGAGGCAAAACAGCCCCTTAATTAGTTAGAAATATTTCAGGAGAAGCATTTTACGAACTTGGATTCTTGCATCTTCTTCTGCTTAGAAAGCTCTAAAATCATTAACTGGTGTATCTGTTCCTTGTGACTGTCAGTACCCTTCCACAAAGATGTGTGCTTGCGTGCATGTACCCCTTCACCAAAATCATATATATCCTGACTTCCACCCACCTCTTGGGAGCAGTTCCTCATGGCTATCTGAGAGCTTGTCTCCAGGGCTATAGTCCTCAGTAAGTCCCCAAATAAGACTGAAACTTGCAGCTCTCACCTTGTGCATTTTTATTACAGTCGGCAATGTTGATTCAAGAAAATACAAGAAAACTTGTGGTTACTTTAGTTTAATTAATATCTGAATGATGTATATTCATTATATATGAGATATTCTGGAATTTCTCATGGAATTATCCCAGAGAAATGAAAATCTACTGAAAATAATGTGTTCCCATAGACTGTAAGAAACTGTGAAAGTGAAAGGGAAAAAGGTGGGGCTGACACCGGGAGAGAGACACAGAGACACTGTCTCATCATTCACCAAGAATAGTCCAGAGAATCCAGAGAAAAAAGAGATAAAATAAAGAGTGTTGTTCTGAGGTGTTTTTTTTTTTTTTTTTTTTTTTTTTAAATAATACACAATGTATTTATTTATTTATTTATGGCTGTGTTGGGTCTTCATTTCTGTGCATGGGCTTTCTCTAGTTGTGGCAAGTGGGGGTCACTCTTCATCGCGGTGCGCAGGCCTCTCACTATCGCGGCCTCTGTTGTTGCGGAGCACAGGCTCCAGATGCGCAGGCTCAGTAATTGTGGCCCAGTTGCTCCATGGCATGTGGGATTTTCCCAGACCAGGGCTCGAACCTGTGTTGTCTGCATTGGCAGGCAGATTCTCAACCACTGCGCCACCAGGGAAGCCCTGAGGTGTTTTTATTATCATAAATGGAGAATATGAAAGAAAATTGATGAGGAAAAGAGATTAAAAATACTTATGATTTAAAAGAATAATCGGTGTGGTTTCTTCACTGAGTGAAGATTTCAAAACCAGAAGGACAGACTCAGTTTAAGATTGGATTAGCACATTGGGAAGATTTAAAAGCTCAAAATTCTAGAATTGCACCTCAAATGGGAAAAGATACACAAAAATGAGTGAAGATTAAGAAAAAAGATGCAAATCTTTTTTAATAGGAAGGAAATGAGCCGTAAAGCCTGCAAATGCCTGTCTGCAAGGATCAGGAGGAGAGAAATGAGTTTCTATGATGCCCAGGGAGAAAACGATGACTTAGGACAATGTTACAGAAACAAAATAGGGTAAATTACAACTTACATTATTCAGCCAAATGTTAATATTGGTGGGTATATTTGTTATACCTGAAACATATAAAATATATGGGCAGGTGGAACTATACATCAAAACTTTAATATAAACAATCTAAGGCATTGCCTGAAGTGTCAATAATCATGTTTCTAAGAAGACTATTAATATAAATTCTATGGCTGCCCTTAAGTCATGGACATTCTTTTTATTTCAGATGATAGGCAGATTTATAGCTCACTATTCAAAGAGCTTATCAGCACAAGCTTAATTACTATTTCTTTGACTTGTTTACCACATTCAGACATAAGATATAAAATAGATAAGGGTGAAATCGAAGAGGCATTTGTCGACAGTGACAACCCCCAAAATCTTAGTGGTTAAAAACAAGAAAACATGTAAACTTTCAAACATATGTCTTCAAAATATGCAGAAATGTTAATGTAGAGTAAATGCAGGTTGGAAAATTGACTTCACGTTCTGTAATAGTCACCAAGAATAGTGTCCTTTTTTCTGAATCAGAGAAACAATTACCGAGTATCTCCTGAAGCTCTTTTCTCCTCTCAATGAGCTTTACACTTAAACATTTTTTACTTTTCTGAACATGTGTGTATTAATATATGTTTCTGTATGTGTGCATGCTACTTTTATATATAACCCAAAGCTGGCTTTTATATTGAGCTTACAGAGCTAAGAGATGTGCAGAGCTTTTCCTGAGACTAGATTTGCATAATTATTCCCCCAGCCAGTGAAAATGGCAACCAAACTACCTAGATTTTATGAACCTAGATTTTTGGTAGCAGTCAAACTACCTATATTTTTATGGTTCAAATTCATTGTGAAGTTCCTGTAAAGGAAGTTTATTAAAATACATAACAGTGAGATTTAAAAAATATATATATATATACATTTATAAGTTGTGTTTTCTTGCTGGGATTGTAGATGATGAAATCCTGGATGGAGGCTTAATTCATTTATAAAGTCTCAGCTCTCAGATTCCTAGAAGTATAAGTAAGTGGTCTGTCAGAGAGGGTGATTTTACAAAATGATCCTTTAAAAGAAATAAAGTATTTTGTCATTTGTTCAACATCACAGTCATTACAGACCAAAATAATGTAGATGCCCCCTTTAAAATGGTATGTTTAACATTGCTTTGCAAATCATATCAGGATCAATTGTATATACAATTGTTAGTTGTGTAATCACTCGTTCAACTAATAGTTTTTAAGTGTTATGTATGAGACAGGCCCTCTTCTAGGTGATGTTGCTTCAAAGGCGAAGACATAGCTCTCACCGTAGGGAGTTCATCGTCTAGCAGAGACACACGTATAAACGATCATTGCAATCCCCTCCAGTGCATGCTGCAATAAAAAGATCTGAAGGATGCTATAGAGTATATGATTGAATGTGTTCTGTGTCCCATGAGGGGTGAGAGAATATGAGAGGGTGTCACAGAAAGGGAATGTGTAAACTAAATGCAGAAAGGAGACATTGGGAGCTTATCAGAAAATCAAAGGATGACGGAGGACTTAAGGGACTAAATGAACTGCATATTCACTGTGGAGCTTGGCTATTGCATGAAAGGTATGAGAGACCCAGGTATATTTTGGATTACTCTTGTGTGATTTACCGATTTCAGAGGAGTGTGAGAGCAGATTCATGTGGTAGTTAGATTACCAAGAACCTTACATACCATTTTAAAGAGTTAGGACCCGTTAGATTTTGGGATGAGAACACAGTGTTTTAGGTATGTGAGTGTTAGGAGGAGATTCAAGGGTTTTAGCACAAGCGTGACAAGTCATAGTTAAATTTTAGAAATAACGTTCCAGCAACAATTTGGAGGATTGACTAGGAGGGACGAAAGGTAGGTAAGAAGACAAATTAGGAGACAGTTATGATAGTCTAAGTAGTTTGAACCAAGGCTCTAAGAGTGGAAGTCAATATAAGAAGGTAAAGTTAAGACATATTTAAGAAATAGAATCTCTGGATCTTGGTGCTCGATTAAATTTAAACTCCTGGGCCTCGATTATTTCCATTCTCTCATTCTTCTAGTAAAAACAATTAAGAGACCCAGGATTTTAACGTTTAGACTGAGAAGATGAAGGTGCCCCAGCCATTGAAGGGGATATTGGATATTTTGAGGCTGAGGTCCAGTTGGCAGCTTCACTTATAATCCAGTATTTGAGGAGAAAGAGTGCAGAGCAGATTAAGGCCTGCAAGACAGACACTGACATGTTCTGCAGCTGGCTGTGTGGAAGCGGGAGGAACACGGACTTTCCGAGTTTTATTTTCAATGTGTTTCTAGCTCCCTCACATACCCTCTTCCTGTTATCTCTACCTCATACCATCTAATTTAGTCTTTTCACATTTACCTTGTAAACACTTCTCAAATTGACCCCTAATGTCTGGCCCTACTGCCACAGCCCTTGTTTGGATTCTTAAAACATCTGGGTTTAACTTTTATGAAGATCTGATTACAGTAGTTTATCTGCACTAAGCTTTTATACTCCTGTTTGTTGCCCATAACTACAGCTCACGTGATCTTTTATACAAGTAACAGTAGCGCTTGGGGTTTAGAAACCTTCCACGTCACACACACCCCTCAAAGGCCTCGGCCTTGGCCCAACCAAAAGCCCAGGCTCAGTTTAAGTCTACTTAGTCTTACACTTCACATTTGTTGTCAGAATGCTTGGGCGTCTCTTACTCCTATTTCATGTTTTCATGCCTGGGCCCCCATTGTTTGTGCTGTCTCAAAAACCTCCCACACTCTGACTGACAAACTCCATCTCACACTTAAGGTTTCGGCTCATATGTTACATCCTCCAAATAGTAATGTCTTCATGGCTCCATTACGTATGGACAAAGCGCCACTGCTTTGAAACACACCCTCCACACAGTTCTATCACAGGCTCAACTGTCCACCTCCCTTGTTGGACTTTAGCTCCTTCTTCTGTGGGGTCATGTCTTTTTTTTTTTTTTTTTTTTTTAAATTTATTTTTGCTGTGTTGGGTCTTTGTTTCTGTGCGAGGGCTTTCTCTAGTTGTGGCAAGTGGG
>NW_006775239.1:737855-765582 GCF_000442215.2 Lipotes vexillifer | reverse complement strand
CACGAACCCGTGTCCCCTGCATCGGCAGGCGGACTCTCAACCACTGTGCCATCAGGGAAGCCCTTGGGTCATGTCTTATAATACTAGAACCCCAGTAGCAGTAAATGTTTGCCGAACTGACTTCTTGTAGACAGGAATATTGATGAGACAGGCTGGGCAGCAAAGAAGTAGAGACTGACAAAGGAGACAGAAGAATAAGTGAGAAATGCTTGAATTACTAAAAACACGTCAACATGAGAATAATAATAACTGCCCCATATACTTCATGAAAATTAGAATTAGAAAACTGATGCATTTAACAAGTGCATAAAATACCTTGCATGAATGTCATTATTGTCACATTTGCTAACTGAGTGGCACTGTTAACTCTCCTGGGCTTGAAAGTTAGTTTGACTCCCTACCTTGATTCGGAAGCTTTCTTCAGTTGGAATTTCACTTAGCCTGAGGGCTAATGGCACAGGCAGGACAGGCAGGGATTTGGAGTTCTGTCCTAGAGGAGTCTGTGCCAATTCCTAGCACATTTGCCACTGCGCAGAGCATTAACTTCATGAGCTTTAGTCCTAGTGGAGCAAAGCGATTTTAACTGGGTTAAGTTGCGCATGAAAATGCACATAAATTGTATTTTGTATGTTTACCTATACACAAGGGCATATTTATTTAATAATATCAATGTCAGCATTTTATACTATTCTGCAGGGCAGCAAAGCTGCAGGGTCATGGTCATGTAGCTGATGATTGTACTAGGGGTCAAAGGGACAAATGAAAATAAAGCATCTTCAAATTAAAAAGGGCAAGTTGCAAATTAACTTCATTATATTTTATTAGGTTAAAACCCTACCTTACAGTGGAAATATTGATTTTTTAATCCAGGTTTTCAATGATTTTCTCAAAATGGCTTCATATTTTTGTTCATGAGGTTGAAGAGAGTTCATTCTAAAAGTTTCAATAAAGTTTAAAGTTTGAATATTTATAGTGTGATATTCTCCAAAAGCAAGTTAGTAATTACCTTGCAAAATGATATTGTGATAATGAGATTGTATCTCAACATAAGAGAATTAATCCTATCTTTGAAAGTTTGTTACATTGGAATGTAAATAAAAATATGGACAAAGTAGCTTAGCAATATGTATATAAGTGTAATTATACTCATAACCTTTAAATCAGCTATCCTATCTCTAATGATTTACACTGAGGAAAATGGATCCAATGCTTAAAAATATTTATTGTTGTTGATTATATTTATTAATATTTTTATTATAGTAAAATATAGAAACAATTGAAATGTTCATCATTGGGGATAATCATTATGGTTAATTCACATAATGAAATACTGTAATTCACACCGATGAATCAGGTCTATATCTATTGTGATGAAAGATGTCTATAAATCTTACTATTGTGTGTTGGTATCCAGATCTCCTTTACCTGTGGTGCACCCATCCTCACAGTGGTCACTTGAAAACATAAGGAAGATTGTAATTGCAAGACAGTCCAGGATTACCCCTCATCTCCCAACTTATTCCATATTTCCAATAACACTGAGCTACATGTAGCACATAGGAGAGCCTGCATTTATATTGGTACTTACATACATATCTTCAGATATACATGTATCTCCAGGTCTCCAGGTAGGATAAGAATGGCTTCTGTACCTCTGCCCTTTATTTATTTATTGATTGGTAGTCATTCTAGCTAAGGTTAAATAGAAATTCGGAGATTTACAGTATCTGATGAGGGTGGTGAGGGCCAACTCATCTAGTCATCATTTGCATGAGTAGATACACTAGAGAACTAGAGCTTGGAGAGGACATACCTGTATTTCGTATCTGGAATCTGTAAAAGCAAAAAAACAAAATCATGGCATTTATTGTCTACCCAGTTCTAGTGACTAGCACTAAGTACTGCCGAGAAAAGAGCTATGCCAGTTTTCATGATTGGAGATGGAGGCTGGGGTGGGTGTGGTAGCCTAGACTTTGAGTGACAAGTTTTGCTTCAGGATGTAGGTGACTGCATGGTACAAAGACAAGGAGGAGAGAATTCTCCCCATTTCTGTGCAATGATGAATGCCATTTTGTTGGGCACCTCACACACCTGCAACTTTGAGGACCACTTGGAAACAACACCTGGGCAAACGATCCACACTTTCATTCAGAACGCTGGTACCAGATGGTTGAAGCAGAAGAACATGAGGTGAGTAATAGTCAAATTATTGAGACACACTAGATTTTCTGAAAGCATCTGAGAAAGGTCTAGATTTGTGGCAGAACACGAAGTAATGAAACAGAGGGATCTGACATATTCCACTTTATATGACTCCACTAGCACCATAGATACCAGGGTTGGGGAACATCAGTTAGTGTTTATCTGACTTCCTTACTTTATTGAAAACTATTTCATGCCCTTTTTTTAAAGTCCCAGGACCTAGCACCATTCCAGCCTTGTAATACGTGTGTCACAGATATTCACTGATTTAGATCATGATCATTGGTGCATCAAAGGTCAAGATTGTTGTAACTCAGAAACTTTATGTTTGGATTTCTGTAAGGGTGGAAGATATGGCGCTCCTGAGGTGGGGAAAATTGAAGGGTCATTTTTCCTCCAAGGTCATTCATTGTCCTTTTTATTCTTTCTATTACCTTTCATTTCCTCTTCTTCCTTCATTCTGTTCTTTTTTTCTGGCTGTAAAATACTTCCCTTACCTAGACTTTCTACTTATTGCCTACTTTAACTTCCTTTTATTATAGAATGGAGACACATCTTTGACTAGATTATGAGGTGTCTGGTAAAATCAAAGACCTAGGAATTCAGAGGAGAGGTTGAGGTCATGACTTCAAATGTAAAAGCAAACTTTTGGTTTGTATAATCTTTGCCGAGGTTGGGTAACCTGTGCCAGTCAGGTTGGCCAGTAGGCAAAGGATGTTCTAAAACTTTCTTTCAGGACAGCAGGATTTTTTGGTAGGTGTTTCCCAAACTGCAGAAGGTCATTGCAAAGATTAATCAATGGGTGTCCTAGTGCTGTTGTGGAATATCAGACCTCAAACTCCAAATTTTACTAAAATCTTCAGGAGAGAGGAAGCTGCTCGATAGTCAAAATCTTGGAGTCCCTCATACCTAATTCCTTAATGCTTACAATGTTTAGGTTTTCTTTCTGCATAGATGCAACCAAAGGATCTCTTTGAGAACCACCTTAGTGTCAGCAACTGGAGAGGGGACAAGACACTCAAGTAGGTGAGAAAAGACTTTATGATACTTAGCACAGGAGGTGAGGGCACTCTGCAGATACTGCTGGCAAACTTCAGAAGAATATTTACAAAGAGCATTAATAGCATATATTTGAAAAATATTAAAGTGTCTGTTGAGATAAACATCACAGAGCTTTTAATGTGCCTCACCTTTAACTTTATTTCTCAAATTATGAAATGTGGTTCTGTTTTATCATGGAAGGGTTGATTTCTTTGTCAATACTCAAATAAGTTTTATTAAATAAAGTTAAACTAGCTCTTTAACTGCAGGATCTCCTTGGGTCCTTAGTATTTTTGCTCCCTAAGAAAGGTCTAGAGTATACCAGGTTTATCAATTTTATTAAAACATTGGATACTTTTAAGAGGAATTTCTACAAATGTATCTTAGGACCAATGTTTTGTAGAACATGGTTAGGGAAATGTATATTTAGGGATACTTTAATTATAACACTTTACAGTTGACCCTTGAACAATAGGAGTTTGAACTGGGTCAATCCATGATTCGTTGAATTCACAGATGTGGAACCATTTATGTGGAGGGCCACCTATTTCACATGCGGATTTGCAGGTTTTCGACTGCGGGGAGGGTGGGCACCCTTAACCGGCGGGTTTTTCAAGGATCTAATGTATTTGAACCTATGAACATAATGTAATGAACATAAAGAAGATGTGGCACATATATACAATGGAATATTACTCAGCCATAAAAAGAAATGAAATGGAGTTATTTGTAGTGAGGTGGATGGACCTAGAGTCTGTCATACAGAGTGAAGTAAGTCAGAAAGAGAAAAAAAAATAATACCATATGCTAACACATATATATATGGAATCTAAAAAAAAAAAAGGTAGTACTGATGATCCTAGTTGCAGGGCAGGAATAAAGATATAGACATAGAGAGTGGACTTGAGGACACGGGCGGGGAGGGGGAAGCTGGGGTGAAGTGAGAGTAGCATCAATATATATACACTACCAAATGAAAGATAGCTAGTGGGAAGCTGCTGCAAAGCACAGGGAGATCAGCTTGATGCTTTGTGACCACCTAGAGGGGTGGGATAGGGAGTGTGGGAGGGAGAGTCAAGAGGGAGGGGATATGGGACCATATGTATGCATATGGCTGATTCACTTTGTTGTACAACAGAAACTGACACAGTTTTGTGAAACAATTACACTCCAATAAAGAACTATTTAAAAAAGAAAAAGAAAGCAATGGATGTGAAAAAAAATGAACCTGTGAACATATGCTGATGGAAATAATTTTCCAGACTTTTATAAATCATTGATATATGGAATCTGTGTTGAGGGTAGATATCAGTGAGGTTGGCAAAGAAGTTGTGGATTGTTTGTTTTTCCCTTAACAAGTGCAAGTCAAAAGGTCCCTGGTCATCACAGCCATTTAGGGACTCAGACTGCGGGAGCTGCTATCACCTGAATTATAGCTGGTAACTATGTCAGAAGGAAGCGAGGTAGCTCTGGAAGGTGCCAACTTGATAATTCAATGTTGAGGCCAGAAGTACCAGCATCCCTTCCACTTTCAATTCATAGATCAGAATTAGATTTAGAACTCCACTCAACTGCTAGAAGCCAGGAAGTGCAATCATTTTATTGTGCCCGGGGAATAAATAGGAATATTTGTTATGTCAGAACTAATGATACCACAGTCAGTGGTAGTTAGTTCTAATGAAACGTAAAGGACCTAAAGTAGTGAAAAAAAACTTGAAATAGAAGAACAAGTCCGGAGAAGTCACGCTATCAATATTGGATGTTTAGCATAAGGCTATAATAATCAAGCCAGTATAGTACTGGCCTAAGGATAGGTATATTGTTCAATGAAACGAAAAAGAGAGGCCAGAAATAAATATACATCTAAAAAGACAATTGATTGGTAACACAGATATTCTAGAAATTCAATGGGGTTTTGAAAGTCTTTGCAACAAACAGTGCTGAAGTAACTGTATAAATAAAGAGAAAAAATATTAACCTCATAATCTCCTACTATATACAAAATCAAATCAAGTTACGCCCTAAACTTACATGTAAGAGTTAGAGCAGTAATGCTTAATATCTTGGAGACCATGGGACTAGGCAAGGATTTCGCAATTAATACATAAAAAGGCATAGACCATAAAAAAGGGTAAACTGGAATTTAGAACTAAAATCAGAAATAACACTAAAAACTTTTACTCATTAAAGACACTCTTAAGAAATGTAAAAGGGAGAAAATATTTCCAATTACTACATATGACAAATTCCTTGTATACAGAATATGTATAGAACTTCCACAAATCAATAATACAAAGGTAAACAATTCCATTAAAAAGGGGGAAAGGCTTGAGCTGACACTTTAATGAAACTAATGAGTGGCTAAAAAGAATGTGAAACAATGCTGAACATTATTACTCATAAGGGAAATGCGAATTAATACCACAATGGCATGTATTTTCATACGTTTAAGAATGACTAAAATGAAAAAGACTGACAAAACCAAGGATTTGGCAAGGATTTGGAGCACCTAGAACCCATACATTGATAATGGGGGTGTAAAGTGGTAACACCTATTTGGAAAACTGTTCTGCAGTTATTACAAAGTTAGACATCTATTTATGATACAATGATTCTACTCCCAGGTACTTATTCAAGAAAAAAAATGAAAGCATCTGCCCACAAAATGACTTGTGCAAGATCACTTACAGCAGCTTATTCATAATCCCTAAGCCAGGGAGAATCCAAATGACAATAAACAGGTGAATGGAGAATGTATAAAACATATTCATGAATAGAACACTACTGAACAATACAATAAATGAACTACTGACATATGCAACATCATGGATGAGTCTCAAATCATTATGCTGAGCAAAAAGATACCCAGATACCTAAAATAGAGACCATACACTTTATGCCTCCATTTAAATGACATTCTGGAATAAGTAAAACTAATCTATTATGAAATAATATTTTTCAAAATGCTGCTTCAGTGGATGTAAATTGTTAGGGAGAAGGTAGGGAGGAACTTTCCAGGGTAATGGATATGTTCTATGCCTTGATTAGGAAGATGATTACAAAGGTATGTATGTTTATCAAAACGCAAAGCTCATAGAATTATACACTTAAGAACTGTAAATTTTACATCAATTAAAACTCAAAACAGGGCTTCCCTGGTGGCGCAGTGGTTGAGAGTCCGCCTGCCGATGCAGGGGACACGGGTTCGTGCCCCGGCCCGGGAAGATCCCACATGCCGCGGGGCGGCTGGGCCCGTGAGCCATGGCCGCTGAGCCTGCGCGTAAGGAGCCTGTGCTCCACAACGGGAGAGGCCACAACAGTGAGAAGCCCGCGTACAGCAAAAAAAAAAAACAAAAAAAAACCCCTCAAAACACACATATGTGTACACACAGTGTGATACTACTACATTCACCTGAGTAGCTAAAATACAAAATCAGACAGTATTTAATACTGGTGCTGATGTGGAATAATTGGAGCTCACTGATGTTTGGGATGTTATTTGCTACAACTGCTTTGGATAACTTCTTTACACTACTTATTAGACCTGAATATTTGCGTACTTAATGATTAAAATTATATTTATATGTATAACACAACGTAAAGCCTCCATATTAACATAAATTGAGTAAGAATGTCCCTTGTGGCACTGTTCATGTATCTAAAAACAGGGAAAAATCTGAACTTCCATAGACAACGGAATGGATAAAAAAAATTGTAGGTATATGTGTATAAGACAATTTTATACTGTAATGAGACTGAACAAACCATAAATATATGCAAATAAATGGATGCACCTTACAAGATAATGTTGACTGAAAGAAGCTAAACCAAAAAGAATTCATACTATTTAATTCCACTTTTATTAAATTCAAAAACAAGCAAAACCAGTTCATGGTGTTAGAAGTCAAATTAGTGTTATTTTGGATGATACAGTGAATAGACTGAGCTATGAGAAGGGTTACATTTGTTAGTATTATTCTATTTCTTGACCTGTGTGTTAATTTTGTGAAAATTCATTGAGTTACATTTTTACTTGTTATGCACTTTTATATATGTATTTTACTGTTCAAAAAGTTTACTTTAAAAACCCTCATACGCTAATAGTTTCCAAAGTGTCCTTTTTTTCCTTCTCCTGCTATTTGTAGAACATGTCCCAAACTCCTGCAGTTGACTCCAGAAGCATGTGAAGTTATTAACACACAAGATATGAAGGAAATAAAAATATTGCTCATATAGATTATGGCACAATCATCTGAAGCTTTGATGGCCATTTCTTCTACAAGCGTATTGAAATAATGGATATATTACAAAAAGAGTAAAACAGAACATCACAGCTAGGCTCATATCTAAGATACGAACATCTCTGTGAACCTAAACTAAATAGAAACAGAATTATATCTGGGTCCTGAAGCTGCAGACCTGCTGATATCGGTGTCCAGAAGCAGATAATGAACTGCCACAGTTTAGCTATTGTGGGTTAAAATGAACCAATTTTCTCTGTGTGGTTTTGGGAAATAGGGCCATGTTTAATGTTTTAATTCAAAGGCTTGGTTGCAGCTTTCTCCATACATGCAAAGAATCTCAAAGAATAGATTTGACCACTAGAAAGGGCTCTACCTTTATCAAAAGCTGCGACCCTAGAGAGATACCAGGATAAGGGGGAAAAGAGTCAATCACCTACTGGTTCTATAATTAGATCTGCCATATCCCCGTGGGACAGTAATACCCAAGTATAATTATTAGAGCTGTTTCTGATGCAGGAAACTAGAGACCTGGAAAGAGATAATCACAAAACATTTGGACAGTTAAAGTTGATCATTAAGGGAGGGAGTGACAAAAAACTATCTTTTGCTCAAAATGAGCCTGCAATACATATTTCCACAAAAAAAATAAAGCCCTGCTGTTTAAGGCAGCCAATAAAATCAACACTCTGAATAATTATTTATTCCATATACAATTTATTTTATGCAAAGTATCTTGAAGATATTAAGTGTTTTGAGATATTAAATGTTTGCGATATTAAATGTTTAAGATATTAAACATTGAGAATGTTTAGCAATATAAAGGTAAAATTTCTTTAAAAAAGTGTTATGAAACAAAATCAGGCATAAGTGGGGAAAGGTCAGGTATCTACTAAAATAATTTGGAATCTTAGATATAGACATATAGTCACTTAAATGGAAAGTGAGTAAGTGAATATACTCTATAGTAAATGAAGTCAGAGGGCAGATTATTGAACTAAGAATATACAATAGAGGGAGGTACAAACTATTGGGTGTAAGATAGGCCCAAGGATCTATTGTACAACATGGGGAATACAGGCAATAATTGTGTAATAACTGTAAATGGACAGTAACTTTTAACAATTGTGTAAAAATAAAAATTAAAAAGGTATACAATGGAGAAATTCACACAGAATACTGCATAGAGAATGAAAAGAAGTGTAATTAAGAGACCTGGGTAGATTGAAAGATTCCAAAATCCATTCAAAATGTTGGCAAAAGAAGAGAATGCACTAACTATATTTGAGATAATTTTCCAGATTTGAAGATAGTAATTACTTTTTAGATTGAAAATGTGCCCTGAATACAAAGTCAGTTTAATTAACAAAATACAAATGAATATTCACTTAGACAGTGTAGTGAAACGTTCTATCATCAAAGATAAAGAAACTATTTTACTATCTATAAAAAAATAAGATTGCTTTACAATAAAAAATATATGTGACTGATAGAAAGCGACTTCTCATTAATAATAATAGAGGCCAGCAAACAATGCCACAATATTTTAAAATTCAAAAGCAGGGTGGGAGTGAGGCTGTCAAAAAATAATTTTGTAGCCAGCCTCAGTAATTTTAGGAGTGAAAGCAAAATAAAGACATTCTCAAATATGTAAAGACATTTATAACACAGAGACCTTCACTAAAAACTATTAAAGGAGAAAAAAATGAATATAGAGATATGCAATTGGAGTACAAAAATATAATGTATACAGAAATTGACAAAATATTTTGGTAAATAGAATTGAATAAACCAATATTAACATTTTAATGGATTCTTTTTAAAAAGTGAAAATTAAAATAAAATAGGGGAAGAGGGCATACTTAAAAGTATTGTTTTCACTTACCATTGTACTTAAAATTATAAACAAAGCAATAGTACAAGAAGAGGTGATTCATATAGAGAAACTGGAAAAAAATGAGAGAAGTTTCTTTTTAATAACAGAAATATTATTGTCTATACCAAAGGTGTAAGAGAAGACAGAAACTTCCAATCAATGGAATTGTCTGACATACAAAATCAAGAGCATTCTAGATCATCGATAAAAACAATCTAGTGAATGTAATAAAAGTAGATAATTTTAGTCACAGTAGAAGTCAACATTATAATGCACTTAGATATAAAAATGAAACAAACTGATTTATAAACAAAATGACACAGAAAATATATTAGGTCCGCTGGCGTGTGTATTATATTAGTGACTCCAGTGCTTTGCACCTCCCTGTTCTTTGCCAGGTGGCTTTGTGTTTCCCTCCCTTAAAGGAATAGTGTCCACTTTCACACCCTTTTGATTCTCAGCTTAGCTATTAAGACTTGCTTTGGTCAATAGGGTGAGGCAGAAATGACGGTATGCTGGTTCTAAACTTATGTTTCGAGAGGATTTGCATGTTTCTGGTTTTCTTTTGAATGTCTGCTTTTATCATTGGAAGAATATGACTAGGCTAGCTTGCTGGTTCCCAGAATGAGGATAAAGTACATGTCAAGCAGATGCTCCAGCTAAGCAGAACCCCAGGTGTGCATTATATAAATACACATCAATTTGTTTATCCTTTCACTGGTTGATAGACATTTGGGTATGTTCATTCCCTACGCCCCACCCCGGGGCAGTGTTTTTCACTATTAGGACTATAGGTTCTAAGAACTTTTGTGTACAAGTTTTCGTGTGGATATATTTTCAAAGTATCTCATTTGGGTTTTAATTATCATTTTCCTCATGGCTTAGGGTGTTGAGCACATTTTGCATATTGTTTTTGTGAAGTGTGTATGAACATTTTGCTTATTTTTACTGGGTTGCTTGGCTTCTCTTTAGATAGTTGTAAGCTTTCTTTAAGCCTGTGTAAGATACACAGATTCTGAATATTTTCTTACAGTCTTTCATTTGTCTTTAAATGGTCTTAATGGTTTCTTTCAAAGAGTAAGAAATATTAGTTTTCATGAAATATCCAAATCAGTTTCTTTTATAGTTTCTGCTTTTTTGTGTACTTCTGAGAAAGTTTGGCTTCTCCACAGGTCATGATTTTATTGTATATTTTCTTCTAGAAAGTTTATAATTTTACCTGCTACCTTTAGATCCAACATGTTGGATTGTCTCTTCCTGTGCCTCCACTCAAAGTTGCTTCTAGACAAAGAGCTGGAGCTACTGTAGGGCTCATGTTATTTGTTTCACTTTTCTCAGGGATCACAGACCTGTGCTGGTTGTTGTCTAAGGTCTATAAACACATGCGTCAAATATTCTAACATTTTCAAGAGAGTGTAAGCCTGGATCTTATTACTCCATCATGATTCGAAGTGGAAGTCTACATATATTTTTCAATGTATCTTTCTCACTTGCCTCTGCTTAATAATTATGTAGTTCTTTTAATACCCTTTTTCCCCATTGTGAAATATCATCATAGGAATGATGTATTCTTCTCAAATAATAACACAGATAGTCCAATAAATTGTGTTCTTATTAGTTTTTTTTATGGCATTCAATGATACAGCAAATAATAATAAAATCAGTGTTCCTTTGGGACATATTTATGAATTATTAAGAATATTTGTTGACACCCCATGGAGCAAAGTAGGTCTGTAAGTCCTTCTATAACTTAATCTCATCTAATTTTTTTTTCTCAATACACAGTGTGTAATCAGTTGCCACTAGGATTTCTCACTGACTCTATTCCCCTAATAATAACATTAACTCAAATTATTTCTGTCTTTGGATGAAATCATAGCACTTTACATTTGTATTCAACTCTAAATCATCCATCCGGGTGGCATACCATTTTAACTGTCTTTACATATGGTATTTAAATTAAACCTCACACACACACACACAAAAATCCTATAAGGTACATAATAGTGACTACCGTGCAAATGAAGACAAGACTTTTAGAGGTTAAGTGACTTGCTCAAGTTCACAGTTATTCAGTAACTGATGTAGAATTTACACAAAGGATTCTAATTCCAAATCTTTACTTGTAACAATTTAAAAGGGGGCTTTTATGAAAAACAGATCTAATTTAAAATGCCTCCTCTGCCACTCAGTAGACATATGACCCTGAACAAAATAATGTATTTAAGTCACAGTTTCCACTTTTGCAAAAAAAGGCAATAAAGGCAATAATATTATTAGCCTTGCAGGGTTATTTTAAGGATTAAATAAAGTAACTTTAATGGGAGTGTCTAATAATTTTTCTGGCACACTATAGGCAGTTGATAAAAATAGCGTTGTGCTGGAAATCTATTTGTTTCTCAAGTCTACTTTTTCCTCTTTTGCTCTTAACTCTGGAAGCCTGATGTCTCTTAAAGAACCAAAACTAAAATCAAACTGAACAAACAAACAAACAAAGAGGTTAGAGGAAGACAGGCAAGTGAGCCTGGATATTTATTCCATTCCCTTGTTTCTCTTAGTGGAGCTATCACTGTCCTTCAAAGTAGGTTCTTACAGACTTTCTTCTCTGTTCCAGGAACCTCTTAGCAATTTCTTGTTTCCCTGGGTTCCTGCACTATCCCCATGGGTTTCCATTCATATTATTCACTCATTTGTAATTAGCCCCTTTATAAATAAACCTCTTGGAGTTGTTCTGATTTGAGGGCTCCACCTGTTTCCTATTGGGCTCAAAACTGACGTTTCTTTTCTATTTAGTATACTACATTTCTTTCATGTATCAAAGTTTTGAATAAACTTATATCATGACAATTAATTTAGTATTCAGATTCCTTACTTGTAAAATTAGGAGTGATTAAAATTCTAGTTACAAGAATTATAATGAGGACCAAAAGATAATGCGTGTGAAATAATGTTTTCCTATTAAAAAATTAGAGTAATTTTATCTTTTAGTAAGTCTAACACACCGTCTTATTAATGATTTATAATTTTGCATACTTATATGTGTGTGCAGCTTACACACGCCTGTATGTATATACACCCATGTATTTATACATACATGTATGTATATGTATACCTATCTAATTATTGAAAGAGAGATAGAGAGATTGAGAGAGAGAGAGAGAGAGTGAGAGAGAGAGAGAGAGAAAGAAAATTCCTTGGAGACTGTCCTAAAAACTATCTTTAGTCAAATTGTTTAGTGAGGTTAGTTAACTTTGGAAATTAGTCATGGCTTTTCTTTTATTCTTAATAAGATACGAAAAACAAAAGCAAGGAAAGCATATCATTCCTATATCCTCATTCCAATATGAAATCATGGAAAAGGCTGGTGATTTATTTTAAAAAAATAAATTAGCTTAACGTCTTCAGCTACCACTAAAGTAATACAAATTAATTGTACATTTTTTGGTTTTTATTTGATGTTATAAAATATTGTCAGCTTATCCTTTGTCGTTAAAATATGCTAGAGAAATCTATTATTATGACACATTAGAAGTGAGTCCCTTGTTTTCATGTTTTGATGAAACATTCAATCAATTGCCATTTGTTTAAAGTTTGCTGTCATTTGTAGGAGATGCGCGCCCTCTTCTGGTCCTCTAATAAAACCGTTGCTCAAGTCATGTTACCTCCAGCTGATTCATTTTCCCTTTATATTCTAATTAGTTTCCTTTTGCAGTCAGACGTATTTAATGAAATTTTGTGCATTTTGCTCTGTTTTATTTTTTGCCACAGCAGCATAAGAGATGGCCACTACTTCTAAACAACTTCCATTTCTTGTTCTTAATCTTGTTAATCTTTCTCTAAAGCACAGTATAAAAGGTTGTCTCTAATATTTTTATTCCTTGCCTCAGTAAAACGTGTTTCAATTATTGGATTCTGAGCAAGAATCTAATATTTTCTTTCAACTAGTGTGAAAGGAAAGAAAAGAATGAAGGATGGCAAAGAAAGGAAGGTTGCTAAATTTAGCAACTCAGGGTAGTTTTATATATAGTAGGAGGATATGTATATATATATATATATTAGTGATATAATAGGAGGATACTAAGAACATGCCTTCTCTCCATCTCTGTCTCTCTGTCTGTTTCTCTCTCTCTGTCACACACAAACATACACCCCGATCAGATGCCTAAAAGTACTTAATTATTTTTGACCACTGATTTGTTCACCTATTTAACTCTGAATTGTTTGTGTCCGTGATAAACGTGAGCACACATTCCTCCATTGGCACTTAAAGAAAAATGAAAAAAACACAAACAAAAAGCAAACAAGGAAAAATATAGGCTGAGAGAATAACATTTTTAAAAATAAGGAAACATTTTACTTCTCTTGTCACTTTTAGAATAGCCTTTGGAGTTGATCAACAGTCAAGAATCACAGCCAGTTTTGACACGATCGGAATGTGCTGTCAAAACATTGCCAAGTAGGAGTCAGGAACTACAACTTCAGCCAGATATCTTTTGAACACGTGCATTCCACATGGGAGGCTCACTTTATTTTAATGTTTAATCAGCAGGTCGAGCCAGAAAACAAATGGAATTTCCACCTTGTGCTCTTGGAACCTAGAATTTAGATTGTTAAATCAGTAGTGTCTCTTTCTATGCAGGTAAAATTATCTTTCAATTCAGCATAGAAAACATTGTCACACTAATTGTGCCCAACAGAATTATCACCTACAACAGTCAAGAGCATCAGATTTTTGTTCATTTCTACTTTTCTTGTTGCTCATGTAAACAAAATACGAGTGCTAGCAGAACCTATACAGGCAAGAGGGAAGAGAGGGATTTATCTGCTACAAAATTTGAGGCAATTCTAGATTAAAAATTCCATTTTTAATTGAAAAATAAGAAACTACAATTTTGATATTTTTCCCTCACCAGTATTCTTAGATATCTGGGTAGAGCCAATATTGATGAAATCATTAAATACTGATGGATTCTTTCAGACTAAAGAATTGAGATATTCACCTTGATAACTCAGATCTAAAGGGAGGGATTTTCAGAAACAGAACTGGGATTACATTGTTTGAGTTCCACTACAAACCAAGATTGTAAATGGGTCTTGTTTCCTTCATTTTATTTAGGAGAAAAGCATCGCTGAAGGTCACTGCATATGAAATGAGAATGAACCTTCAATATTTTAATGAATCATTTAAGATAAAAAGTCCTGAATTGCTTAGACTTTTTAAAAAAATGGCTATGAAAATCAGAAAGAAGAGCAGCGATAGATGGCACTAGAAGATCATAAGTCTCAGAGGCAAATCCGTGATTTTCATTTTGTCCTTCAATCCCCATAATACACGTGACCGGAGGACTGTCAGGGAGTTGGGGGGCAGAGGGGGCAAAGGGTGATGGCGGGAGAATCACAGCTGCCTTGATAGGGATACTAATTCCTTTGCTTACTTTTCCCGGAAGGAATCCTGGAATGTGTTGGAGAGGGGGGAGCAAATGGCCAATTACTACAGAGATTCTGCTCAAGGCACAACATTAACTGTCCCATTTCATTCCAAGCAAAAATATTGTAGGTAAAGGAAGTTCTCCCTTGACTTTTATCGGGGTTTCTGCTGTTTCATTAGCGGCTGCTGCTAATTGAGGTCTTGCTGTTTAGAGAAAGCTCGATAAATGTGTTTGCCATGAAAATAATTATTACCTTTTTTCATAGGCAAATCACTCACAATCACTTAAAATACACATTTTTCTATTGTTTCTCAACAAAGCTGACACAAAGACATTAAAGCATTTTTTTCTTTCTTTCTTTAAACCTGAATTAGAGTCTAGTCTACAGAAATGGATTTACTTTATTGATTTTTATTTTGTAAACGCTTCAAGGCTGAGCCCTGCCTGCACAAAACTTGCCTTGCCCAGCTTGAGGAGCCCATGGCCATGACTCATCTGTAACAGTTGCAGCTTTTGAAGCAAATTCCAGCCCTGCTTTTTCCCACAGCTCTCCTAATCCCCTTCACATGAGCCAGCCTTTAAATCCAACAGAGATGGTTCTGACATTTTTTTCAAGGCTATAAAAAGTACTTCTAGGTCCAGGAGTGGGGAATGATAAGTGGATGTTTGGAGAAAAATCAGTGGTTATTGTTTCTCCTTCTAGCTAGCTAGCTACTAAGAAGGATATATATTTTTTAATTTCAGCATTTTTAATGTTTAAATGTTCTTTAATGTTTAAAATGATTTTTAATGTTTAAAAATCATCAGTGTCTAAAGATAAATTTTTATTACATCTGGAATCAGAGAATATTTTTTTTTAATGTTTAATGGCTCAGAGAAATAGTGTAGAATATTTCAGCTTTATTTTCTCACTAATAGAATTTATGTGTGTTCTCTTATTTTATTTTTTCTCTTCCTTTACCAGTGACCAAGAACTGATCTAACATGTTAGGTCACGTGTGTAACACATGTGATGTTAAAGAATTTCTATTACCAGGGATCATACATGGATCATTATCACAGAGATCGTAGGTGTGAACTGGAAGCATCTTTCTCTTTTTCTTTCTTCCCTGCCTCCCTCCCTCCCTTCCTCTCTCTTTTCTTTCTTTTCTCTCTTCTTTCCTCCCTTCCTCTCTCCTTCTCTCTCCCTACCTCCCTCCCCTTTTATTCTTTCCTTCTTTCCTTTCTCTTTCTCTCTTTCTTTCTCATATACAGTTCATAAGCATTTTGAATTCTTATTCTGTTCTTGAAGATTTTCCCACACATCATGTCTTCTAAATTTCCTAATTATATCTATATAGAGAGAAAATAATCCACGTTTGAGACAAACAGGAAATTAGGATGTTTTCTGCCTATTTTCCAAGTTGCTTTGTTTAGGAACAAGTGTATAAGGATAGTATTATATAAAACATCATAACTGAGATGGATTCTCCTTAGCACGTCAAATGAAATTAATTATGCTTTAATCTGTGAAGTGATTGAGTGAAACTAAAATATCGATTTGAGTTATCATTCCTGTGTTAATTTTAGTGGTCTGCCTCTGGAATTTCACTGTGCACAGCAACATTAACTGAGGTTTTCTCCACAGATGGATGCAGGGATCAGATTTCCTGTTGATAATTTTTCTAGTCTAATGACTATGGAATTTAAAGTATTAAATCTCACTTTTTCATGTAATAGAATTATGTGGACGGAGGCGAGTTAAGGTTTAAACTAGTAGCTGTAGAAAAAGTGAGCTGTGCAAAAGAGATGTAGAGACATTAGGCTACTTTTGAAGGAATAAAGAAAGGATACTATGATAATCCCTTTCCATGTCTGTAATAAAATTCTGACATCTTCCTTCCCAGGTTACTCCAGGAAAATCATGGTTTTTTAATAGCAGTAGCCAGAGGCTTCTTAGTATCACTCAGTAAATCCTGAGGACAACTTTTCCTTACGTTCAATTAGATTTCCCCTTAAAGTATCTTATGTATTCGAAGAGATTTTTAAAAATATTAACCCATCTAGTAAAGGAATTCGAAAGATTCCTGATACGATTTATAGGCTCAGATCCAGGAAGTTTTAAAGATACTATAATAAAACTCTATCCCAGGACAGATATAGTGGTGTACAGCAGTAATTGTCAAGATTTCTACTTCTTATTCACACACTTTATTTTTTGGGGGGGGGGTCCCTGTGTGCCATATCTTACTCATCCCAGTAAACATATTAGAGGCAAGTGTAATTATTGAGACCCTCCTGTCACTAAGGAAAATTATCTATCATCAAGACAAGGTATCAAACCTCAATTCAAATTCTTCCCTTCTCTATCTATGAAACACATTCCTTATCATATCTCACTCTGAAAAATAAAAACAGTAATAAAAATATTCACCTAGTTCTGAGTATGAACGCTTGTATTAGAAAGGGATGGGCACAGATATTGGAAGAAGAAGAAATAAGGACAGCAACTAGATATAATTTACAGCTGCAAAACTGAAGCAGGTTTTTGTATTATAGGCAGTAGAAAGAATGTGTGCAAAGGAATTAATGGGGGGAAGAGCGATTTTGAGATGTGGATGTGGAAGGCAAGAGATGGACGGACTCTGCAGCGCCTCAGGGAGCATGCTTAAGATTTTTATATTTATGTGAAAACTTATGAGCCTCTATTTATCAATAGATTTTAAGCATGGAGTCGGAATGATTAGACTGAATTTTAAATTATTTTTTATTGAAACATGGAGTAGTAATTGGAAGGGGACAGAGTAATTTCACGGAGGGCAGTTATGGTGATACTACAGAAATCCAGATAAAAGGTATTTGTAATAAGACTAGGTTGATGGTTACAAAGATTAGGACAGTAATGTTATTTAAAATGTAAAATCAATGAGACATATGTCAAAGGAAGGAGATTATGACATGGTGCATGTTATGATTATGTGCATGTTGAGTACTGGACTAAATTTAAGGTATCTAGGTAAAAAAGTTGAGTGAGTTGCTGGATATCTGGCCCCATATGTTAGCATTGAAGACTGGAGTGGAGATATAAATTTAGAAGACAATATCATACTGGTGTTAATTTAAGCTATCAGCATTTATCAGGATACTGACTGGGATGATTATAATAATGTTATATGGTAAAAAAGGGAAATAAGAATTCTGATGTACAATTTACCGTAAGAGTTGTATGAGGCAAGAATAATGGATTGACAGCTCAACTAAGAGTCAAAAGTGAGACAGATGTTACCAGAATGTGCTTTAACGAAGGCATCATTGCAGCAGATTTATCCTTTAAAAGTCCTGTGTAAGTGAATTGAAAGAGATGTGTCTCTCGAGAACTGCAATTTTAGAAGCCCGGGCCAACTTTGGCATATATTTCACATGGATATGCATTACACTGAAGAGGATGACTCCTCTCTGCACTCTATGGAGGCTATAGAACAAACAGCTTAGGATCATAAGCATTAAAGGCTGCTCTTCCAATGTCGGAACTATATGTTGGATGAGTAAACAACTGTGGCCAATGGGGACTTTCTGAGGACTTCCCTGATGATTCTGCTTAAATAGCAAGGCAAGAGTAAACAAGATGTTGGGACTGGGAGTTTCTGGGCATATTAGCCAAGACTTTTTCAGCTGTAAGTTGCTAAACTCAAATCAGACGAACTTAACATGTGGCACTTGCAGGTGTATGCAACTCTCTGTGGCTCTCTGATATACAACATGGCTGGATTCTAAGTCTTGATTATCATCAGGGCCCAGCCTCTCTTTTCATGTCACAGGTGTACATGTCTCTGATTGTTTTATTCTCCAGATGGAATAAAAGAAGTAATTTCTCAAAAAACTCCGTAAGAGAAATCCCAAGAATGCTTCTGATTGGCCTGGTTTAGATAATGCATCTACCCTCAAGCAATGACTAGGGGATTAAATCTTGTTTGTGCAGGTCTGGGTCTTGTGCCTATGCCTTTAATATGGGGAGACAAGTCAGCTCCATAGGAAAGGGGTTCTGTTATTAGAAGAAAGGAAAAAGGTTCTCTGGGCAGATAGAAAAGAATTTATTTCCATAAACTGATATCTTTACCATAGCCTACCCCCTCCCCATGCTCTGGCATTATTTTCTACTATTCTTTTCCACTCCATTCCAGCCTTCTTGCTGTTCCTTGAATACTCTAAGGTTATTCCAGGTCCAGATGTCCAGAGTGCTGTTACTTTCACCAGTAAGGTTTTCCCATATCTTCTCACAGTAGCCGTTCTCTCAGATTTCAAGTCTCTCCATCTATGATGATTATAATTTAAAAAAAATGCCACCTGCTCACTTATTCATTTTTATACATTTTATATGGCATAGAGAAAAAAATAGTGTGTACTTTATTTAAAACCAACCAAGTGCTGACAAAAATATATATCATTGTAGCTGTGATTCCATATCAAACCTTACCAACAAGAATTGGGCATTTAGTCTTCACACACCATGTACCAGTTCTTACAGAGGAGGACACCCACCTCCATCAGAGCCTCAAAGGAAGAAGTGGCCCCTAAAGGCCAAGAACTAGAGCGTGGGTGGAAAGTGATCAGCTGGTGGTCTGCTCCCTGCAGAGCATGTGAACGGAAGGGGGTGTGGTATGCAGCTCTCCTATGTCTGCTCTGTGCTCCTCCTGGGCCCCTGGTGTGGTACATGATAAGCATCAAGATCAGCACCAAAATTGTTATCCAAGTGCCCTCTGTCATCCTCAAGGATTACACTATAGCAAACTAAGTTATTAGTTTACTTGTATATTGTCTATCTCTTCTAAAATACTTAATTCATGAAAACAAGGGCTGTCTAACTCAATTCTGTATCTAGCACCTATATTCATGTCTGTCACAAAGTGATAAATGTTTGTTAAATTAATGAATATGAATCATTTACCAAAACGCCCATTATTTCAACACCTCTATTTTTCCCTTCTAAAACTGAGAAAATCATGTCTAATACTGGAAACCAATCTACATGGGGACCTGCAGTAATGTTGCTTTTTGTGCTCAATGAGTTCTCATGGAGTATTTATTTTAAATGTGATCTGTTTTCTCAGCTATTCCCCAAGTAGTCAGAAAGCCCAGGAAAATATAAAATGGTGTCGCTATAGATAGTTTATATTTTCTTGTTACAATAAAAGTTCCTCATGGTAATTTATGAAGATGCAAAACTAGTATTTTGGAAATGACCCTGTCATATTTCATAATGAAAATGTCACATAGGCTATTTATGTATTTACATACAGTGAAATATGAGAGACAGCATTGTCAGTGCATTCATACCTGTTTCTACATTTATACTTATTGTTGGGAGATATTCTCTCCATGGGTTCGTCTCTCACATTTCTGGACATCTGTGCCTATATTTTCAAGGATATTCCTATAGATAGAGCAGAGGGCAGTGTTTGTTGTCCTTTCAGTATAATAAAAATAACATCTCCCTTTTGGACAAAGATTGGGCAGATTTCTTTGCTGCCCATTATGAAAGATTGAGGTTTCATTAATTCAGGATTTCTCAACTGTGACATAAATCCACCAAGTGCACCAGATCCACCTGGGTTCATTTTCAGTTGGTTATTGGCCATATAAAAATTGCATACACATTTTGGAAGTTATGTCTTCTTGATTAGGTGACCTTTTTATCATTATGAAAGTTCTCTTACCTTTGTATGATTCTGTAAGACTCTGTCTTATAGTATGTAGTTCATCTGATATTAATACAATCATTTTGGCTTTTTTTTAAGATTAGTGTTTGCACGGTATATCACTTGCCATAATTTAAAGGTAAATTATGTCTTCTAAATAGCAAATTGTTTTGACTTCCTTTTTTATAAAAGTGGGGCAATCTCTGTCTATAATTTGGAATGATCAGTTCTTTCAGTTTTGATATGATTGATTCTATACCTACCATTTCATGACTTTTTTCTGCTTATTTTTATTTTTTCTTCCATTTTTCTCCTTATCTTCTTTTGATGAAAGTATTGCATTATTATTATATTACTTTAAATAGTCAGTTGCATATTTTAAATTACAAAATAAAAGAGAAAAACTTTACATTAATCCACAAATTTCCATTTTTAGTGCTCATTTTTCCTTTGGTAAATTCCTGTTTTATTCCTTTTGGTTTTCATATGGTATCATTTTTGTTTAGAGTGAAGAGCATCCTTTAACATTTCTTGAAGGGCATATCTTCTGGTATTCATTCTTTCAGCTTTTTTATCTGAAAATGTATATATTTTGTCTTCCTATTTGAAGGATATTTTCACTGAATATAAAATTATTTATTGACATTTTTCTTTTAACAGTTTATATATATATATATATGTATATA
This sequence comes from Lipotes vexillifer, assembly GCF_000442215.2. Taxonomy (NCBI): domain Eukaryota; kingdom Metazoa; phylum Chordata; class Mammalia; order Artiodactyla; family Lipotidae; genus Lipotes; species Lipotes vexillifer. Next base: position 744,432 of record NW_006775239.1, on the reverse strand, counting down.
TCTTCTTATTTTTATCTCATTTGAATTGTCTCTGATGAGAAGTCAGTGGTTATTGTTATTATTGTTCTTCTATATATATATATATGTGTGTGTGTGTGTGTGTCATTTTTCTTCATATTCTTTTAATAGTATTTCTTCTAGCTTTGATTTTCAGTAATTTAGCTATATTTGTTGATGTTTTTGTGTGCTTAACTTTCTGTCTAGTGGACATCTAGTTAACTAGAAGTCTAATTTGATATTTTTCAAAATATTTAGAAAATTCTCATCCATTTAAAAATATTACTTATTTTATTCCACTCACTTTTGAGACCACACATATGTGTGTGTGCATGTGTGTGCACACACACACATGAAATAGGACACCACATTTAGAGAAGTTGGCTTTACCACTTACCAGCTATGTACCCTTGATCAAGTTATTTGACATATTTATCTCAGTTTCCTCATCTATAAGATGGGTAAAATGCCAGAACTTAAACTTACTTAAAATTGAAATTCTATTTAATATGCTTATATAGTATTTACTAGAGCCCAAGGAGTAGTCAAATTTACAAGTATTAACTCATTTAATCTTCATGACAACCCTATAGAGTAAATATTGCTATTATTAATCCCATTTAATAAATGAGGTAACTTATCCAAGGCCACATTTGTAGCAAGTGGCAGACTTGTGATTTGAACTCAAGCATTCTGGCTTCAGAAGTCAGCCTCTTGACTACCATACCATGCTGCCTGGTGAATGAGTTAAGCATGTTAAACACTTAGAACAATGCCTGTCACATTGTCAGGGTGAAATACATTTCAGCTTTTATTATTAAAATATGTATATTTTTAAACGACTGTGGATTCACTGTATTTATGTGAAGGCTCTCTAAAATTCAGGCAAGATTGGAGTGTACAGAATATGAATGACTTTAGTGAACGAATCTATATAACCTAGAAAAATATTTCCTCAGTGCCTTGTGGGTCATCAAACTCTAAGAGGGGCAAGCATGAAGTGCCTCGCAGATTTGTGCCTTGTCAAAGGCCGGCTGGGTGTGTGACTTGTCTGATTGATAGCTATTGACAGTCAGTGCACTACTATATTTGGCTGAAAGTAAAAGAAATGCAGTCTAGGGCTTCCCTGGTGGCGCAGTGGTTGAGAGTCCGCCTGCTGATGCAGGGGACGCAGGTTTGTGCCCTGGTCTGGGAGGATCCCACATGCCGCGGAGCAGCTGGACCCGTGAGCCATGGCTGCTGGGCCTGTGCATCTGGAGCCTGTGCTCTGCAATGGGAGAGGCCACAGCAGTGAGAGGCCCGCGTACCGAAAAAAAAAAAAAAAAGAAATGCAGTCTAGAATAGGGATTCAAGAGATATGCAGAAACTCAAGAATTCATCACTAGGATATTTTAAAGTAAAAACTGATTCTTCCAGAGCCAAATGCTATAGCAAGACAAGTGAAGGTTATATTTACAAGTTATTTGGCCATTCCTGTTTTCCAATAATATCTTTTTCCTTTTAAAAAATATTTCAGCACATAGAAATACATTTGGGTTAAAAGGAAACAAATGATTTTAATATGAAGTACTTGTGAAAAAGAGAAAAGAAAACCATGTTAAGAGGATTTATTCAGGTGAAATATGATTATTAAAAATGATCATAGGGCTTCCCTGGTGGCGCAGTGGTTGAGTCCACCTGCCGATGCAGGGGACACGGGTTCGTGCCCCGGTCCGGGAGGATCCCACATGCCGCGGAGCGGCTGAGCCCGTGAGCCATGGCCGCTGAGCCTGCGCGTCCAGAGCCTGTGCTCCACAACGGGAGAGGCCACAACAGTGAGAGGCCCGTGTACCGCAAAAAAAAAAAAAAAAAAAAAAAAATGATCATAATGTCCCTAACACTAATGATTTCTCTCCTTTTTCCTTGTTCTTTGTTTTCTTATCTACAGAAGCAGGGATTTGGCATTTTGGGAATTTGTAATAAACATGTGAACCTCTTGCAACTAACTTGTTTGCACGATGCTCTTTCACTTATGTTGAGTTTCCTCACTACTTAAGTTATGTGCATTAGATTTGCTCTTTGCTTGTCCTTACAAATGCTTATGTACTTCAAGAATATTATACTTTTCATAAAGAAAGCTTTGTGTTTGGTCTGCAAGCAAAACAAAGCTCAAAATCTCCCAGCATCAATGTGGGTTTGAGGTAAGTGGCCTCAACATTTATTTGGGATTTTGAAATTTTAATTTCTAATCTTTCACTAAATTTGGCTTCCTAAATGACTCTGAGATAATTATACTTTTACATGACTACATATGGTTTCTTATATGTTATGCGTCTTCACTTACAGAAATTTGCAGTTCCTTCACTTGTAAAATAAGAGAATTTTGATTGAAATATCACCTTCAGGTTCTCTTTTAGTGAAGTGATTCTACTTCAGATCTACCATGCTTTGCCATCTACATTATCATCACATTCAGGTTAAATATTGTATTTTCTGCATCTTTTTCCTGAATCTTCTATATCATAAGCCATGAAAGATAGTTGTTTGCATAATCAATAGTTATTTTAGAGCATGACTTTGTTTGGAAAACCTTAGGGAATAACAAGATGAGACCTTTAGATTCATTTCATACTTACTGTTCTAGCAACCTATATATCACTCACCTTATAGATATTTGAGGTTAAAGAATTATCAGAGAGATTATAAGCTTAAAACATGATGATATGTGTGGGGGGTAAATTCAGAGGTATTTTGCAAACAAATCTTTAATGCTGGTCATGTTTCTTTTTCCTGTGTTATCATTTAAAGGAATAAGGCTCTTCAAGTAATAATCTGCAAAGTAGTGTACAAGAAGAAATAAAAGGGCAGTTTTTATATATTCAGTCAGATTTTATTTTAATTTTTGGCTTTCTGCCAAAATTTCCAAATTTACAAGTCTAAAAATTTAGATCATGCTTCTTTTTTTCTTTTAATCCACATAATAATAAAACTCTTCAAAAGGTTTTTCATTCAAATAGTTAAATGGGAGAATTTGAGTTTCTAAACTTCAACTCAGCATCACTCTGTGTTAAAACTGTTTTACTCAACTTTAACTCTGATTTTATTTTATTCATTAATTAATCTATTTATTTTTCAAGATACACCAACAAATTTATTGTAGAACAATTATTAACAGACCACTTTGTATAAGAATCTTGCCCTTTTGGGTCTTTACAAGGGTCTTAAGTATGCTGAAGACTGCAGTGAATGGTCCATGTCTAGTTTACATCTGCTGAAAGTGTGGAGTTAATTTTTTTTTTTTTTTTTTTTTTGCGGTACGCGGGCCTCTCACTGCTGTGGCCTCTCCCCGTTGCGGAGCACAGGCTCCGGACGCGCAGACTCTGCGGCCATGGCTCACGGGCCCAGCTGCTCTGTGGCATGTGGGATCTTCCTGGACCGGGGCACGACCCCGCGTCCCCCGCATGGGCAGGCGGACTCTCAAGCACTGCGCCAACAGGGAAGCCCCGTGGAGTTAATAGTTTTGTCTGCTTCTCCCCTTCCCAGTTCTCCCTCTGGTAACAGATTTTTCCTCCTGAATGCAAGGGTAAAGCTATGATTAAGACTAAGGCAATAGTATCTCATCCGTCTATGACTGATTCAAGAATGGGTACATGACCAAGCCAATCTAATATGAGTCATTCCTTACATCATTTATAATGAGAACTGGTGGTGAAGAGCCTCGTTCTCTTTGCTTATGGTGACATATGGATAAGGCCAAATGCTTTCTATGGTCAAGTTCCTTGCCATATGAAAAAGTTGGTCCTCAGTAGTAGCCCACATTCAGATATGAGGTGTGGGTGGACAGAGGCTATATGGCAGTTGAGTCTCTGGTTCTCATTTTGGAAGGTAACTTCCCTCTGTTCTTCGTGATTATTTCAGTCAATAACTCATCAACTGATTTGCTTAAATTAAATCAATTTAGTATTCTGTCACTTGCAATCCAAAAGTTCTAACTAATTAAAACAAATACATACATGACTGTATTAGAAGAAAAACAAAGTGTATCTTGTGTTCTCAAGCACAGCTCTATACATGTGTCAGGAATGCAAAAAGGGAAGGTTTCTTTCCTTCTCATTGAAGATATATTTCATATCAACATTTACCTTAACACCTCTGTTGACTTAATACTTCAAACATGACATAAAGATAAAATTTAGTATCAATAATTAATGTTACATTGTAGTTTGATATATTTATAAATTTTTCAAATATTTAGGAAATATATCTTGACCTTTGTGTTTTCTTTTACTACATGCTTTCTGATTTTTATTTACCTCTTCACTCATTAGTATCTCCCCCAAAGTGTGGGTATGACACTGAAAAGAGATACAAGTCGACTTTGGTCCCCTTCTTACTTACTACAAGCTCCAATAAAAGATTTGGAACTTGAGGGCATTGGATCCAAGGAAAGTTTGTGAATAACTGTGTATTTTCTACTTTTCTTATACTTGATTACAATTGGAAATTGAGGGTAGGCAGATATTTAGGATTGTGGGTTGTAATGGGAGATTTTCCTACTCGCAAGATATTCAATGCCTTCATAGTAGAATGTACTAATTTGCTAGAGCTGCTATAATAAAATACCACAGACTGGCTGGTTTAACCAATAGAAATCTATTTTTTCACAGTTCTGGAGGCTAGATGTCTGAGATCAAAGTGTCTGCATGGTTGTTTCTTTGGAAGCCTCTCTGCTTGGCTTGTAGATGGCTGCTTTCTTGTTGTGTCCTCACCTGGTCTTTTCTCTGTGCATGTCTGTGTCCTCATCTCTTCTTCTTATAAGGACACCAGCCATATTGGATTAGGCTGCCCTAATGATTTCATTTAACCCTAATTACCTCTTTAAAGACCTTATCTCCAAATAGAGTCACATTCTGAGGTAATGAGGTTAGGACTTCAACATATGAATTTTGGGGGGTACAATTCAGCCTATAGCATAGCATAACACAGATTCAGGTCTCAGATCAAATGTCACCTCCTCAGAAATGCACCTGCACTTGATTTTCTATCAGAGCACCCTGTTTTAATTTCCTAACAGTACTGAAGTTATCTTGTGTATTTATCTGATTGTTTATTTATTCTGTCTCCTGTACAAGAGGACAGAGGTCCCATGGGACTAGTCCTCTGCTGTATGCCCAGAATCTAGATCAATGATGGGCTATAGTAGGCATTCAATAAATAACTGTCAAAATAAATTACATTACAATAAGACAATTCAAAATACTTTTACTTCAGAAGTGATATTTTGACAAAATAACTTCCGTTTCTGAGCGTCAAGAAATTTTGTTATATATAATATAAATTTAAAACAAATTTTTCAAATGTTTATATCAGAGTTTATAAAAGTTTTGAAATATTCTAGGCAAAATTTGAAATATAACTAGGAAGAAAACCATATATTAAAAGTAGTAAAATGTGTAATAATTCTAATAATTTTAGTATATGTGGATTAGTAAATGATTTCAATAGGAAGTTTGCATTTGACTTCAGGGCAGAATACAGCAGAATACAGGGCTTAATTGAAATTTATAACGACACATTTTTCTTAGTAATCACACAGAGAAAATTTAATCATTACTCTTAAGCTCTATTTAAAAAATTGTCTTCATAAGCATAGCATGAATTTTACTCACATGAATTTTAGAACCATATGAAAGTATCAACAGAAACATTTTCTGAAAAAGGACACCAATGAAAGAATTGTTGAAGAGCAGGCAGAAAGCATGACTTCCCTCACTGTCATGGCTTTGATTGGTCCCACTGTTTCCAATATTATGAATTTGCAAAGTTAAGGAGTGAAAATTCAAGAGGTTGGCCCACAGTAACCTAAACACCAGGAGTGGCATTAGAAGTGGTATCCAGATTGAAGCTGTAATTACTCAATTGTGGTGTAGTCCACATACTCCTGTGCTCATGAACACTGAATGCTGCTACGTGGGCAGCACTCTGAACCAAGAGACTAGGGAATAGTATCATGAATGTCACCAAATATTTTGGTCAAAGTATTGTTTCTAGAACTCAAATTCTGTATTGTTTAGGTGCTGAGGGTAGAGTAAGTAACTTCACTTCACTCTTTTCTTTCTCTATGCCTTGAAAGATACCTCTTCCTCTCTGTCTCAAACTACCCCTTAAACCCACTCAAAAGACCTGTCTTTGCCAGAAATCTTTTGGGTGCAAGTGGCAGAAACCCAACTCAAAATGGCTGAAGCAAAAGGGGATATACTTAGATTACTTATCTGGGAGAGATAAGAATGACTAAAACCAGAACTACCATATGACCCAGCAATCCCATTACTGGGCATATACCCTGAGAAAACCAGAATTCAAAGAGTCATGTGGGTTTCCCTGGTGGCGCAGTGGTTGAGAGTCCGCCTGCCGATGCAGGGGACACGGGTTCGTGCCCCAGTCCGGGAAGATCCCACATGCCACGGAGCGGCTGGGCCCGTGAGCCATGGCCACTGGGCCAGCTTGTCCGGAGCCTGTGCTCCGCAACGGGAGAGGCCACAGCAGTGAGAAGCCCGTGTACCGCAAAAAAAAAAAAAAAAAAAAAAAAAAAAATATACAA
>NW_006775239.1:722222-737780 GCF_000442215.2 Lipotes vexillifer | reverse complement strand
ATGGAAGCAACCTAAGTGTCCATTGACAGATGAATGGATAAAGAAGATGTGGCACATATATACAATGGAATATTACTCAGCCATAAAAAGAAATGAAATTGAGTTATTTGTAGTGAGGTGGGTGGACCTAGAGTCTGTCATACAGAGTGAAGTAAGTCAGAAAGAGAAAAACAAATACCGTATGCTAACACATATATATGGAATCTAAGAAAGAAAAAAAAACCTAGGGGCAAGATGGGAATAACGACACAGATCTACTAGAGAATGGGCTTGAGGATATGGGGAGGGGGAAGGGTAAGCTGGGACAAAGTGAGAGAGTGGCATGGACATATATACACTACCAAATGTAAAATACATAGCTAGTGGGAAGCAGCCACATAGCACAGGGAGATCAGCTCGGTGCTTTGTGACCACCTAGAGGGGTGGGATAGGGAGGGTGGGAGGGAGGGAGATGCAAGAGGGAAGATATATGGGAACATATGTATATGTATAACTGATTCACTTTGTTATAAAGCGGAAACTAACACACCATTGTAATGCAATTATACTCCAATAAAGAGGTTAAAAATATAAATAAAACCAGCAGCTCAAATGATATAATTAGGACCTGCTCTATATCTCTCAACTCTGCTCCTTTTCTCTGCGGCAAATATTCCAAGGCTCTAACTCGCGACTCCCAGAAGTTCCAGATTTCTGTCATCATACAGCTTGTACTTTCGGTGAGAAGAAAGTTTTTTTTCTTCCCAGTATTTCCACACACGATATGTGGAATTGGATCTCCTTGTCTCTGGTTTGTAGCATGACTCTCCTTGCACCAATCATTCCATAATGCATGACCCAGCCCTATAAGAAGCACATGGACTGAGAGTGGGGTAAGGTAGGATCCAAATGGAAAACCATAGTGCTGTCACCATAAATAGCAGAAAAGAATGTCAGGCAGTTCATACCCACAGATGTCCACTAAAAGGCTCTTGACCATTGAGTGTATGGTGGACCTGACTTGAAATTTTAAAATGAGCTGTACTCCAACACTAATCTTTTTGGAACCGTGTGGCCTATTAATTTCCATATTTGGTCTCTGTGTTGTCCATTGCCTTATATTAGAGTGTTTGTGAATTTAACTTTCTATATTTTGAGCATCTTGAAGGCAGTAACTATGTCTTCTTCACCACCACGATCCCTCCAATGTCTAGAATCATTAGAATTCAATACATATTCAATAACAGCTAAACTAATGATTTTTTTTTTTTTTTTTTTTTTGCGGTATGTGGGCCTCTCACTGTTGTGGCCTCTCCCGTTGCGGAGCACAGGCTCCGGACACGCAGGGCTCACAGGCCCAGCCACTCCGCGGCATGTGGGATCTTCCCGGACCGGGGCACGAACCCGTGTCCCCTGCATCAGCAGGCGGACTCCCAACCACTGCGCCACCAGGGAAGCCCCTAAACTAATGATTTTTAAAATAAATATTTATATTATTATGAAAATAGAGAAAAAATGACTCAGAATATGACGTTCAAGTCAATTGATTCCCACCTTGTTAACAAGTAATGTTGCATACAATTTGGATCATCTCCCCCTTTTTGAAAGATTTCTTTAAATGATGGGAATACCTATGGCCTTACTCTCTCTCTTTGGGATATTCTAAAGCAATATCGTGGGTGGTATAATGCATATTTTAGGGAAACTAACAGATGAGAGATATAAATATCTGAAATGACTGGATCCTCGAATATAGAGAATACCCACTGTGTAAAGATTGCAATGCCCTTTTATTTGCAACTATGAATAAATTAATAACACTCATCATTGCTCCTCTGTTTTCTATTCTTGCCTCTAAGACTTCATGAACCAACTTGCCTTAACATAACGAGAAAATCTGATAGTCACAACCTGTTTGGGTATTTAACAGTTTCTTTTTAAAATTTATCTTGTTAGGACTTCCCTGGTGGTGCAGTGGTTAAGAATCTGCCTGCCAGTGCAGGAGACACGGGTTCAATCCCCGGTCCAGGAAGATCTCACATGCTACGGAGCAACTAAGCCCATGCGCCACAACTACTGAGCCTGCATGCCACAACTGCTGAAGCCCGCGTGCCTAGAGCCTGTGCTCCACAGCAAGATGAGCCACCACAATGAAAAGCCCATGTACTGCAATGAAGAGTAGCCCCTGCTTGCCACAGGTAGAGAAAGCCCACACACAGCAAGGAAGACCCAACGCAGCCAAAATTAAATAAATAAGTAAATAAATTTTAAAAAATTATCCTGTTATTAATATTGGAGCTATCTCAGTTTTTTAAAAAATAGGTGATTGCTACACTGAAGTTTATCACATACTTAAGTTCTCCCATCATCTTCTATCCTATGCAGTTAGAACTGCTTTTTAATAGTTTGTCTTTTCATTTGACATTGTGTGTGACAAAGGAAGAATACTGAAGCAAACTCTAGTAATATGCAATATGCCTATAACTTCAATTATTTATTAAAAATGTTTATTAAGTGCTTATTGTCCATAGCCCTGGGAATACTAGCAGAAATGTGATCTAGCCATTGTGGTCTAGGATTGTGAACGTGCATTAGAGCAAGAGACGGGCAAATATAGTGCCGCATTACAGGTCCTTTCCATAGCACCATTCCAAATCCAACGCACTAAATGATAAAACATTGTACCAGGCATCAGGAGACAGTAAAGCTGTCTGGTGGCAGAAGTTTATTCCAAGGTAGAAAGAAGAAGAGAGAAACAAAGAACTTGGCAAAATTGTGGTTCAATCATCACTTATTTCCCTGGACCATTGATGAAAAATTAATCCGACAGGAAAATTAAAAAGTGCAATCAATGTTCGGCATGTATCTGTACAGTTTATCATAACCTGGGTCATGTGTTTCCTTTCCTTTCTGCTCGGAATACATCAAGGAACCAATGGAAGAGAACCATTCTAGATCTCAGTCGTCGAGGGACACTTCTGTAGCTCTTACCCTTTCCTGACTCTATCCTACTGTAGAAATTAACACATTTTCTATTAGTATGTTTCAGGGTGAGGAAGTATAGACAATAAAGATGAAATACTCAACTTATCTATCTCAGCATTTGTTCACATTCCTAAGCTATGTGACAAAGGAATGATATAGGGCAAGAGAGCATTTGCACTAACTTGACTTCTTCTAACAGGGAACTGGATGTTTGTGTCTTCTATCCTAATTAACAATTACATCTTTTTCTAGATACAGCACATCCAATTTTCTTTGGACATCTTTCCATTCTCCATCGGATGTAGTCTCAATAAAACTTTTCATCAAGGACTGGCATATTTCCTCTGGTGAAAGGGTGAGTACCTGACACAACCTAGGCCAATCACATACAACTTCTAGAATTTTAAACTGTGTAAAAGGCGATTCAAGGTCTGAAAATAGTCAAAGCTAATTCATTTTGATGATAGCACTTTGAGAAAAGAAAACTGTTTATTAGTTTCTGGTATTTATATGTTAGAAAATGCTTTGGCCCCTGTACTTTCAGAAACTTGATGTTTCAACCTTTTTGGGTCATCCCTATCATTCACATATGAAATTATCCAAAGAGATCTTCTGATGACTGCACCCTTTTCACTCATTCTACTTATTATGCCTTTCCTTCCTTAACTCATACTTTAATGCTTTAGTGCAAATGATGACATCTATGAAAACTTCTTAACACTGGATTTCCCCAGAAGAATATATTACTCCCTAAACCTCTTGCACTTGTGTCTTTTGTCAACAGTCCTCTCTTGTAGTTTTCATGTTATATAATTGTGGCTAGTTGAGTATATGACACTGCTGGATGGTGAGTTCTTTTCAGGGTAGTTAATATATCCTTATAATTTTTGTAACTTCTGTATATATTATAGAGCTGTTACTATAGTGAAAACACAAAGATTTTATATATATATATATATAGTTGTTGTTTTTTGTTTTTGTTTCTTTGTTCATTTAAATGAGTATATGAATCATGTGTCTCCAGTGATAGGTGGCTATTTTCCCAGACTGCTCCTTAAACTGAAATCAGAAACTAATCTAAAGTAAATATATCTTACCTTTCTCACCATTATAGGTAGCATTTCACTTTGCATTTTCAAAGCTATGTGGGTTACCTGAATATACCCAACTATGAAGTCTGAAAAATAAGTAAGCATTGGCTCAGGAAAGTGTGGAAGGATGTTTAGAATATTTAGTTTCCATGTGTCTCCAGTGATAGGTGGCTATTTTCCCAGACTGCTCCTTAAACTGAAATCAGAAACTAATCTAAAGTAAATATATCTTACCTTTCTCACCATTATAGGTAGCATTTCACTTTGCATTTTCAAAGCTATGTGGGTTACCTGAATATACCCAACTATGAAGTCTGAAAAATAAGTAAGCATTGGCTCAGGAAAGTGTGGAAGGGTGTTTAGAATATTTAGTTTCCAGTGTAGGTATCTAGTGTTTTCAGATATCAAAGAATAAAAGTTATGAGGCTTCAGCTGGCCTCATTCTATCTTGTGATACCTTATTTATAATTTATACCCTGCCTACTTCCAGAATATGAATTTTGATGTTCCTTAAAATAAAAACATATCTAATAGAATGGAATAAAGCTAAAAAAAGAAAATCACAAATCATTAAACTTGGGAAAATACTTTTTCCAATAATTTAAGTTAGAACTTCTTGCATCAACAAAAATGGAAATAAGATGGTCTGTAAAGTTTCATCTGCTTAAAGAATGTATGCAGTTAATTAATATATGAATGTTTGGCCCTAAATTCTTTGTGTTTATTTATATGTGTATATTTATTGAGCGAATACATTAAAAGCAGATTTATTTTCTCATTTTAAATTCGGTATACGTACATTGGATTTTGGCAGTAGTTGCTTGGGGTGCTCAGCCCAGATTCTTTTCAGTGGGCCCTCACAGCACTCATCCCACAGGTGCTGCGAATGTGCTTCAGAGGGCTTCTATCTCCAGAGAAATGTCCTTGGCCTGGGTATGCTTGAGAAATTCCAACCACATCCCTCCTCCCATAGGACCAGTGTCTGAAATATGTGGAACACAATGGATAGAAATGTCCAGTCCCTTCTCCTCAAGGCATAGCAATTCAGCTGAGCAAACTTTAGTATGTCCTCCAGGACTCCTGCTCTCCCCAGTGGATCAGGCCAAGTCTAGACTATAAGTGAGACATATCCTTGCTTGGCCCTTTCCCTCTCCCTGTCCTATACAATTCTTCAGTGTATTTATTCTCCTGAGCGTGTGTTCAGTAAATTACCTGTGCCTGAGTCCCTGTCTCAGGTTCTGCCTCTAGAAAACCTGATTTAGGACCATTTGGGGTAATATGCTATATTATATGTTTTTAAGTTGAGTCCTGCTTAAAGTACAAAGTTCCAATGCCAGTGCTGCAGTCACCATGCTTTTGCAGCCCAAGTGTATTAAACGCAGCAAATTCCACAGGTTTGGTATCCTGTATGTACTAACTGCTGTGTAACCATCTCTTAGAATCAAAGGTAATTTCTGAGTAGTCATAAAAGTCATATTTAAGGTTGTAATTTTTCAACCTCTCCTGTATTGAGTGTTTCTTTTTTGATAAAATGCAAATTGGGTTATTTGGTTTGAAAGCCATTTTTTAAAAAACTGTACACTTTATGAGAAAATGACATATAATCTTACCAAACTCTACCTATTTTTATAGTACAACTAGCACTCAGTGTAACTCACATGCATACCAAGTTAAGAACTATCTAATTGCACATCTCTTTCCACCCAGATTTGGTAAAACATTCTAGTCAAGGATATTTAGAAACTTTCTTAGCTTAGATCATTATCTCTTTTTTTCTCTGTGGCACTAATGCTCCTAAGGGAAATCTACTATAAGAATATTTTTTCAAGTCCAGATTCAAATGTGTTACATATTCTGACTAAAATATTTTATTTTGTTCTAAAATACTGGTTTTGCTTTTGCAATTTTGGATATTGTTCCATTGCATCCCTCCCCTGCTTGTGCAATCTGGTATCGGTATATTCTGCTCTCATTGCATTGCAAGAATTTGTCTGATACTATGTGCAGAGCTAAACTTTGTCTTAGCCTTTTGTGCTCCATTCTAGGGCTATGGACAGTGTTTGCTTATCAAAACTGTCCACTAGCTGGCCACTCGCTTGAATTATCCTTGTCTCTTAATGAACTCCACTTTGGAAACACAGTCACTACGTCAGAGCTTCATGGAGCCTCACTAACCTTGTTGTCCATCCCATTTAGATTGACTGAGAGCCACAGGCCAATGTGAACCCCCCGCCCCCAACCATGAGGACTGTTCACTTTCTCTGTCCCTTTGGCCTCGGTCATTCCTCTCTGTATACTGGGAAGGACTAAGTACTCTGCCTTCACAAGAGTACTTTTGGAAAGACTATGTACCTGGCAGCCGTATGAATCTTTCTTCAAGGTCTTTTCTTGTCTTTTTATTCCCACAATTGAACAAAAAGGAGAGAAAACGTAAAATTGAGGCTCATATTCAAAATTTGAGTGAGTTACTAGAACATTTCTTTTTATTTTATTTATGTATTTATTTAAATTTATTTATTTATTTTTGGCTGCATTCGGTCTTCGTTGCTGTGCGCGGGCTTTCTCTAGTTGTGGCGAGCGGGGGCTACTCTTCGTTGCGGTGCGCGGGCTTCTCATTGTGGTGGCTTCTCTTGTTGCAGAGCATGGGCTCTAGGCATGGGGGCTTCAGTAGTTGTGGCACGCGGGCTCAGTAGCTGTGGCTCGCGGGCTCTAGAGCGCAGGCTCAGTAGTTGTGGCGCACGGGCTTAGCTGCTCTGCAGCATGTGGGGTCTTCCTGGACCAGGGCTCCAACCTGTGTCCCCTGTATTGGCAGGCGGATTCTTAACCACTGCACCACCAGGGAAGCCCCTAGAACATTTCTTTTTAATATATATTTAGTAATAGTAATAATGCTAAGCACTAGGCTACGTACAGGGATACAAGGACATACATAAAAATATTCCTACTCTTTAAGAGTTGTATTTAAATGAGAAGGTTTATATTAAATACTTATAAGCATTTATAAAATAACACTTAATATTTAATATGGGTATGAAGGGCTACAAAGAAGGGGACATTCCACTACTGATTGAGAACTGGGGTAATTTCACAGAGAAAGTGACGTGAATTGCATCTTGAAGGAGAAGAATTTTTTTTATTAAAGAGATCGACAAAAGTGGACAAGAAATTCAAAGTAGGGACTGACATTTTCAAAGGCACGGAAGAGTAAGAGAACACAGACTAGATAAAATTTAGAGGTCTGTACTTGATGAGGACGTAGTAAGATAAGGGGAGGGTAATCTAGCAAGATGAAGCAGAGAAGTAGGTTAACTTGCAGTTATCTTGTATCCCACTAATAGCTTTGGACCTATTTTTATAGATGAGTGGTAGTCAACTTTTGTGCAAGTGGGCAAGGCAAAAAACATCAAAATATTTATGAACTACGTTTCTTTTTCAATTCAAACTGAAAATAACTTTGAGTCCTAGGGGGGGCAGTGTGTGTGTGTGTGTGTGTGTGTGTGTGTGTGTGTGTGTGTGTAACGTGTGTGTGTGTGTGTGTTTATATATATATATATATATATATATATATATATATATATATATCCTTACAAGTGATGGTATTTATTTTGTTGAATAGAAGAATATCAATACAACAATTAGTATTCTGTTTTAGTCACTAAAATGTTAATGTGTGGATACATCTGTGAATTAGTAGTACAAAACAGCTTTCCAACCGTTGATACTTTACATCTGTGTAATGCTTTAAGAACCACAAAGTGTATCCATATACATTACTTCACCTTATTCGCAGAGCTACTCCGACACAGGCATTGTCATCATCTCTATCTAACAGAAAAAATGAGGCTCACAGAGGTGAAATGTTTTACCCAAAGTCATACAGTGATTTAATGGCAGAATGTATGTATGTCAAGAAGAGTGTAAAGCGTTGGGAAATATGTAAGATATAGGCAATTGCTCTCGACCAGTCAGGCTGCTTTTCTCATGGTTCAGATTGACCAGTACCCTCAAAGTCAATAAAAGCCACATTCTAACCACGGCAACCCTTCAACTGGCAGTGAGGAGCAGGAGCATTGTCGCTAGTTCCAGCAACGCAAGCACTCCTGGTCCTACACACTATACCCCACAAAACTGGATGCATTTTGCATCACTGTCCAGAGACTCTGCCCTAGTTGTTTTGAAATGCAGCTGCATTCTTCCCATGAGGCCGTTCCTCCACCATTCCCCACTCTCCACCACTGTGGCCAGATGGTCTTGCCTTGGAGTAAGATTTTCTTTCAAAGGTTTCTTTTTGAGTCCAAGATATTTGCTTTGAAGACTTTCTCTACCTATTCCCATGCCAGGGACCAGTTCGGAGGACAGGCTTGATGCATGCAGATTGCAGCCAAAGGTTGCCTGCATTCTTACAGGCAATGTAGGGACATTGGAAGTCCTGTATTTCTGTTTTAGGAGGATAACTCTGGTGGCTGTTATCTTTTCTGCCTCAGTATCTCATTCACTGAAAACCAAAACCAAAACCAAAAGAACCCCCATAGGTTTAACTTTTTAATTTCAGGTGCAGTCCAGGACATATTTGAAGTTGGCTCCTCTTATAAAATATTTCTCCTTTAAATATGTAAATATCACTAGAGGGACAAATTCTCCTGGGGGACCCTACCTCCTTCTTGCTGTCCTCTCAGTCGGCATGTTGTGGTGGCTACAGAAGCCCAGAGAGAGTCAAGCCCATTGCAATCAAACAGTAAAGATTTGCAGTGAGTTTAATGCCATTTAAATGAATGAATAGAAGAGATTTATGAAATTATATGGATGAAACGTGAAATGTTTGTGAATGAAATCTATAGAGAAAAAATGGGAATAGGGTCTAGAGTGTAAAGAATCCCGTGAAGAAAGATGTTGACAGCAACAAAATAAAACGGTTTTAGAATTGATATTAACTGGATGATTTGAGTATTAATTAGGCAATTTGGGTATTAATTAGATACTTTGTTCCTGCTGCAGGAGCCTATGAACTAGAAATGAACCTATAAGGCTGGTTGTGTGAGTGTGTGTGTGTGTGTGTTTGTGTGTGTGTGTGTGTGTGTATGAGAGAGAAAGAGTATGATCCTGGGAATGGTGCCAAATTGAAGTCCCCAGAAAATTGAAGTCCTCAATTTACCTGGAGAACAGGTTCTGTTGTGTTAGCAGAAGCTTTAGCAGTAATATCGATGAATTATATTCGGGATGATCTAATGCAGATATCCTCAATGCTGGAATGTCTTGTTCTGCCCTTCACATTGAAAGTCTCTGCTGCTTCAAGGAAAGTCTGCTTAAAATCCCTAGTTACAGGGATATATCATTTCCATGGATTGCTACAATTTGGGAAGATCACTGAAATTAGAGTCAGTCAAATTTACAAGGGCCAGGAATCGTCAGAAGTGAATTTTAGCACCATTTATTCAATTTGGTTGATATCAGCTGACAGGATAAGTTAGTATTTTCCAGAAAAGTGATTCAAGAATCCTTGTCTTTCTCTCTAGAAACCAGATTGAAACACTGCAGCATCTACTATAAACTATGAAACACTCTAGCTTGGTTTACTCATTCTTTAAGAAAAAATTATTTTTTAATTATTTTACTAGTTAACGCAACACCTGCCCATCTAGAATATTTGTTTTGTGAGGGTAAAGAAGTTGTCGTGTATATTGCTGTATGTTTAAAATGCTGCCTTCTCCATAACAGACCTTCAGTAAATATTAGTTAAATACATAAATGGTGCAAGCGCTAGAGTCGCATATTCCTGTTGTAGCTTCCCTCAATTAGAAGGGTTTAAAGTTATGATGTTAAATTACTGTGACTGGAAATATTTAAAGTGAAAGATTACCAATTAATGTGGGTAAGGGAAAAACAAAACAAAACAAAACAAGACCTCTGCTAATTAACTCCTTAAGTCCCTGAAATACCACCGAGGTGGCTTTAGTTGAGTTTGGATGAAAAACGTTGCCTACTTGCCACTTACCAGCAGATGGCCTAACTATTCCATTGTTCACCAGGCATGGAAACTACGCTAAAGAAAAGCAGTTGATGAGAACTAACTTTCCCCTTGATATTTTTTAAAACAGAGAAAATGTTTTAGTATATTTTCCATTATTTTTTGCTGGATTAAAAAATTGATTAGAGAGGCTTATTTTAACATAGCTTAGTCTAATCAATAAGGAAAGGGTATCCCGCTTTTTACATACGCCAAATCACCTAGGACGATCTATAGAGGTGACATATTAATATCATTGCCTCAGGGGTAAATTGATTCATCAGCATCCATGAGTAAACAAGGCTCTTTATTTTCCTCTAGACAGTCTTTACAAGTCATTTAAAATATTCCACTTAGACAACCTTACCAACTTTTCTGAGAATCAGTGTAAAAGGACTGCTGATATTCAAACTCAGTTTACCTGTAACAAAACTCCTCAGAATTCTGAGGTTATTTACACATTGTATAATTTATCTATAAGAGAAAGTGCTATTTCATTTAAAAGGTATATTTAATTTTTTTTAATGAGTAAATATGAAAAACATACTATGTTTGAAGAAAAACAGAGCAAGAGGTAGAAGGGGAAATTACTAATATAATGTCTTGTTTGATATTTTACTATATAAACTCTGCCAATATAAAAACACATCATTCCATTATTTTCTTTTAAATATTGTCTATCTCTTCAGTACTTTATTCAATTGCTTTTCCCTACTTGAATGTAAGCACTGTCAGGACAGGGGCTTTGTCTCTCTCATTTATTACAGTATATTATTTATATACTGACCACCCAAAACAGTGCCTCACATATGGAAATGATTAATTTTAATATTTATGAACTGAAGAAATTTGATTCTGAGCACGCTTTGCAGGGTAAACCAATAGGAAAAGACAATGAAATTTGCCATAGCAATTAGTAATCTCAACCTTGGGCCACTAAGAAATTTGAAATAATCTGGCAAATTATTTTTCTAACACTTGCCCCATCCTACCTGCTTGTACCTCACAACATGTAGATCACTACCTTTGAGGTATAACTTGTTGGATCAGTTACTCAAGAAGAAAAGATTCTTATTTCAGAAAACCAGTTATCTGCCCCCAATCCTAAAATGTCATAAATAAATAAAATAAATAAAAGGAAAGAGAAAAGAATTCCATAAATAGCATTAACAGTGTTTCTCTGTGCACATGAAATCAGGAATCAGAGTCATGGTGTTTGTTTTATCATTATACTTTATAAATCTCTTAAGTCCACTTAGGCCTAATATTACACGATAAAAATATTTCGAAAGAAAATAAAAAGGAGATAAAGAGGTGAGTTACTCATTTTTATCCTTGCAACTTCCTTTCACTGGTGACTTCACCAGGATTTTGAAAGAAGAAAAACAGGCCTTCTATCCTCATTATGACATCTGTCTCATTAGTATATTTGATATTGTATAGATATTGTCTTAGTACTTAGAAAAGAAAGTCATTTTTGTTTCCCAGTGGAACTGTTATTGCTTTTTTTTTTTGTATAGTTTACTGTTTTGTTTTATTTTTTTGTGAAGCAAATCATTGGGAAATTATTTCTTGTTAAACATAAATGAAGTGTTTTAAGATTTATGATTATGTCATTTTTAATCCATACTTTTGAAATAAAAACTCTCTCATGGAAAGAGTATGTCAGCACTAAATATATACCAAAACTGATATCACTGATATAAATGCCTATTTTAATTAATAATCAGAATGTTTAAAATAATTTTAAAACCCTAGACCTCTCAAGAGAAAGTTTAAAAATCCCAGAAGATTCTGAAAGATGTTTGGTGTTGCCAAGCTGATTTTTTTTTTTTAACCACATAAAATCTGTGATTTAACTTTAGAGTTGTATCTCCCTTAATCAGTCTTTTGAGTATGTAATCAAGACGGTGTCTGCACAGTTTTGTTTATTTAAAAAATCTTTTTCTGGGAGGAGACCTTCAAGATGGCGGAGGAGTGAGACGTGGAGATCATCTTCCTCCCCACAAATACATCAGAAATACATCTACATGTGGAACAGATCCTACAGAACACCTACTGAACACTGACAGAAGACCTCAGACTTCCCAAAAGGCAAGAAACTCCACACACACCTGGGTAGGGCAAAATAAAAAAGAAACAACAGAGACAAAAGAATAGGGACGGGACCTGCACCTTGGGGAGGGAGCTGTGAAGGAGGAAAGGTTTCCACACACTAGGAAGCCCCTTCACTGGTGGAGATGGTGGGGCAGGGGGTGGAGGGGAAGCTTCCGAGCCACAGAGGAGAGCACAGCAATAGGGGTGCAGAGGGCAAAGCGTAGAGATCCCCGCATAGAGGATCGGTGCCGACCAGCACTCACCAGCCCGAGAGGCTTGTCTGCTCACTTGCCGGGGCGGGTGGGGGCTGGGAGCTGAGGCTCGGGCTTCAGAGGTCAGATCCCAGGGAGAGGACTGAGGATGGCTGTGTCAACACAGCCTGAAGGGGGCTAGTGCCCCACAGCTAGCCGGGAGGGAGTCCGGGAAAAAGTCTGGACCCGCCGAAGAGGCAAGAGACCATTGTTTCGGAGTGTGCAAGCAGAGGGGATTCAGAGCACCGCCTAAACGAGCTCCAGAGACAGGCGCGAGCTGCGGCTATCAGCGCGGACAGCAGAGACAGCCATGAAATGCTAAGGCTGCTGCTGCAGCCACCAAGAAGCCTGTGTGCAAGCACAGGTCACTAGCCACACCACCCCTCCCGGCAGCCTGTGCAGCCTGCCACTGCCAGGGTCCCGTGATCCAGGGACAACTTCCCCGGGAAAACACACAGCACCTCAGGCTGTGGCAATGTCACACTGGCCTCTGCAGCTGCAGGCTCGCCCCGCATTCTGTACCCCTCCCCCCCCCAGCCTGAGTGAGCCAGAGCCCCCTAATCAGCTACTACTTTAACCCCGTCCTGTCTGAGCGAAGAACAGATGCCCTCAGGTGACCTACATGCAGAGGCGGGGCCAAATGCAAAGCTGAACCCCAGGAGCTGTGCGAACAAAGAAGAGAAAGGGAAATTTCTCCCAGCAGCCTCAGGAGCAGTGGATTAAAGCTCCACCATCAACTTGATGTACCCTGCATCTCTGGAATACCTGAATAGACAACGAATCATCCCAAAATTGAGGCGGTGGACTTTGGGAGCAACTGTAGACTTGGGGTTTGCTTTCTGCATCTAATTTGTTTCTGGTTTTATGTTTATCTTAGTTTAGTATTTAGAGCTTATTATCATTGGTAGATTTGTTTATTGATTTGGTTCTCTTCCTCTTTTTTATACATATATATCTATTTTTTCCTTTTTCTCTTTTTTTGAGTGTGTATGTGTATGCTTCTTTGTGTGAGTTTTTCTGTATAGCTTTGCTATAAACATTTGTCCTAGGGTTCTGTCTGTACTTTTTTTTTTAGTATAGATTTTAGCGCTTGTTATCATTGGTGGATTTATTTTTTCGTTTGGTTGCTCCCTTCTTTCTTTCTCTTTTTTATTACTTTCTAATTTTTAGTAATTTTATTTAAATTTTTTATTTTAATAACTTTATTTTATTTTATTTAGTTTTTTCTTCTTTTTTTCCCCCTTTTCTTCTGAGCCGTGTGGCTGACAGGGTCTTCGTGCTTTGACCAGGTGTCAGGCCTGTGCCTCTGTGGTGGGAGAGCTGAGTTCAGAACACTGGTCCACCAGATACCTCCTGGCTCCACGTAATATCAAATAGCATAAGCTCTCCAAGAGATCTCTATCTCAACGGTAAGACCCAGCTCCACTCAGAGACCAGCAAACTACAATGCTGGACACTCTATGCCAAACAACTGGCAAGACAGGAACACAAGCCCACCCATTAGCAGAGATCTTGTCTAAAATCATAATAATGCCACAGACACCCTAAAACACACCACCAGACGCAGTCTTGACCACCAGAAAGACAAGATCCAGCCTCATCCACCAGAACACAGGCACCAGTCCCCTCCACCAGGAAGCCCACACAACCCACTGAACCAACCTTACCCACTGGGGCAGACACCAAAAACAATGGGAACTACGAACCTGCAGCCTGTGAAAAGGAGACCCCAAACACAGTAAGTTAAACAAAATGAGAAGACAGAAACACACGACAGATGAAGGAGAAAGGTAAAAACCCACCAGACCAAACAAATGAAGAGGAAATAGGCAGTCTACATGAAAAAGAATTCAGAGTAATGATAGTAAAGATGATCCAAAATCTTGGATATAGAATGGAGAAAATATAAGAAACGTTTAACAAGGACCTAGAAGAAATAAAGGGCAAACAAACAATGATGAACAACATAATAAATGAAATTAAAAATTCTGTGGAAGGAATCATTACCAGAATAACTGAGGCAGAAGAACCGATAACTGACCTGGAAGATAAAATAGTGGAAATAACTACTGCAGAGAAGAATAAAGGAAAAATAATGAGAAGAATCGAGGACAACCTCAGAGAAAACTGGGACAACATTAAATGCACCAACATTCAAATTATAGGGGTCCCAGAAGAAGAAGACACAAAGAAAGGGACTGAGAAAATATTTGAAGAGATTATAGTTGAAAACTTCCCTCATATGGGAAAGGAAATAGTCAATCAAGTACAGGAAGTGCAGAGAGTCCCATAAAGGATAAATCCAAGGATAAACATGCCAAGACACATATTAATCAAACTATCAAAAATTAAATACAAAGAAAAAATATTTAAAGCAGTAAGGGAAAAACAACAAATACCATACAAGGGAATCCCCATAAGGTTAACAGCTTTCAGCAAAAGCTCTGCAAGCCAGAAGGGAGTGGCAGGACATATTTAAAGTGATGAAAGGGGAAAACGTACAACCAAGATTACTCTACCCAGCAAGGATCGCATTCAGATTCGATGGAGAAATTAAAAACTTTACAGACAAGCAAAAGCTAACAGATTTCAGGACCATAACCACAGCTTTACAACAAATGCTAAAGGAACTTTTCTAGGCAGGAAACACAAGAGAAGGAAAAGACCTAAGGTAACAAACCCAAAACAATTAAGAAAATGGTAATAGGAACACACATATTGATAACTACCTTAGATGTAAATGGATTAAATACTCCAACCAAAAGACATAGACTGGCTGAATGGATACAAAAACAAGACCCATATATATGCTGTCTACAAGAGACCCACTTCAGACCTAGGGACACATACACACTGAAAGTGAAGGGATGGAAAAAGATATTCCATGCAAATGGAAATCAAAGGAGAGCTGGAGTAGCAATTCTCATATCAGACAAAATAAACTTTAAAATGAAGAATATTAGGGCTTCCCTTGTGGTGCAGTGGTTGAGAGTCTGCCTGCATGTGCAGGGGACATGGGTTTGTGCCCTGGTCTGGGAAGATCCCACATGCCACCGAGCGGCTAGGCCTGTGAGCCACGGCCGCTGAGCCTGCGCGTCCGGAGCCTGTGCTCCGCAACGGGAGAGGCCACAACAGTGAGAGGCCCGTGTAC
>NW_006775239.1:672682-722212 GCF_000442215.2 Lipotes vexillifer | reverse complement strand
GTAAAAAAAAAAAAAAAAAAAAAAAAAAAAAAAGAATATTACAAGAGACAAAGCAGTACACTACAAAATTATGAAGGAATCCATCCAAGAAGAAGATATAAACATTGTAAATATTTATGCACACAACATAGGGGCACCTAAATACATAAGGCAAATGCTAACTGGCATAAAAGGGGAAATCAACAGTAACACAATCATAGCAGGAGACATTAACACCCCACTGTCACCAATGGGCAGATCATCCAAAATGAAAATAAATAAGGAAACACAAGCTTTAAATGATACATTAAACAAGATGGACTTAATTGATATTTGTAGGATACAAATACAGATACAGAATACACTTTCTTCTCAAGTGCTCATGGAATATTCTCCAGGATAGATCACATCTTGGGTCACAAATCAAGCCTTGGTAAATTTAAGAAAATTGAAATTGTATCAAGTATCTCTTTTGACCACAATACTATGAGACTAGATATCAATTACAGGAAAAAAATCTGTAAAAAATAAAAACACATGAAGGCTAAACCATACACTACTAAATAACCAAGAGATCACTGAAGAAATCAAAGAGGAAATCAAAAAATACCTAGGAAGAAATGACAATGAAAACATGATGACCTAAAACCTATGAGATGCAGCAAAAGCAGTTCTAAGAGGGAAGGTTATAGCAGTACAACCCTACCTCGAGAAACAAGAAACATCTCAAATAAACAACCTAACCTTACACCTAAAGCAATTAGAGAAAGAAGAACAAAAAACACCCCAAAGTTAGCAGAAGGAAAGAAATCATAAAGATCAGATCAGAAAAAAAATGAAAAAGAAATGAAGGAAACAATAGCAAAGATCAATAAAACTAAAAGCTGGTTCTTTGAGAAGATAAACAAAATTTATAAACCATTAGCCAGACTCATCAAGAAAAAAAAGGAAGAAGACTCAAACCAATAGAATTAGAAATGAAAAAGGAGAAGTAACAACTGACACTGCAGAAATACAAAGGATCATGAAAGATTACTATAAGCAACTATATGCCAATAAAATAGACAACCTGGAAGACATGGACATATTCTTAGAAAAGTACAACCTTCCAAGACTGAACCAGGAAGAAATAGAAAATATAAATGGACCAATCACAAGCACTGAAATTGAGACTGTGAAAAAATATCTTCCATCAAAGAAAAGCCCAGGACCAGCGGGCTTCACAGGCAAATTCTATCAAACATTTAGAGAAGAGCTAACACCTATCCTTCTCAATTCTTCCAAAATATAGCAGATATATAACACTCCCAAACTCATCCTACAAGGCCATAATCACCCTGATACCAAAACCAGACAAAGATGTCACAAAGAAAGAAAACTACTGGCCAATATCACTGATGAACAGAGATGCAAAAATCCTCAGCAAAATACTAGCAAACAGGGGCTTCCCTGGTGGTGCAGTGGTTGAGAGTCCACCTGCCGATGCAGGGGACATGGGTTCATGCCACGGTCCAAGAGGATCCCACATGCTGCGGAGCGGCTGGGCCTGTGGGCCATGGCCGCTGAAACTGTGCGTCCGGAGCCTGTGCTCTGCAACGGGAGAGGCCACAGCATTGAGAGGCCTGCATACCGCAAAAAAGAAAAAAAAAAAAAAAAACTAGCAAACAAAATACAGCAGCCCATTAAAAGGAGCATACACCATGATCAAGTGGGGTTTATCCGAGAAATGCAAGGATTCTTCAATATATGCAAATCAATCAATGTGATACACCATATTAACAAACTGAAGGGTAAAAAACCATATGATCATCTCAATAGATGCAGAAAAAGCTTTCAACAAACTTTAACACCATTTATGATAAAAACCCTCCATAAAGTAGGCATGAAAAAACCCCTCCATAAAGTAGGCATGAGGGAACTTAACTCAACATACTAAAGGCCATATATGACAGACCCACAGCCAACATTGTTAGCAATGTTGAAAAACTGAAACCATTTCCACTAAGATCAGGAACGAGACAAGGTTGTCCACTCTGACCATTATTATTCAACATAGTTTTGGAATTTTTAGCCACAGCAACCAGAAAAGAAAAAGAAACAAAAAGAATCCAAATTGAAAAAGAGAAGTAAAACTGTCACTGTTTGCAGGTGACATGATACTATACATAGAGAATCCTAAAGATGCCACCAGAAAACTAATAGAGCTAATCAATGAATTTAGTAAAGTAGCAGAATACAAAATTAATGCACAGAAATCTCTTGCACTCCTATACACTAATGATCTGAAATAAATCTGAAAGTGAAATTAAGAAAACACTCCCATTTACCATTGCAACAAAAACAATAAAATATCTAGGAATAAACCTACCTAAGGAGACAAAAGACCTGTATTCAGAAAATTATAAGACACTGATGAAAGAAATTAAAGATGATACCAACAGATGGGGAGATATACCATGTTCTTGGATTGGAAGAGTCAACACTGTGAAAATGACTCTACTACCCAAAGCAATCTACAGATTCAATGTAATCCCTATCAAACTAACACTTGCATTTTTCACAGAACTAGAAAAAAATCTCACAATTTGTATGGAAACATAAAAGACCCCAAATAGCCAAAGCAATCTTGAGAAAGAAAAACAGAGCTGGAGGAATGAGACTCCCTGACTTCAGACTATACTACAAAGCTACAGTAATCAAGACAGTATGACACTGGCACAAAAACAGAAATATAGATCAATGGAACAGCATAGAAAGCCAGAGATAAACCCAAACACATATGGTCATCTTATTTTTTATAAAGGAGGCAAGAATACACAATGGAGAAAGATAGCCTCTTCAATAAGTGGTGCTGGGGAAACTGGACAGCTACATGTAAAAGAATGAAATTAGAACACTCCCTAACACCGTACACAAAAATAAACTCAAAATGGATTAAAGACCTAACTGTAAGGCCAAACACTATAAAACTCTTAGAGGAAAACATAGGCAGAACACTCTATGACATAAATCACAGCAAGATCCTTTTTGACCCACCTCCCAGAGAAATGGAAATAAAAACAAAAATAAACAAAATGGGACCTAATGAAACTTAAAAGCTTTTGCACAGCAAAGGAAACCATAAACAAATAAACACAACCCTCAGAATTGGAGAAGATATTTGCAAATGAAGCAACTGACAAAGTATTAACCTCCAAAATTTACAAGCAGCTCATGCAGCTCAATATAAAAAACACAGACAACCCAATCCAAAAATGGCCAGAAGACCTAAATAGGCATTTCTCCAAAGAAGATATACAGATTGCCAATAAACACATGAAAGGATGCTCAGCATCACTAATCATTAGAGAAATGCAAATCAAAACAACAATGAGGTATCCCGTCACACCAGTCAGAATGGCCATCAGCAAAAAATCTATAAACAATAAATGCTGGAGAGGGTGTGGAGAAAAGGGAACACTCTTGCACTGTTGCTGGGAATGTAAATTGATACAGCTACTATGGAGAACAGTATGGAGGTTCCTTAAACAACTAAAAATAGAACTACCATACGACCCATCAATACCACTACTGGGCATATACCCCGAGAAAACCATAATTCAAAAAGAGTCATGTACCACAATATTCATTGCCTCACTACTTACAATAGCCAGGACATGGAAGCAACTTAAGTGTCCATTGACAGATGAATGGATAAAGAAGATGTGGCACATATATACAATGGAATATTACTCAGCCATAAAAAGAAATGAAATAGTGAGGTGGATGGGCCTAGAGTCTGTCATAGAGAGTAAAGTCAGAAAGAGAAAAACAAATACCGTATGCTAACACATATATATAGAATCTTAAAAAAAAAAAAGTTCTGAAGAACCTAGGGGTAGGACAGGAATAAAGCCGCGGGTGTAGAGAATGGACTTGAGGACATGGGGGAGGTGGAAGGGTAAGCTGGGACGAAGTGAGAGAGTGGCATGGACATACATACAGTACCAAATGTAAACTAGATAGCTAGTGGGAAGCAGTTGCATAGCACCGGGAGGTCAGCTTGGTGCTTTGTGACCACCTAGAAGGGTGGGATAGGGAGGGTGGGATGGAGATGTAAGAGGAAGGAGATATGGGGATATAGGTGTATGTATAGCTGATTCACCTTGTTATAAAGCAGAAACTAATTGCATTGTAAAGCAATTATACTCCAAAATAAATAAATAAATATAAATAAAACATTTTTTTCTTAGGAAGTTTCTCAAATGTGCCCTAGGAGCTGTGGACATTAGTACCAGTAAACAAAAAATGTTAGTACTTTTGTATTCTTAGTGTTTGGATTCCTGTTGCTTGTAAGGTTTCATATCTATGTTCTATTCACCTACTATCAAGAAAGAAAAATTGATTTAGATATTTTACAATGGATCTTATTGTTTTATCTAAATTATCTAATTTTTAAAATAATTAAAAAGTAATGATAAAATAGTATTTGGATAATTTTTTAATATAAAAGAGGTGTTTTTATTGTAACTCCCATGTACTCCTTTACTTATTCACTTATTGATTATATATGATTGATTATATGTTATATTCTGCATGTTCTCTCAGTGTGTATTTGTATATACATATAATATATATATATTATATATATAAAAACAATCAATCAATCAAGGAAAGGGGTACAACATGGGATTATATACATTCTTTCTTTCTATAATATACAAAGTGAATATATATACATATAATAAATAATATTCTGTAGAATATATATTTGTGCATATGTTTTATATGGATGTGTATATAAATAAAATAGATCCCTTCCATCTATTCATACAAGGGAAAAGCAAAGATGGGTCTGGGGTGGGAGCCAACATGCCCACAGGAGTGCCTTGCTTGTGACCAGCTGTGCCCAGCTGGTGTTGGAGCCTCTGCTAGGACGGTCAGTCCCGTGGTGTTTTGTTCCACTGCATGATGGCTTCCATTCTGACACCAGTCACACATAACTACACCTTCCTGGAGAGGAGGAATGTGCCTGGTGCTGGCTTTGTCACGCCTGTGTGGCAGCAGTGAAGTCACAGAAAACAAAGCCATGTTCCAATTGGCCACTGGTGCCCTTTCCTTCTTTGAAAAGTGACTTTTTGAACTTTAGGCACATCTGAGGCAGACTGGCCACCTTTTTCTTCATTGTCTTCTTTGAGAGGGCAGGTTAAAGAAAACCAAAATAAATACATACTTTAACATTTTTAAAAATTAAAAGAAAACTTTTTAACTTGGAGTGTTTTTTTATGTTGCATAGTGCTTTATGTTTATTTGTGCATAGACCAACAAGTAAATAATGAACTATAAGACTAGTCAGTGCAGTGAAAGGGCTGGAGTATGTGAAAGGGTAAGATCAATTCCAGTTTGAGAGATGGGTGGAAGGTCCAGGAAAGATTCACAGCGTGGCATTTGAGGCAGACCTTGATGGATAAAAAAGCACTTGTGTCTTACATTTAGTTGGAGCTTACATAATTTACTTAATTATTTTATGATGCATTGCTCTATATATATATATATATATATATATATATATATATATATATATGGAGAGAGAGAAACAGAGACTGAACTTATTAGAGGCCAAGTGTTGTTCTAGACACAACAGTGAACAGAACAGATTAAAATCTCTGTCCTTAAGGACTTACATTCTAGTGGAGGGGGAGGCAAACCATAAAAACATAAATATATGCTACAAAATGGTAAGCAAGAAGGTAAGAAATTATCTGGCTCTATTGTTACTAGCTAGATGACATTGGTCAAGGAACTTATTCTCTCTAATGCTCATCTTCTGCATTAAAACTGGGCCTAATGCTTACTACAAATGGATGTCATAAAGAACAAATGAGATAATGAATATAAAGTGGTTATCTAAGTGCTTGGTGTATAGTCACATTTAGATTAAAGTTGCAATAATAATTTTAATTATCACTAACTAGAAAATTCTGTTTAACTGGGGAGGTAGCATATGTCTCCAAAACACTGATTGTTGGCTGGAGTGTTGAAATAGAAGAAGAGGTAAAGATTGATTTCGTTTAGAGGATTCATGGATGTTGTGGGTCTTAAACAGATTTTACAAAGTTATTTTTGAGGAGGATGTTTAAAAAAGTCATAGATAAGAGGGAATTACACAAGTGAAAAAGGAAAAGACAGGTGGGCAACATCTAGTTCTAGACACTAGACCAACTTCTGATACTTTTGTTGATTAAAAAAGGTATATCCAGTAGGCAAGTGTGTCATCCAAGAAGATATTAAAATAAAAATTAGTAACTGAGATTTACTAATCCTGGGGGAAGAAAAGCAAAGGACAGACAAAGCTTGAGACAAAGTAACAAATATGTATCTGTTTCTATCTGTGAGGAGGGAAGAATATTAAGGTTGCCAGGGAAAGCTAGGCTTGTGAATCCCAGTGGGACAGTAACTGATGGCAGGTGCTCTATCAGTGAGAAGCTGTACTCCAGTCACCAAGCTGTGGGCAGTTGCTATTCTCCAGTCTCTGAGAGCAGATCAACAAGGGCAATATGAGCCTCTGGTTGTAGAAGGTGACTATGATATCCAGAAAGTCACCAGAACATGGTCACATACTTTTTAAAAAGGTAAAGCAGAGGGACTTCCCTGGTGGCGCAGTGGTTAAGAATCCACCTGCCAATGCAGGGGACACGGGTTTGAGCCCTTGTCCAGGAAGATCCCACATGCTGCAGAGCAGCTAAGCCCGTGACCATAACTACTGAACCCACGCTCTAGAGCCCGCAAGCTACAACTACTGAGCCCATGTGTCACAACCACTGAAGCCCGTGTGCCTAGAGCCCATGCTCTGCAGCAAGAGAAGCCACCCTAATGAGAAGCCCACGCACTGCAACGAAGAGCAGCGCCCGCAGCTAGAGAAAGCCCGCATGCAGCAACGAAGATCCAACGCAGCCAAAATTAAATAAGCAAAATTAAATTAAAAAAAAAATGGTAAGCAGAGTGTACTAAAGCTGAATTTTAAGAAGTAACACATAGTTAATGGAAGGTAGATAGAGAGTAGAAGAGCAGAATGTGGCAAAGATGGGGATTCAGAAGTAAAGCAAGAGTTTATTTTTCATAGTTGAGTTCTTGGTTTGCTTTGGAGTGTCTGAGAATTATTTCAGGGGGAATTTGACCTCTTTTCCTAGAATTATTCCTGAGAGTCTAAGCCATTACTTTGTGAGCCAGTGGTTTTCACTGTGAGGAGGAAAAAAGAAGAGGCAGAGAGCAGTAGCGAGCAAAAGCTTTCAGATGAAGAATGAACAAGCAGTGTATGGACACCTTATCAGGCAAAGTTGATATATGAAGGTAACTACAAACAATATAGTACTAAAGAAAATGCCTAAGTGAATAAGTTGATCCAATTTTTAAATCTCTACTTTATTCTCTACAAATATATGAGGATGATAACCAAACCATAGAACTTCTTTGTCGTAGCTCTCCTATTGCCACAAATGGCTGTCTTCTGTCTTCAGAGGACCCCCATAGAGCAGCATGAGAGATTCATGGAAGAAAATATAAATTTGGCCTTAAGACCAACATATATTTTCAATTATAATCTAAGATGTCAAGTTTCTTTAAATCTAGGGGAAAGAATATAAAAAGTAGGTGTTTTAGACAATAGTTTTCTAATGATATTGGTGTTTGGAATACATTAATATTTACATTCTATAATTGAACATGAGTGAATACATTAAACCAGGTTCTTCTCGCCAGGCCACTGTTTTATTCCTTATCTATTACATGTATACTAATACTTATCAAAGTATAAAGTAGTTTAAATATTCACGTAATTATCAAATTTGCCATAATGTAGAAATTGTAAAATACACAGTAGATAAACATAGTTTAATAAACTGTCAAGTATCTGTTGGAAACTACTTTGACTAGCACAAGGGGGAAATGCTAGAAACATAAAATAAAATAAGGTTGGGTCTCTATCCTTGGATATCTTATAGTCTCTTGACGAAAAAAACATGTTACAGACAGATGCATTCACATGTACACAAGTGTAAATGGAAGACAGTATATGATTTAATGCTGTAGGTGTGCAAAGAAGTGAATGATGACTCTACACAGGAAATAAGGAGACTTTAAACACAAAAAATCCTATAAACATATATAAATGTGTATATTTTAATTTCTGTTTGCTTGCCCTTTGCTGCTGGTAGTTAACCTCACTATTCTGGAAATAAGAGCAACAGACATGATGGAGTGACAGACATCAGAGGACACAGGAGGAGACAAGAGACTTCCCTGAATTACACAAACAAAAATATAAAATAGAGAATACCCACTACTTAAACATTTTAATAAATGTCTGAATGCTCAGTTAACTATGTGTGCAGTTAAATGCACCATACAGTACATTACTGCACTCCATAAACACAGATGCACACACTCACACTTTTATGTGTAACACACACACCTACATGCAATATATGGTGTAAATATTTTGGCATTCAAATTAAACTAGTATTTATTCTGTTTGTTGTTTGTTTATTACATTTGCAAATGCTCTACATAATTTCTAAATTATACATACAGTGTTATATAGAATTGATTTTGTTAAATTATAAATCTATTAAATTATATACAAATTTTATATAAATTACATATATGCTTATTATTCTACATAGAACTACGTATTGGCATTCTTCTATCAAAAGTAAAATTCCATTCTTTGCCCAAAGGATTTAGTTAGCTTTGTGCAAGGTACCAAACTCACACACACACACACACTTAAAAGTTTTTCTTCCTTATTAAACCTCAGTTATTTGCCCCAATCTCTCACATTCACGAGGCCTCAAAAAAGGCACTAAGTCCTTTCCAGAACATAGATTTAAATGAGGCCCCTGCCCAGTGGGCTTACAACCTAATTAGACAGAGGCAGTTGACCAACATATGCCCACAGACTCCAGTTGGCCACTTATTTATTCTCTAATTAACATAAAGCAGCAGGGCAACAGCTCTGCCTGTGCTCAGTGAGCAGGAGAGCGTCTGTGATAGAACTCTGCGTGAGATGAGACTGCTTCTTTCTGCAGGGGTTTCCAGCATGCATTCTCTTGCTTCTTGCTTGTTTCCATAATTAATATTCCTTTGCATATCTTGCTGTGACTGTATGTCCAAACAAACAGACCCTCAAGCACAGCAGAATCATTTAGTTCAGCCATCTTGATGATCAATACGGGTCACTGGAGGGTCGACAAGACTGTTACACAGGCAACTCTATTGAGAAGATAGGCCAGCGTAAACCAGAGTGGTTACCCCATGCTCTGATTTAGCCAAACAAGAAAGTTTTTCACCTGAAAGCATTAGATTGTCAAGGTCCAGCAGCTTCTTTCTGCTGTTCCCATTACCCTTTCTAAGCCTTACGATAGGTTTTTTGATTTTTGAAAAATTGCCCTCCCTTAACGTGTTCCATAAGATTCTAAAAAAAAAGAAAAAAGAAAAAAAAGAAAAGTGACATAAAACACATACAGTGCCACACTATTTAAAAAAAAATATGTATGGTAGAATAGTATGATAAGAAAAAGATAAGCACCAGACCAATTAGGTAAAGTTTAAGAAAAAGTTGGTACCTGAAATGCATGTCAACAGCTCACAAGTATTTGCTAGACTAAAGCCTTCATGAAGGTGGTGGGTGATTTTACTATTCATTAATTGTTTATCCAGAGAAAAAAATGCAGGCAGGAAAATCAGATATTTTTTTTCAAACTAGTCAATGGTGGAAAAAGGCAAAGCTAATTTGTTTTTAGGTTACAGACGCAAAGTATTGCCAGTTACCACCCCACTAATGCTCTCTTTAAAATTCTGTGTAATGCTGTTGACCTAATAGTAATCCTGATTTATATCGTTAAAGAATAAAAACCTTTACAGCTTTACAGCCATGAATTTTTCACCCTGTAGTTTTAAATCTGCGATCTGATCTTTTTTTTGGGTGGGGGAATATTGGATTTTTTTTTTCCTATTTGAATTTATTTTGAAAAAAAACAGTGTAGACATTGGAGACTGTGATTTACTATGATATTATTCTTTCCTTGTTTAATTCTAACATTTTAAACCTCACACACAACTGCCATTGGATAGATAATATCATTACTTGTTTTAAAATATTTCTCAAATGAACTTGAAAATAATACAGTAGGTATCTGAACTAGTAGAAATTTAATACTTAAACACATATTTTCCTATAAATTGTGAATCTGTGAACTTGCTGCTATGTTGCTGAAGTAAAGAAGTATAGGAAATCCCATTCAAATTATTTTAAAGAAACTTTCAGACCTAATGACATTACAACAGGGCCTAATCTTCACAAGTCAAGTGAAGAACAGAAGGCCTGAGTCAAAATATTAAAAATCTAAATTTTAGATTTTTAAAATTATGTAACCATTACCTATAACTGCTTCTAAACAGAGTCCCAGAAGTACCATTATTATTATTATTATTATTATTTTTGCGGTTCGCGGGCCTCTCACTGCTGTGGCCTCTCCCGTTGCGGAGCACAGGCTCCAGATGTGCAGGCTCAGCGGCCATGGCTCACGGGCCCAGCCACTCCACGGCATGTGGGATCTTCCCAGACCGGGGCACGAACCCGTGTCCCCTGCATCGGCAGGCGGACTCTCAACCACTGCACCACCAGGGAAGCCCCAGTATTATTATTTTTGCATGATAAATTGAGTTGGTACAATCAGACTAGTCACATTTAAGAATTTAGATATTCTTCTGATAAATGTCCTTGATCGCAAGCATCTTGTACTTTATAAATAAGTGGTCATTTTAATCTTTTTGAATCTGGTTTCTGCTTCAGTTCTTTCCTTTTTTTATGCACGTGTGTGTGAGCATGCTCACCTTAGTGAAAATAAAACCCAAATTGAACGGGGTATCTAAAGTTAATGTGGTTGTACTTATTTCTATTTAAAACTCTGTATCTGGAATTTGAAACCATGCAATTTTTGTGAGGTTTTTTTTTTTCATTATTTTTTCCCTCTCTTTTCTCTCATCTTCCATTTTCATCATGGAAATTTCATGCAGCAAAACAGGAAATTCCATCCAAGTTGATCTTACCTCAGGGCCTCCTCCAAACATGCTGGAGAATCAGTGCTCTGTCCCCTCTGAGAATAGAATTCATTTTGGATTCTTGTACCAAGTGCCTCTGGTACTTGGGCTCTTATTTGCTGACTGAGTTAATTTAACTTTGGTGGGATGCAAATGTCCTTTATTGCACAGTTTCCTATTTAGTATTTTTAAATCAAGACTAAATTGAAACAGTTCAAGTTATAGTGCCCCCTTCCACATAAAGAAGCACTTAACTAAAAATATGAAAGTAAAAGTAATAAGTCAAAGTTAGGAAGAAGAAATTATAAGTTGTGATTCCTGAAATCCAAGTTCTAACATATTTTCATTCATCCAAATACATTTCCTTAAGAAATACAGTTATTTGCAAATGGTTGCAACTATCAGCAAATCATCACAGTAAAATGTAATAGTTATGTCAGAATTTGTAAGATTTAGTTGTTTAGATGGTCCTTAATAAGTAGAACTAACATTTCTGGGCTCCTGCCAATTGACCATCTGTCTAGGTAGTCCATGGAGAATCGGAACAACTGAACTTTTGGCACCTCCAATTACACTGAGCAATCACCAACCCCGTTTTAGGTTACAATAGAAGAGAGCATCACCGAAAGATTAGGTTAATGGATTTAATGCTGAGAATTTGGGAATCTGACAATATTCATAGGAGCATCTCAGTGACTCATAGTGTTACACCCATCAAAATGTAAATTATTTAGATGAAGGTTCATTCTTATAGGTGCTTTGCTAGACATTTTGAGGAATACAGTGATAAGATAATTCTTGTCTTCTGTTGCATACAAAATAATATATAAAATAAGATTTTCACTGTGCATATCTCTAAAGGAAGGCAGTTAGTAATTTTTAAAAATCGATATTTTTGTTGTTGGAGTACGGGGAGGGAAAAAATTGTTTTCGAGTGGAGATCAGGAAGTAGACCATGATTTGTGTTAAGTCTCAAATATAGACATGCTTTTGAGAAATGAAGTTAGAGGTGAAGGTTTTTACCAGGCTGAGGGATGGGTGAGTAAAAACAGTGAAATGAGTTAGGGAATTGGAGAAGACCAGGATTAACTGGAAAGTCAGGCTGGGGCCAAATCAAATTGAGTCTTTAGCATCACCTTTAGAAATCTAGATTTATGTCATAGAGAGCCAGTCAGGAATTTTGAGGAATGGAATCATAACACTGTGGTAGGATATCATACACAGGAGAAAGTGTAGCTAGAAAAACTGGGAGGAAACTCCTACAGTAATACAATATAGAAGAAATTGTGCCTTCAGTAGGGAAAATGAAGAGGGAAAGGAAAGGGGGATTGAGTCAAGAGATGAAGCTAAGATAGATGTGAAATAAATGATTTGAGTTTACATGAAGGGATAAAGGAAGAAATCAAGATGATCCTAAGGTTTTGAGAAGGAGTGACTGTGGAAGTGTTATACAGTTAAAGGAGATATAGAATTCAGCAAATGGCACAGGTTTGGAGATTTATCTGTGATCATTAAGACCATGCAAGTACCTGGAAGAATGAGTAGAATTTTGAAAAGTGTCACACTGACGAGATAAAGGAAAGACAGAGAAGAGCCGAGGAAAGAGAAAAATGAAAGGGAATTACAGGAGGACACTGAGATAAAAAGTATTCATAAGCAAATGGTCATCAAGTTTAGGCTCCTAAGAGATATTAAGGAGAAGGAGGCCATAAATAATATCGCTGGACTGAGATTACAGAGGTTATAGGGGAACTTCAGAGGAATAATTGTAGTTGAGTAGTTGAGCCTCAAAGTCACGTTGTATTCAGTTTACTTCTAAAACTAGTGGGTTTGCCAGTGAAAGAGAGATTGAGATAAAAGAAAGAGGTTAGATGGATAGATACAGATAGATACATAGAGATATACATGACTTAAGAAAATGACTGACAGAACCTTTTTTGTGGAAATGGGTAGTCAGTGAAGGCAAGATGAGTGCTAGCATTCTATCAAATAATGTAAAATAAAGGGACTATTTACAAAGGTTTGAGTACCAGTAAAAAGAATCAACAAAGTTTACCCTTTTCCCATCCCTAGATCTGAAGTGGAAAGGGAAGGAAATAGAGGACCCCAGTGGACACAGAGGCCATGCAGTGATCAGCCACTGCAAGAAACATGGCCCACAGCAGAGAGGGGAAGTAAAGGAAAGGCTCTCCTTCTCTCCCTGCAGCCTCCTATCTCCTCATCCTTCCACTGGCAGAACAAAATATAAACCTGGGCAGCACCGAGCCCTGACCTTGGGAGTACAGTCCTTGAGAATCTGTCTCTTGGAGCATAAGTCAAGGCAGAACGGGTATAGAATGGAGCGTGGGAGAGCAAGAGAATAACCAGGACAAGCTTATTCTAAACAATGAAAGATGCCTCAGAAGTAAGAGAAGAAATGTATACGAAAGAAGATGAGATAATAAATGGGAAAAAGTTCAGGAAAAAATGAAAGCATACATAGAAAATTTAAATTAAGAAATGCAAAAGAGGAAAAGATATGCAAAGCATTTTTGAAATGAAGTAAACACAGGGTTTTGTGTTAGAGGCCCTAGTCTAGAAAGATTATACAGTTTGCCTTTGGCAACCTGAACATATCAAGAATGTAAGCAGTTACAAAGTCACAAATGTTATCAGAATTTAACCTTGATTATTTTTCTAATGCTTAACTAATTAATACCTTAAAATTATTACCAGATAAGGAGTTTACTGAATATATTTACTACTAAATTTAAAAGTATCTGTAAAAATAAGTTCACTTAATATCATAGTGTTAAATACATATATATGCATATACATATATTTTATATATATGGAAAATAACATAATGATTACGGTGATCAAATGTTTTAATATGTTCTATGGAATAGTCTAGAAAGAGAAGTTTTCACAATAGTTTTTAAAAGTTCTGAACAATCTTTGCTTCTTAATTTCTGCACAGGGCTGAGCTCTTCTTTTTGAGGTCTGTGCTCGTTTATTAGAGTATACATAGCCTTATGTTGCACTGTGTTAGGAATGTGTAATACTACCACTGGGAAGGCAATAGAACAGTTTTCTGTAGCTATTATGTAACCCTTATCCTTACACTTTGAGATGCTTTTGGAGCCTCAGTCATCATATCCATGTTTCAAGCAGTGAGATGGGAGAGGGGAGCAAAAGGCTGTATCTCCTCACTTGGAGGGAGGTTTCCTGAAAGCCTCTACCACACGTCTACATATATCTCCTTATCTATGCCTTAGTCACACAGGCCTGTCTACTTGAGAGACGATGGGCTGAGTGGCAATGTTTAAGCAGGAAATCAGTGTTCTGATTATTTGAAAGATAAGGAGAGCCCATATTGGGTGGGCATTTACAATTTCTGCCTTCCTTTGTTAAAGTGAAAAAATGTTTAGAAGGAGAGTGTTTCTGTTACTCCTGTAGAATGAAACTGATATGTGGATATTAGAGAAACTAGGGACTCTATTCCTGCCTTGGAACAGCACTCTAGGGGTAGAAGCACTTGAGCATCTAAGGGACCAAGTGAAGTAGGGAAAACTGTATGTTTGAAATAAAAATGTAGGATTGAAAAGTATCAAAAGTTATGTAGGAGAACATTTTCTTAGAGTCAGCTCTCATTTGGAATGATAAAGTTATTCTGAAAGCCATACATGAGAGAACATATTTTAAATTAAATATCTTGAGATGAGATCCATTTATTTCTTTAAAGACATCCTTTTTGGAGAGCAGAAAAAGTAGTGCCTTGATATATAGGAAACTCCAATCCATAGTGCACATTATCATAATTATCAGCAGTAATGACAGAGATCTCATTTATTGATCAACATATATCAATAGTGTTAGACTGTGTACCAGGCAGAGAATTTATAAAGGGTCAACTGGTCAGAAGAGTAGTTTCCTAGAGGCACAGGAAGCTTTTTTTTTGTTTTAATTAATTAATTAATTAATTTATTTATTTATTTTCAAGGTAACAATAGTTTTTTTTTAAACATCTTTATTAGAGTATAATTGCTTTACAATGGTGTATTAGTTTCTGCTTTATAACAAAGTGAATCAGTTATACATATACATATGTTCCCATATCTCTTCCCTCTTGCGTCTCCCTCCCTCTCACCCTCCCTATCCCACCCCTCTAGGTGGTCACAAAGCACCGAGCTGATCTCCCTGTGCTATGCGGCTGCTTCCCACTAGCTATCTATTTTACGTTTGGTAGTGTATATATGTCCATGCCACTCTCACACTTTGTCACAGCTTACCCTTCCCCCTCTCCATATCCTCAAGTCCATTCTCTAGTAGATCTGTGTCTTTATTCTCATCTTGCCCCTAGGTTCTTCATGACCATTTTTTCTTTCTTTTTCTTAGATTCCATATATATGTGTTAGCATATGGTATTTCTTTTTCTATTTCTGACTTATTTCATTCTGTATAACAGACTCTAGGTCCATCCACCTTACTACAAATAATTCAATTTCATTTCTTTTTATGGCTGAGTAATATTCCATTGTATATATATACCATATCTTCTTTATCCATTCATCTGTTGATGGACACTTAGGTTGCTTCCATGTCCTGGCTATTGTAAATAGAGCTGCAATGAGCATTTTGGTACATGACTCTTTTTGAATTATGGTTTTCTCAGAGTATATGCCCAGTAGTGGGATTGCTGGGTCGCATGGTAGTTGTTTTCTTTTTAATTGCACACATGTCTATAAACCTAATAAATATATTTTTTCTTTCTTGTTTTTTTTTATACAGCAGGTTCTTATTAGTCATCTATTTTATACACATCAGTGTATACATGTCAATCCCAATTGCTCAATTCATCACACCACCACCACCACCCCCAGTGGCTTTCCCCACTTGGCGTCCATACGTATGTTCTCTACATCAGTGTCTCAATTTCTGCCCTACAAACTGGTTCACCGGTACCATTTTTTAAGGTTCCACATATATGCGTTAATATACGATATTTGTTTTTGTCTTTCTGACTTACTTCACTCTGTATGACAGTCTCTAGATCCAGCCACGTCTCAACAAATGACCCAATTTCATTTCCTTTTATGGCTGAGTAATACTTCATTGTATATATGTACCACGTCTTCTTCATCAATTCATCTGTCGATGGGCATGTATGTTGCTTCCATGACCTGGCTATTGTAAACAGTGCTGCAATGAACATTGGGGTGCATGTGTCTTTTTGAATTGTGGTTTTCTCTGGGTATATGCCCCATAGTGGGATTGCTGGATCATATGGTAATTCTATTTTTAGTTTTTAAGGAACCTCCATACTGTTCTCCATAGTGGCTGTATCAGTTTACATTCCCATGAACAGTGCAGGAGGGTTGCCTTTTCTCCACACCCTCTCCAGCATTTGTTGTTTGTACATTTTCTGATGATGCCCATTCTAACTGGTGTGAGGTGATACCCCTTTGTAGTTTTGATTTGCATTTCTCTAATAATTAGTGATGTTGAGCAGCTTTTCATGTGCTTCTTGGCCAACTGTATGTCCTCATTGGAGAAATGTTTATTTAGGTCTTCTGCCCATTTTTGGATTGGGTTGTTTTTTTAATATTGAGCTGCATGAGCTGTCTGTATATTTTGGAGGTTATCCTTTGTCCATTGATTCATTTGCAAATATTTTCTCCCATTCTGAGGGTTGTCTTTTCGTCTTGTTTCCTTTGCTGTGCAAAAGCTATGAAGTTTCATTAGGTCCCATCTGTTTATTTTTATTTTTATTTCCATTACTCTACCAGTTGGATCAAAAAAGATCTTGCTGTGATTTATGTCAAAGAGTGTTCTTCCTATGTTTTCCTCTAAGAGTTTTATAGTGTCCGGTCTTACATTTAGGTCTGTAATCCATTTTGAGTTTATTTTTGTGTATGGTGTTAGGGAGTGTTCTAATTTCATTCTTTTACATGTAGCTCCCCAGTTTTCCCAGCACCACTTCTTGAAGAGACAGTCTTTTCTCCATTGTATATCCTTGCCTCTTTGGTCACAGATTACCATAGGTGACCATAGTTGACCATAGGTGTGTGGGTTTACCTCTGGGATTTCTATCTTGTTCCATTGATCTATGTTTCTGGTTTTGTGCCAGTACCATATTGCCTTGAATACTGTAGCTTTGTAGTATAGCCTGAAGTCAGGGAGTCTGATTCCTCCAGCTCCATTTTTTCCCTCAAGACTGCTTTGGCTATTCGGGGTCTTTTGTGTCTTCATACAAATTTTAAGATTTTTTGCTCTAATTCCATAAAAAATGCCATTTATAATTTGATAGAGATTGCATTGAATCTGTAGATTGCTTTGGGTAGTAATTTTCATAATATTGATTATTCCAATTCAAGAACATGGTATATCTCTCCATCTGTTGGTATCATCTTTAATTTCTTTCATCAGTGTCTTATAGTTTTCTGCATACAGGTCTTTTGTCTCCCTAGGTAGGTTCATTCCTAGGTATTTTATTCTTTTTGTTGCAATGGTAAATGGGAGTGTTTCCTTAATTTCTCTTTCATCTTTTTCAACATTAGTGTATAGGAATACAAGAGATTTCTGTGTATTAATTTTGTATCCTGCTACTTTACCAAATTCATTGATTAGCTCTAGTAGTTTTCTGGTGGCATCATTAGGATTCTCTATGTATAGTATCATTGTCATCTGCAAACAGTGACAGTTTTACGTCTTCTTTTCCAATTTGTATTCCTTTTATTTCTTTTTCTTCTCTGATTGCCATGGCCAGGACTTCCAAAGCTATGTTGAATAATAGCAGTGAGAGTGGGCAACCTTGTCTTGTTCCTGATCTTAGAGGAAATGCTTTCAGTTTTTCACCATTGAGAATGATGTTTGCTGTGGGTTTGTTATATATGGCCTTTATTATGTTGAGGTAGGTTCCCTCTATGCCCACTTTCTGGAGAGTTTTTAACATAAATTGGTGTTGAATTTTGTCAAAAGCTTTTTCTGCATCTGTTTAGATGATCATATGTTTTTTATTCTTCAATTTGTTAATATGGTGCATCACATTGATTGTTTTGCATATATTGAAGAATCCTTGCATCCCTGGGATAAATCCCACTTCATCATGGTGTGTAATCCTTTTAATGTCTTGCTGGATTCTGTTTGCTAGTATTTTGTTGAGGATTTTTGCATCTATATTCATCAGTGATACTGGTCTGTAATTTATTTTTTTTTGTAGTATCTTTGTCTGGTTTTGGTATGCGAATGATGGTAGCCTCATAGAATGAGTTTGGGAGTGTTCCTTCCTCTGCAATGTTTTGGAAGAGTTTGAGAAAGATGGTGTTAGCTCCTCTCTAAATGTTTGATAGAATTCACCTGTGAAGACATCTGGTCCTGGAATTTTGTTTGTTGGAAGATTTTTAATCACAGTTTCAATTTCATTACTTGTGATTGGTCTGTTCATATTTTCTATTTCTTCCTGGTTCAGTCTTGGAAGGTTATACCTTTCTAAGGATTTGTCCATTTCTTCTAGGTTGTCCATTTTATTGGCATAGAGTTGCTTGTAGTAGTCTCTTAGGATGCTTTGTATTTCTGCTGTGTCTGTTGTAACTTCTCCTTTTTCATTTCTAATTTTATTGATTTGAGTCCTCTCCCTCTTTTTCTTGATGAGTCTGGCTAATGGTTTATCAATTTTGTTTGTCTTCTCAAAGAACCAGCTTTTAGTTTTAATGATCTTTGCTATTGTTTTCTTTGTTTCTATTTCATTTATTTCTGCTCTGATCGTTATAATTTATTTCCTTCTGCTAACTTTGGGTTTCGTTTGTTCTTCTTTCACTAGTTCCTTTAGGTGTAAGGTTAGATTATTTATTCAAGATTTTTCTTGTTTCTTGAAGTAGGCTTGTATGGCTATAAACTTCCCTCTTAGAACTGCTTTTGCTGCATCCCATAGGTTTTGGATCATCGTGTTTTCACTGTCATTTGTCTTTAGGTATTTTTTGATTTCCTCTTTGATTTCTTCAGTGATCTCTTGGTTATTTAGTAAAGTAGTGTTTAGCCTCCATGTGTTTGTGTTTTTTTA
Organism: Lipotes vexillifer; assembly: GCF_000442215.2. NCBI lineage: Eukaryota > Metazoa > Chordata > Mammalia > Artiodactyla > Lipotidae > Lipotes > Lipotes vexillifer. Next base: position 703,113 of record NW_006775239.1, on the reverse strand, counting down.
CATCTTTTTCCCTGTAATTCATTTCTAATCTCATAGCGTTGTGGCCAGAAAAGATGCTTGATATGATTTCAATTTTCTTAAATTTACTGAGGCTTGATTTGTGACCCAAGATGTGATCTATCCTGGAGAATGTTCCGTGCACACTTGAGAAGAAAGTGTAATCTGCTGTTTTTGGATGGAATGTCCTATTAATATCAATTAAATCTATCTGGTCTATTGTGTCACTTAAAGCTTCTGTTACCTTATTTATTTTCATTTTGGATGATCTGTCCATTGGTGTATGTGAGGTGTTAAAATTCCCCCACTATTATTTTGTTACTATCAATTTCCTCTTTTACAGCTGTTAGCAGTTGCCTTATATATTGATGTGCTCCTATGTTGGGTGCATATATATTTATAATTGTTATATCTTCTTCTTGGATTGATCCCTTGATCATTATGTAGTGTCCTTCCTTGTCTCTTATAACATTCTTTATTTTAAAGTCTATTTTATGTGATATGTGTATTGCTACTCCAGCTTTCTTTTGATTTCCATTTGCATGGAATATCTTTTCCCATCCCTTCACTTTCAGTCTGTATGTGTCCCTAGGTTTGAAGTTGGTCTCTTGTAGACAGCATATATATGGGTCTTGTTTTTGTATCCATTCAGCAAGCCTGTGCCTTTTGGTTGGAGCATTTAATCCATTCACGTTAAAGGTAATTATCGGTATGTATGTCCCTATGACCATTTTCTTAATTGTTTTGTTTTTGTTTTTGTAGCTCCTTTTCTTCTCTTGTGTTTCGCACTTAGAGAAGTTCCTTTAGCATTTTTTTTAGAGCTGGTTTGGTGGTGGTGAATTCTCTTAGCTTTTGCTTGTCTGTAAAGCTTTTGATTTCTCCATCGAATCTGAATGAGATCCTTGCCTGGTAGAGTAATCTTTGTTGTAGGTTCTTCCCTTTCATCACTTTAAGTATATCATGCCACTCCCTTCTGGCTTGTAGAGTTTCTGCTGAGAAATCAGCTGTTAACCTTATGGGAGTTCCCTTGTATGTTATTTGTTGTTTTTCCCTTGCTGCTTTCAATAATTTTTCTTTGTCTTTAATTTTTGCCAATTTGATTACTGTGTGTCTCAGCGTGTTTCTCCTTGGGTTTATCCTGTATGGGTCTCTCTGTGCTTCCTGGACTTGGGTGGCTATTTCCTTTCCCATGTTAGGGAAGTTTTCTGCTATAATCTCTTCAAATATTTTCTCTGGTCCTTTCTCTCTTTCTTCTCCTTCTGGGACCCCTATAATGTGAATGTTGTTGCATTTAATGTTGTCCCAGAGGTCTCTTAGGCTGTCTTCATTTATTTTCATTCTTTTTTCTTTATTCTGTTCTGCAGCAGTGAATCCCACCATTCTGTGTTCCAGGTCACTTATCCATTCTTCTGCCTCAATTATTTTGCTATTGATTCCTTTTAGTGTAGTTTTCATTTCATTTATTGTATTGTTCATCTCTGTTTGCTTGTTCTTTAGTTCTTCTAGGTCTTTGTTAATCATTTCTTGCATCTTCTCGATCTTTGCCTCCATTGTTTTTCCGAGGTCCTGTATCATCTTCACTATCATTATTCTGAATTCTGTTTCTGGAAGGTTGCCTATCTCCACTTCATTTAGTTGTTTTTCTGGGGTTTTATCTTGTTCCTTCATGTGGTACATCACCCTCTGACTTTTCATTTTGTCTATCTTTCTGTGAATGTGGTTTTAGTTCCAAAGGCTGAAGGATTGTAATTCTTCTTGTTTCTGCTGTCTGCCCTCTGGTGGATGAGGCTATCTAAGAGGTTGTGCAGGTTTCTTCATGGGAGGGACTGGTGGTGGATAGAGCTGGGTGTTGCTCTGGTGGGCAGAGCTTAGTAAAACTTTAATCCACCTGACTGCTGATGGGTGGGTCTGGGTTCCCTCCCTGTTGTTTGTTTGACCTGAGGCAACCCCACAGTGGAGCCTATCTGGGCTCTTTGGAAGGGCTAGTGGCAGACTCTGGGAGGGCTCATGCCATGGAGTACTTCCCAGAGCTACTGCTGCCAGTGTTCTTGTCCCCATGGTGAGCCACAGCCACCTTCCGCCTCTGCAGGAGACCCTCCAACAGTAGCAGGTAGGTCTGGTTCAGTCTCCCCTGGGTTCACTGCTCCTTCCCCTGGGTCCCAATGTGCACAGTACTTTGTGTGTGCCCTCCAAGAGTGGAGTCTGTGTTTCCCCCAGTCCTGTCAAAGTCCTGCAATCAAATTCCACTAGCCTTCAAAGTCTGATTCTCTAGGAATTCCTTCTCCCGTTGCTGGACGCCCAGGTTGGTAAGCCTGACGTGGGGCTCAGAACCTTCACTCCAGTAGGTGGACTTCTGTGGTATAAGTGTTCTCCAGTCTGTGAGTCACTCACCCACCAGTTATGGGATTTGATTTTACTGTGATTGCGCCCCTCCTACCATCTCATTGTGGCTTCTCCTTTGTCTTTGGATGTGGGGTATCTTTTTTGGTGAGTTCCAGTGTCTTTCTGTTGATGATTGTCCAGCAGCTAGTTGTCATTCTGGTGTCCTCGCAAGAGGGAGTGAGAGCACGTCCTTCTACTCTGCCATCTTTGTTCAGGCTCCTCTTTGTCCCCACAGGAAGCTTTTATATAAAAGACATATAATGAAACAGTCTAACTTGAGTTTCCTAACATGATGCTCTGTTTCAAACTTTAATCTAATTTTACCCTTTTGACACTGGTGGTATTCTTAGAGAGAATAGGAAATTTAACCTTCAGGGTCTTTCTGTTCTTACTTGAAAATGTTTGTACCAACCAGGAAGGAGGTGTGACAGTTATCACAGTATATTTGAAGTGTGTGCACTGGTTCTTTTTCGCTAACAAGAGACCAAAAATTTGCAATTTAATGTCTACAAATATTGCCATATAGGAAATACCCATATCATAAACTGTAAACAATATTATAAAAGTGGCAAGAGAAACAAAATCCTAGAGTCTACATAATCATATTTCTGCATGTTTTTAACATCAATTTATGCAGAAGATATCAATTTGTAATGACTTGAATAAGATGTTGGAGCAAAAACCATATGTTTCTTGGCCAAATATAATCAGTCTTAGTGATTCAATTAAGGTACATACCAAATGACATATTCCATAGCTTAATTTTTCAATTCTGCATCATATTTTTGGAAATTTATTACCATATCTAGCTGAATCAGATGTGTATCACCTGCTTAACTTTTGCTATCAATTATCTTAAAAATTATTCCACATTTGTGTATCTTGGAGATTCAGAAGTTATCCTTCAAAAACACTGTCCTTTTATTAGGTGTACATTGTAGTCAAAACATTATTATAATCTTTGCCCTATCTGAACACAAATTATTTCTGAGAAAACAGTGGATTGATGAATTATTTTACCCTATTATTAGGAAAATGGTTTCTCGTAAATATAGAAACTAAAAGTGACACAAGTGCAAGATAATACTCCACAGATATAGAAAAAATACGGCTGAAAAATGGCAGGAGATTTTTTTAAAAAGCAGTCATACATACTTCATAAAAAATAAATAAAATTTGATCAGTTAAAGCTGTACAAATATATGAGACCAGGATATTATTTGTAAAAGCAATAGCAGGTAAAAATCTAGAAAATAATCTTTGTTCTCTCATGATACCTGACCTCCAAATGTATCAATACAAAGCCTTGGAGTCTTCACCCGTTGATTCATTGGCTTTGGTGTAAGTACATGTGACACTCAGAGTATTGTTTGGAAAAGGCATTCATTATGGTCTCTGACTTTTATTAAATACTCGCACATTATTTCATTTGATCCTTGCAACAATCATATATATAGGGCTATTAGAATATCAATTCATGGTGGGGAGTCTCACATATTTTTTAAGAAACTTAAAGGAAATTATCAAAGAAATAATAAAAGAACATTTCCAGAACTTAAAACATGAGTTTTCACATAGAAAGTGTCCTGTAGTACAAAAGGTAAACTGTAAAATATTAAATCACATCACTGTGAATTTTTTAACATTAGGCATAAAATAAAAGACCCCCAAATAGAAGCAATACTTGTCTCAGGCAGAGCCTCGAGTATCAAAAACAAGTAAGAATCTTTAACTTCACTAGAAGATGGTAGAGCAATACCTATATATTCTGCAATAAAAATTTTTTAAATCTTGAATTCTACACCCAAAGTCATTACTAATGGTGAAGTAGAACAAAAGAAAGTTAAAATGTATACTTCAAAAAGTACTCCATTCAGGCAGGGGAACAGACTCAAAATTAGGAACTGAGGAAACAGATAACCAAGCCATGAAAGTGTTGAGGGAAGTTCCTAGGTTGATGGCTTCAGGACAGCATAGAAGTCAGATTGAAAAAGAAATAAGAAATGTTCCAGAAAAAAAGATATTTAGTGGGGGAAATGGAGCTGATTCATGCAAAAGAGTAAAGTTCTCATTAAAAATCTGATGTGTAAGGAAGTTGTTTCTGACAGATAAGTGATAAAGCCTATAGAACTGATAAAGCAGTCGAGGCATTTGGAAATATTTCATATTTGAAAACAGATATTAAAAATCTACTGGAATAGATGGAGAAAGAATATCAATCACAATATATACAAACAAGTAGATGAAACACAAGCAACTTGTAGCTTCTGGATGTTATGTTCACTGTATATGTTCACAAATGAAATGTAACACAAAACTACTGGATTTAATGGTGAACGATATTTGCATAATCATAGCAGTATAAAATCTGTCTGAATTAAATATTACAAATAGGTGACAGTATAGAGGGAAAGTGAAGGGAGATAATGATGCGAAAGAGCTTAATCCTTCTCTACCTTAACAGGAAGACAATTGGCGAATCAATAAATAGTAGTACAAATGTACTAGTCTAAAAAGGGATAAAGAGTGAAAACCAGGAGTTGCAAGTATTGGCCTTTGAAAAACAGAAATAGGGATAGAGATGCATGGTACTAAAACCATCAACATCCTCTATTGTTGTATTTAAATTACACACCATGTACCAACTGGAGAATTAGCCAGAGTGCTCATCTTTTATAAAGTCTTTGTTCCAAAATTCATTCTAGCAGATGAATTGCAATAATTTTGCCATCCAATGTGTATTATGGTCTTAATAATAGGTAGCTTGCTAACTAGTTAGATAATATTTGAGGCTTAACCTTTTCTGTAAAATTTTAGTAGTATAACTGCATCATTCAGTACCATATAGACTTTATAGTACCATGGTAACCCCCCCCCACACACACATACACACACACACACAATTTATAGTGTCACTTGCTATCGTGGATGCTTGATTTCAGAAATAGAATGTCATTTTATCCTACATAATGCATAAGATATGGTTAAGAATCATTGAAATCATTTTTTTTAGTCTGAATTTTGTACTATATTGCTTTCAAATTTCCTGATAAATTTTTCTGTTATATTTCTATCTCAAAGTGAATAGTGTTAATGACTTTTAATGACCCGTGTCTGTAATGTAAAATGTCATGTTCTTTGGAATAGATCAAATTATCGGTCATTTCCATTACACTTTAATTTGGACAGTTTATATTTCATTTGCAATTTTAGGTGCATGTGAATGGTTGTTGCTGTAAGGTTTGTGTTAAGGTCGCCCAAATTAAATGCATTCATTTAATCAAAGTCTTGTATTATCACTGCTCACACACACATATTAACTCTATTGGCCTCAATAACTTCTTCGGCTTCTCTGTAATTGTTATAAAGCTTATCCTGCTGACAGCATAGAAATTTCTATTCTTTCCTTTGCATTAAATCTATAGCATTTTGGCTTATAATGGCAAGGAAACCTTACCTGCCAGAAATCATTCTTCCATGTGTACCATGTAAAATATTATTCATATCAAACTTGATTTGCCCCTCATGAGTCATGTTTTGTGTATGTATTTAAAGATGATGAGCAGAAGGAGGAACACACCCCAACTCATTCTATGAGGCCACCATCATCCTGATACCAAGACCAGACAAAGATGTCACAAAGAAAGAAAACTATAGGCCAATATCACAGATGAACAAATTCTTAGAAATGCACAACCTGACAAGACTGAATCAGGAAGAAATAGAAAATATGAACAGACCTATCACAAGCACTGAAATTGAAACTGTGATTAAAAATCTTCCAACAAACAAAAGCCCAGGACCAGTTGGCTTCACAGGTGAATTCTATCAAACATTTAGAGAAGAGCTAACACCTATCCTTCTCAAACTCTTCCAAAATATAGCAGAGGGAGGAACACTCCCAAACTCATTCTACGAGGCCACCATCACCCTGATACCAAAACCAGACAAGGATGTCACAAAGGAAGAAAACTACAGGCCAATATCACTGATGAACATAGATGCAAAAATCCTCAACAAAATACTAGCAAACAGAATCCAACAGCACATTAAAAGGATCATACACCATGATCAAGTGGGGTTTATCCCAGGAATGCAAGGATTCTTCAATATATGCAAATCAATCAATGTGATACACCGTATTAACAAACTGAAGGGTAAAAACCTTATGATCATCTCAATAGATGCAGGAAAAGTTTTGACAAACTTCAACACCATTTATGATAAAAACCCTCCATAAAGTAGGCATGAGGGAACTTACATCAGCATACTAAAGGCCATACATGACAAACACACAGCCAACATCATTTGCAACGTTGAAAAACTGAAACCATTTCCACTAAGATCAGGAACGAGACAAGGTTGTCCACTCTCACCACTATTATTCAACACAGTTTTGGAACTACTAGCCTCGGCAATCAGAGAAGAAAAAGAAATAAAAGGAATACAAATTGGAAAAGAAGAAGTAAAGCTGTCACTGTTTGCAGATGACATGATACTATACATAGAGAATCCTAAAGATGCTGCCAGAAAATACTAGAGCTAATCAATGAATTTGGTAAAGTAGCAGGATACAAATTAATGCACAGAAATCTCTTGCATTCCTATACACTAATGATGAATAATCTGAAAGATAAATTAAGGAAACACTCCTATTTAACACTGCAACAAAAAGAATAAAATACCTAGGAATAAACCTACCCAAGGAGACAAAAGACCTGTATGCAGAAAACTATTAGACACTGATGAAAGAAATTAAAGATGATACCAACAGATGGAGAGATATACCATGTTCTTGGATTGGAAGAATCAACATTGTGAAAATGAGTATACTACCCAAAGCAATCTACAGATTCAATACAATCCCTATCAAACTACCAATGGCATTTTTCACAGAACTAGAACAAAAAATTTCACAATTTGTATGGAAACACAAAAGACTCTGAATAGCCAAAACAATCTTGAGAGAGAAGAACAGAGCTGGAAGAATCAGGCTCCCAGACTTCAGACTATACTACAAAGCTACAGTAATCCAGACAGTATGGTGCTGGCACAAAAATAGTAATATAGATCAACTGAACAGGGTAGAAAGCCCAGAGATAAACCCATGTACGTATAGTCACCTTATTTTTAATAAAGGAGGCAAGAATATACAATGGAGAAAAGACAGCCTCTTCAACAAGTGGTGCTGGGAAAACTGGACAGCTTCATGTCAAAGAATGAAATTAGAACACTCCCTGACACAACACACAAAAATAAACTCAAAATGTATTAAAGACCTAAATGTAAGGCCAGACACTATAAAACTCTTAGAGGAAAACATAGGTAGAACACTCTATGACATAAATCACAGCAAGATCCTTTTTGACCTACCTCCTACAGAAATGGAAATAGAAGCAAAAATAAACAAATGGGACCTAATGAAACTTAAAAGCTTTTGCACAGCAAAGAAAACCATAAACAAGATGAAAAGACAGCCCTCAGAATGGGAGAAAATATTGTAAATGAAGCAACTGACAAAGTATTAATCTCCAAAATTTACAAGCAGCTCATGCAGCTCAATTCCAAAAAAACGAACAACAAAATCCAAAAATGGGCAGAAAACCTAAATAGGCATTTCTCCAAAGAAGATATACAGATTGCCAATAAACACATGAAAGGATGCTCAACATCACTAATCATTAGAGAAATGCAGATCAAAACTACAATGAGGTATCACCTCACACCAGTCAGAATGGCCATCATCAAAAAATCTACAAACAATAAATGCTGGAGAGGGTGTGGAGAAAAGGGAACCCTCTTGCACTGCTGGTGGGAGTGTAAATTGATACGGCCACTATGGAGAACAGTGTGGAGGTTCCTTAAAAAACTAAAAGTAGAACTACCATATGACCCAGCAATCCTGCTACTGGGCATATACCCTGAGCAAACCATAATTCAAAAAGAGTCATGTACCACTATATTCATTGCTGCACTACTTACAATAGCCAGGACATGGAAGCAACCTAAGTGTCCATTGACAGATGAATGGATAAAGAACATGTGGTACATATATACAATGGAATATTAGCCATAAAAAGAAATGAAATTGAGTATTTGTAGTGAGGTGGATGGACCTAGAGTCTGTCATACGGAGTGTAGTAAGTAAGAAAGAGAAAAACAAATACTGTATGCTAACACATGTATATGGAATCTAAAAAAAGAAAAAAATGGTTGAAGAACCTAGAGGCAGGACAGGAATAAAGATGCAGACAAGGAAGGGTAAGCTGGGACGAAGTGAGAGAGTGGCGTGGACATATATACACTACCAAATGTAAAATAGATAGCTAGTGGGAAACAGCTGCATAGCACTGGAAGATCAGCTCAGTGCTTTGTGACCACCTTGAGGCGGGGATAGCGAGGATGGGAAGGAGATGCAAGAGGGAGGAGATATGGGGATATATGTATACGTATAGCTGATTCACTTTGTTTTAAAGAAGAAACTAACACACCATTGTAAAGCAATTATACTCCAATAAAGATGTTAAAAAATAATAAAAAACAATAAAGATGATGAAACTCAGAGTGGTGTACAACCATTGCAATGTCACGTAAAAATACTGGTATGTATGTCCATAATTTCATTGCATCATTCCGTCACTACCGCCACCACCATCCTAGTCAAATCTGCCTTTGCTCCTCATTGGACTACCACAACAGCTTTCTCACTGTTTTATGGAAACCTACAGACAGTTTCTGCGTGTGCTGTTCCCTGTGCTCAGAAACTCTTCCTTTCCTTTTCCACCTGGTCAGGTCTGACTTACTGTTCTCATCTCAACTCAGGGGTCATCTCCTGTTCTCCTTGGCTTGGTAAAACACCTCTACTACATGATCTCTTGCTGTTTACTATTTTGAAATTTCCTTGTCCTAAGAACATTTTGTCAATTTTAACAAAGGTCTGTATACTCCATGTGTGCAGGGATTAGTTTGTGTTTACTCACCACATAAAGTTAATATATATTCATTGAATCAATGATTGATAGTTTAGTTTAATAATTACATTATAATTGATAATATGTGTCTTGGTTCTTAATCTTAGTTAAAGTGCGGCATTGTTTTAACTTACTATTGTAGGCAAATAAATTTAATTTTTTTTCTAATATCCAGACAAAATAAACATCTATTACAAACTCAGACCTTATGGATCGCCTTTATTTTTGTCATCCCCCTAATATCCTACACTACATGATATTCATTAAAACTTTTCTATTTAAGAGGTAAGCGTCCTGAAAACATAACTGGAACACATCAGTTTTGTCTTCAAAGAAGACCAAGCTGTGACCTTGACAACCATTCAAAGCACTAGCCACCCCCCTCCAGACCTGAACATTACTGTGATCAAGGAGAAAGGTAGGGTTCTTATAATGGGCCAGAAATAAATAGATGATTGAATTATTGCCATTCAGCAACTAGCCACTGAGCGAGCACTGCAATATCTTCTGTGAGGATAAAGAATCAAAATAGATATCTTCTCTTCACAAAACTTACAGCTTTGCGGAAGAAATAAGAGAGATTCATAAAAATTAGAATATACATTAGCAAGTGATATACATGTCCTGTTATCTGAGAACCAGATGTTAATGTTTTTACTTCTCCTTTCTGAAAATTTTCTTTTAGCAAAAATTACATTTCCGGTTTCAGAAGTTTGGGGACTCTTCCAGGCTAAAAATAAGATACTAATATATGCCTCCCCTAAAACTCATCCCACCCTCTACATTCTACATTCTGGAATATTGTCAATCTTCTCTGTGTCTATGAATCCCCTGTATCTTCAAATTAAAATTGATTGCTCTCATGAAATGGTGTCTGCCCACTGTTTTACATTAATAAATGAATGATGTATTGTTTTAATTGCGTTTGCCAATGTGAATTTTATAAAAGAACTTCTCTCCTCCCCTTCATAATCCTTTTTTATATGTTTTCAGGGTAAATGCTGGAGGGGCTCCAATTTTGAAGTGTTGAATTATCAAGTATAATCATAAGAGCAATTTATAAAAGAGATAGCTGGAAATTAAAATACAACTGCTTAAGGTAAAATTCGTGGGGAACTCTCTTGTCACCGCCCTGAGACCCTGCAGAACAGATGGAACTGACTTTTCCGCTTCTGTGTAGGTACCTGCTGTTTAATTATACCGTAATTAATTAAAGGAAAGACTCCTGTGTGGTTTCAGTAGTAGTGAGCAGGAGGGCAGTCAGAAAGAAACACTTGAATTCAAAATAATTCACGGTTAAAACTAATAAGCTCAGGAAAGCAATTACTATTTACTCATTGTGGTCATTTTCCAAAAGCAATTATTACAGCAACAAATAGACTCCCTCAGTACCCGCCCCCAAATACATAGTATTTTCTTTGTTCAATAACTAAACTTCATGAGTATCTTACTAGTGTTTTATGGTTCAGTAATAAATATTTAGAAAATATATGAAGACTTTTAGGACTATAGCAACCACATAAAGTTAAATCTCAATTATGTATTTCTTTACCAGTTATTTCTTTTAAAAAACCATTACAATCTTTGCTTTGAGAAACTTGTTCAGAAAATACTACTTCCAGTCTTGAGGTTTTACCCAGTTATCTTCTCAGCTGACTGCTTGTAAAAATGGCAGATAAATATAATGGTAATGTACCCAGACGAATGGGATGGTAATGGAGCAGCATCATACTAATTTCGGTGTGCAGTAACAATTCCTGGCCTTGCCATCTGCATTCTGTCCGTGTGTGTTTGCATGTGTATGCACACATGTTTTTCTGGCTTTCTGATTTTTCCTTCTTGACCACAGTTGTCACTGGAGTGTTGCAAAACTTTTGGCTTAACTGTATGAAGAAAGATGGAAAGGCACCTTTGGTAGAAAACCAATCAACAGGTAAAAAGAACACATTAGATAGGGCTGTGTAGATGTTTATTCATTTGTCCGATGTATCATCAGTGGATACAGCAATCCATGAGTCCAAGAGACACATGCTAAAATGAGTCTTGTATCCATCAACTTTCTTTTACATGTGGCTTGGAAACATTAATATATTTATTTGTTTTATTATTTCCTTATTGATTGAGGAGACTTCATAAAGTAGTAAGAAATCCAATCCTACACAGCTTCCAATGCAGTTGTAGGGCCTAAATCAGTTTAGTAAGCTAGGTAAAAACACTTACACCAGGTCTGGATCTACAGTAAGATTACAAGCAATAGATTTTAGTCTTCTTTATTACTTATAGGCTTATATTTGGGGGTTATAAAGCATAAAATTATTGAAACTGAAATACATTACTGCTGTAGGAAAATTATTTGATATCACTCATTAATATTAATATGAGGTATTGGTACTATTAATGATTTAGGTAGATGGAGCCTCAAGAGTTCTCTTCTGCTCCATATAGAAACCTGGAAGGAAGTTAAGCTTTTACATTAATGTGAATTTGAAACATTCAATATACAATCTCTTATTATAAGAAATATTAATCAAGAGTTACTTTCCCTGCCTATGAATATATTACACATAGATTATTACTCAGAACCCCAGGATAACAGTTCACTACTCTATCAATTATATCCATTTTTGGACACAATCTTGGCTGACCACTATATGGTACACTATATGATACACAGTTACAGAAAGAAGAAATTACCAGGTGAGTTATTTGACTGTTAGCATTTTGATTAATCCTTTTAAAAAAATATGTCTTTTTTGAGACTTTCCTGGTGGTCCAGTGGTAAAGAATCTGCCTTCCAAAGCAGGGGACGCGGGTTTGACCCTGGGTCGGGGAACTAAGATCCCACATTCCGCGGGGCAACTAAGCCCGCATGACACAACTACTGAGCCCACATGCTGCAACGAAGAGCCCACGTACCACAATGAAAAAGATCTCTCTTGCCTCAAAAAAAATCATGCGTGCTGCAACTAAGTCCCAACACAGCCAAACAAATAAATAAAATAAATAATAAAATAAAATGAATAAATATTTTTAAAAAGTAAATTTAAAAAAATATGTCTTTTTAAAACAGCATTATTCAGATATAATTGGTATACAAAAAAACCCTTCACATCTTTAATGTACACAATGTGATGAATTTGGACTTATGCAAACACCATAAAATCATCACCATGATCTAGGTAATTGACATGTACATCTCCTTTAAGAGTTTCCTTGTGTTCCTTTGGTTGTTAACTATAGGTACAATGTTGCACAGCAGATCTCTAGAACTTATTCATCTTGTATAACTGGAATGTTACAGCCATTGAACAGCAACTTCTTATTTCTCCCTCCTTCCCTTAGTCCCTGGCAACCACCATTCTAGTCTCTGCATCTATAAACTTAACTATTTTAGATACTCTATATAATTGGCATCATGTAGTATTTGTCCTTCTGTGACTGGCTTATTTCACTTAGCACAATGTCCTCCAGGTTCATCCATATTGTCACATATGGCAGGATCTCCTTCTTTTATAAGGCTGAATAATATTCCATTGCATGTGTATACTACATTTTCTTATCCATTCACCTGTGATTACTTCTTAACTTCCTAACAGCTTGGTATTATTTTATGCTTTGTCTTTCGAAAGTGAAAAGGAGAAACAGCATATGTTGGAGAAAGTCACAAATGAAGAACAATAGAAAATAGAATACAATGAAATGCTAATTTGCTGATTAAAGTATTGATATGGATATGTCCAGTTAATTGATCACCACATCCTTTGTCTCATAGAATGCTGTCGGTGATTTTTTAATTAATTACCTGTTTTGTTCTTATTAATGGAATTTTAAGCAAGAAGTATATTATATCATGGTCTATAAGGAAATCAGATTGACAACTGTTAGGATAAATACATTGGTGATGCAAAAATAATACGAGTGGAGAGGAAAAAAATAGAGCTACTTTATTTTATCCCCCTCTTCCAGGCAAAATCCAAAATTATATGCGTTTCTGAGGACATGTGTAACAATAATTTCAATATTAAAATATTAATACATTCTATGTTTCCCTTTTTTTTTTAGAGCTCTGACATTTTTAATATCTTAACAAGATATCTAGGTACCTGCCCAGTCTCAGGCCCTGCAGATTACTTTGCCTGATTTTTACATGACAGCTTCTTACCAACGAACACTGCCAATCATGCTTTTCTGGAGCTTTGTTGTTATGTGCAGAACCTCTGATGGTTTTATAATGCAAAGCTTCCAGGGGAAAAGTGATTAGGGTCTTTGTGCAGTTTTCTCCATGTACAGATACCTATTTGGCTGGTGGTTCATTTCTCTTTGAAAAAAGAAACACTTTTTTAGAGGAAGTCCAATGGTTCTTTGGGCTGAAATATGTATAAAAAGGCTTTTTAAGTTACAGCATTTGCAGCTTCAAACTAAACTTGTGTACTAGTAAATCTGATTTCTCTGCAAAATTTGTATAACTACTGATCTCTAGATAATGTTCCCCAAATCAGGGATTCTCTCCTATCTTGGAGACAGTATTCTAACAACTCTAGTTACAGGGGTGGGGGGGATTTGGTAGAGAAAGTGAGGGAAGTGGAGAGTCAGAGAAAGAAACAACCCAGAAAACAATAAAAAGAAACAGATCAAGAAGAAATTGTCTTTACACCTCCCTAATCCTGTTCTTAATATCTTTTCTCTTATATCTGCTATTAACCAAGGCCAGAGTATCTTAAATACCTTTCATTATCAGCTCAGCATGGGCTGCTTCACCATGGTTTGAAGTGTTATATGATTTCTGAGCATAAACTGAGCTCTTCGAGTCTGACTTCAATGAATTTTTCATTTAATTTTTCCTTAGAAGACCACTCAGATGCTGCTGTTAGAACATAAGGGAGACCGTATCGGAGACTGGTTGTCGATAGCTTTATTTCCCAATTCCATTTTTAAAATGCATTCTCATAATATATTCAAGTATTTCAGATCCAGTCAAATTGCTTCTTCTTTGTAATAGTGAGAAAAATTATTAATTTATTCTCAGGGACACCATGCAAATTTATGTGGGAGCTGGTGGACCATGGGGGAGAAAGGTTTGTAGATTAAAGAATTTTTTATTATGTCCCAGTGTGGGTGTAGAGAGTGTACTAATTTGCCACCTCTACCCTTTCAAATTAATCTTTTTTTTCTGCCCCACTTAATTTTCCAGAGGGCTAGCTTTTGAATTGTGTCACCCTGTTGGTTTCAACTAATGAGGAGGACTGGCAAGAGATTGGAGGGTGGAAGGAGAAAGGTATGGGGCTTTCCTCCCTGCACCTTTCCAACTTTAGAGCCTCACTTCTAGCAGTACCTGCATGCTTTCGTGACTATAGATCCTTCAGGCCCAGACTCAAGCCCTCACTGTGTTCTAGGAATGCACTTTCTCCCATTGCCCCATCAGTACTAGAGGCAGCCTTTCTCCATTGTTTCTAATCTCTGCTTGCTCCAGCAGATTCAGTTGGCTTCCTGAATCCTGCCCAAATCTCTGTAAATTGTTCCTCATGATTGTCTCTTTCTTTGAACCAATTATTTTGGATTTTTTTTCTGTTGGAGCCTTGACTGATGATAATAACAATAATATTAATACTAATATCTAGAACTTTCCGAATGCTTACCACATGTTGGACATTATTCTAAATGTTTTAAATGTTCTATTTAATCGGATCGTTTAACTATTCTTCTGGGATATGTATCCCTTATCCCAGAAGATAAGTAATACTTATTATATGCATTTATAGAGATTAAATTGAGATTTGGAAAGTGCATTATTGCCCAAGGTCTCCCCTGCTCGTTAGGGAGCATCAAGACTCTAAACCTAATCTGTTCAAGTCTGGAGCCCTTGCTTTTAACCACTCTGCAGTGCTGCCTAAAATGTGAGACTTCTGAGACTGTGCTTGTGGTTTAGGAGCAGCAAATCTATATCTTTGGCTGATGGTCAATAACCAGAAAAATAGAAGTAGTATCTAGTTCAGTTCCACAAATATCTGTTAAGTCATTACTATAGGTTCAGCTTATTCTAGCTCTTGAGAATGTAGAGATAGAAATGTTCTGCTTGCAGGTAGACTTTGCTTACTTGAAAGGAGTATCAGATACCATAAACTCATAAATTAAATAATAGTTTACATGTGAAAATATAAATATTTAGTGTATACAAAGGAAGTATATTAGGGCAGAATGGTGTGAATCTCTGGTGACCCTTTGGGATTTCATGTTCATTTAGTTGAAACATGTGCACTGACCATGGGGTTCCAGTGCTCCAAGGTGAACTGGGTTTACCCTGGGCATTTGTGGTGTTCATGTTCTCTTGCTGGAGGTCATAGCCAGATGATTACCTGTCTCAACAAGACACGCATTTCTTCTCTCTTCTAGCAATGACTTTGTTTATAGACTGAAGTTCTATGAGGACTAGACAGAATTTATAGAATTATAGAATTCAATTGGCTTACCTCCCAATTATACTCAGAGGTAATAAGCAGTGGAATATCAAATAAAGGTTTATATTTTTTTGAATCCTTTATTCTCTTTGCTGATGTTAAAATACTAAGACTTCAGTAGATTGAAAGTACCACATTTTGTCTAATATAAAACTCATAGATTGGGCTTCTCTGGTGGCGCAGTGGTTGAGAGTCCGCCTGCCAATGCAGGGGACACGGGTCCGTGCCCTGGTCCGGGAAGATCCCGCATGCCGCGGAGCGGCTGGGCCCGTGAGCCATAGCCGCTGAGCCTGCGCGTCCGGAGCCTGTGCTCCGCAGTGGGAGGGGCCACAGCAGTGAGAGGCTCGCGTGCCGCAAAAGAAAAAAAAAAAACTCATAGATTATAAGATGCACCAGTATTTTTATATACCTTTAAAAAAGAAAAGGCAGTGTCATTAATCTGCAACACAGTGTGTTCTTCTCACTTAGAACAACTTGTGTTTTATATTTATTGGAAGAGTTGTTTTAGAATTAAACATTTTTACATAATTAACAGTCCTGGAAATACATAATAGGAGAATGTAAACAAAATAATTTGGCTAAGGTATTTCCAATTTCTTTACATTAAGAGATTGAGTTTTTTGAATCACCTTTTGACTGAGCTATCACTATCTGTATTTAGCTACACAGATTTTGGAGTTGGGAACTTTTCTCATCTCTAAAATAACAACAATAATAGCTCCTCTTTCATGGGGTTGTTGCAATTCTTGAGTGAAATGAGACATGCAAAGTGGTTAGCATAGTGCCTGGTACATAATAAAAGCTCAATAACTTCAGTTATTATTTTGTTAGTGTTATTATATTCCTTTCAAGCAGCATCTAATACGTGGACTAAAAGTGGTGAAATAAAATATCTGTTAAGAGGCAGAAAGTCATTCTGTCTCACTGTGCTCCACCTGAATGCTCTAGACTGTGAACTATTTTGGGATGACAGCTACAAGGAAAGCCAGACTAGCTGTTTGACGAGTTAAGTCAAATAACTTCCCTCCATCTGAAGTAGCTCCTTTGTAAAAATTGAGGATCATAAACACTTATCCTATATCTACACTGTAGAACTGAGAGAAAGGTAACAAAGAAATGTGAATACACTTTCTAGCCTTTGAACCAATATACAATGGTCCTCTATTACGAATATCAATTTCATAAATACTGGTTGACTGATTAAGTCTATTTTGAAAGAGAGGAAGACAGAATGTTGCATTCATTTCCCAGGAATATCATGCATTATTTTCCTGGAGCCTCAAAATAAAGACTCAAGAGTGAAAATAACAGGATTTTAATTTTTTCCCCAGCACCCTCCAGTTAAGTGCCAAACCTTGTCGTGTTCAAAATCATTTTTCTGGTATAACCTCTGTAATCATGGGGCAGTGCCTGTGGCAAAAAGCACACTCTAAATTAAGATGCAAATCAGAAGGTTCTAAGTAACAGCAAACAATATTCAGAGATGCCTTTGCATTGCAGCTCACAGTGCAGAGGATCTGAGGACAGCAACTGTGTGTCCTGACACTGTCAGTCCCATGAAGGTGTGAAGGCCATGTTCAGTCCCCATGCACTCTGACCATTGATGCGTGTGCATGTCTCATTTTGTATGTCTTACATGTTGAGTTCACCTGAATGCAGGAGGTTGCCATGTACAAGTTCTATAGGCTGTTTCTCATGTTTAAGCTATTGAAAATTATCTTTTTTAAAAAAATTGGGGTATAGTTGTTTTATAATGTTGTGTTAGTTTCTACTGTAAAGTGAAGTGGAGTTCCCTGTGATATACAGCATGTTCTCATTAGGTATCTATTTTATACATATTAGTGTATATATGTCAGGCCCAATCTCCCAATTCATCCTACCTCATCTTTCCCCCCTTGGTATCCATATGTTTGTCCTCCACTTCTGTGTCTCTATTTCTGCCTTGCAAACAGGTTCCTCTGTACCATTTTTCTAGATTCCACATATATATGTTAATATATGATATTTGTTTTTCTCTTTCTGACTTACTTCACTCTGTATGACAGTCTCTAGGTCCATCCACATCTCTGCAAATGACCCAAGTTTGTTCCTTTTTATGGCTGAATAATATTCCATTGTATATATGTGCCACATCTTCTTTATCCGTTCATCTGTCAATGGGCATTTAGGTTGCTTCCATGACCTGGCTTTTGTAAATAGTGCTGCAATGAACACTGGAGTGCATGTGTCTTTTTGAGTTATGGTTTTTTCAGGGTATATGCCCAGTATTGGGATTGCTGTGTCATATGGTAATTCTATTTTTAGTTTTTTGAGGAACCTCCATACTGTTCTCCATAGTGGCTGTATCAATTCACATTCCCACCAACAGTGCAAGAGGGTTCCCTTTTCTCCACACCCTTTCCAGCATTTATTGTTTGTAGAGTTTTTGATGATGGCCATTCTGACCAGTGTGAGGTGATACCTCATTGTAGTTTTGATTTGCGTTTCTCCAATGATTAGTGATGGTGAGCATCCTTTCATGTGTTTGTTGGCAACTTGTATGTCTTCTTTGGAGAAATGTCTGTTTAGGTCTTCCACCCATTTTTGTATTGGGTTGTTTGTTTTTTTGATATTGCTCTGCATAAGCTGTTTGTATATTTTGGAAATTAATCCTTTGTCCGTTGACTCGTTTGCAAATATTTTCTCCCATTCTGAGGGTTGTCTTTTCGTCTTGTTTATGATTTCATTTGCTGTGCAAAAGGTTTTAAGTTTCATTAGGTCCCATTTGTTTATTTTTGTTTTTATTTCCATTACTCTAGAAGGTGGGTCAAAAAATTTACTCCACCTTTCCAATTTTATCTTCAATAATTTATGAGGCTTTTATTTTTTCCCTAGAGAATAAGTACTATTGTTTTCTCCTCCCTTGATTGCTTTGAGAAAGAAATGGTAAGATGTTACTTAAAGATTGGTGCAAAATTGAAGAAGCCAACTCTTGCCTCCTTTTTTTCCACCCATCCCTATTTCTCCCATTTCTATTATATTTAGGGAAATGATTAAATAAGTACATAAATAAAAATCCTGTACCCAGATAACACAGTTACTTCACAAATATTTTACCAAGAAAACTTTCATTTTAAAATGAATACACAGACAAGTGATGTGTAATATTTATTTTAGCCTCATCCGATTTGCTAAATTTAGAATACACTAATTCCTTTTAGGGCCTCAGGCCATAAAAACTAGTATTTCCTGTCATGAATAGTGTATTCTCTTGCCTTGGAATGGGCATCTAAAAATACCCATTTCTCACAATGGATGGTTATGTGCAGAAATAACCAAGGGTGTTTAAAGGGTTGCTGGCAGAAATGAAGTGAATGCATGTGTCAACCTCACAGTGGCACCTACACATTTCCCTGAATTTCATCTCAGTGAAATAAAATTTCTGAGGAAATCTCAGGTGATTTCAGAGATGCTGTAGGATATTTTTTTGGCCCTTTATTCTCTATATATCAATATAAAATTCTCTCCCTTGAACTTTTCTGCTTTTGAAGTATGTTAACATCAGTGTATTTCCATTGAGAATAAAAAGAACTTTAAAAATTGCAGTATGACTTGCTTTGGAGTTTACATCCTAATATAAACTCACAAGAAGAAATATAACACATTTATATTTACTTATAGGGAGATTTTGAGTTAAGAAATATAACTCATTAGTCTTTTAATATCAGCAATTACTGCACGCAATCAGTACTTACAAACAATTTACATTTTTATAAAGGTATTAGGATTGGTGAAGAAGGGACAAAAAATTGGAAACTAAAATTATAGGAGTAACTAAAGGTTTCAAATCAATCAGATATATTCCTAAAACTTTGTGCATGAAATAAGTTAATGTTAGATGTGCGACTGAATTTACAAAAATATTCTACTTCTTGTAAAATGATATCGCTAAGCAAATGATACAAGTAAATAACTCACATCTGTAACTCCTGGATAAAAACAACTTACAGATAAGTACAGGTTGTCTACTAAAATAAAATTACCACACTTTCTCTGTTCTTATATCTTTAATATTTTTTATTCCATAATAAAATGGTTTTATTTTATTATTCCTTGCAGTCTTTTTTTTGCCCTGATCTTTTAAATATGTATGTAATATCCCCTATTTTAGGTTTATCTGTTGCTAAGTTAGTCACTAGTGTCTTTAAACTGTTAATTATATCTAGAGGTTTTATCATATTTAGGATCAATTAGGAGTGGCAGTATATCTATCTGTAAAGGTGCTTTTGTGGATTCCCCTATAACAAAAGCTCATGAGATACATACCCCTGGTTTTCAAACTTATAAATTAATATTTATCTTTTCTTCCATTTTAAATTCCTCCATCAGCTTTTCATCCTAATAATTTTAGCAAAATCGTTTTTTAAAAAATCATTTCATTAGAGTCTTCAAATGGTGTTTTTCAATTCTCAAATTTTCCTTCTACTTTTTATCTATAATTCTCCTTAGAAAAACATTTAATCAACTGTTTGGTTAGCTTTTATTACAGTTTATGTAGAAAAATCATGATTAAATATATATTCTTTTTCTTATTAATTAATTTTAGAATGATGTTTTGGTGCTCTAGGAACCTTCAACGCTGACCAGAGGAAGTATTTTTCTTATTATTGTAAGTTCTTAGAACTTTATATATTTGATATGGATCGATCCTTACTACCTTAGCCACTTACCAGAAGGAAACTCAAATACTGTATGGAGGAAAAAAATAACTTA
Source organism: Lipotes vexillifer (assembly GCF_000442215.2). Taxonomy (NCBI): domain Eukaryota; kingdom Metazoa; phylum Chordata; class Mammalia; order Artiodactyla; family Lipotidae; genus Lipotes; species Lipotes vexillifer. The sequence goes on along the minus strand of NW_006775239.1, from coordinate 682,556 downwards.
AAGAATCAAATTATTTGTACATTTTAAAATATTCAATGGAAGATACCTAACCACAAATAACCAGACATACAGAAACTCAAGATAGCATAATCACAATTTAAAACAAATAAATAAAACATACAGTAGGAACAGATCCACAGGGTATTCAGGTAATAAATACAGTTAAAATCTGACTAAAATAAATATACTGCATATATTAAATGAAATATAAGACAATATTGAGAATTTTTGCAGAGAGCTAGATGTATGAAAAATAACCAATAGAAAATTTAAAATTATATACATAAATATAATTTTAAAAATTAAAATGCAAAATTCAGTGGAAGACTTTACAGAAGGTAACTATAAGTGAAGACAGAATTACTAAACTAAAAAAAGAGCAGAGAAAAATATCCAAACTGAAACATGAAGAGATAAAAATATGTAAAACACACACACATAAATATTAGGGTTGTCATTGTAGGATGGCTGCAGAATTACCTAGGGAGCCTGAAGCCTTGCCATCAGGGTTGCTGCATTTTTTCTAACATTTCTTTGTTCCATACATGGCATAAATTAATATGTGGGAAAATGTTAAAATCAGTAGTAACCAGCATTGCCTAATGATTGTTGACAGGGATTCTCCTCAAAATGTAGAAAGTGATTTCCCAGTATGATTGACAGTATATGGACTGCAAGCTCCAGAGTATTCAACTTTAGCTTTGAAGTTCCGTAAGAAAAAAAAAGGTGGAAAACTATTTCTCACATTTTTACTGTGGTGATCAGCTATTCTAGAACTAGATTTTCCAGAATTATTTTCCCTATAAGGTTGTTGGCAACAAGAAAACTTTATATAAGATTTGGAAAGTGGAAGGGAGGCAGCATCTGCTGTGTTTGGATAGTTGGTGCAGGTCACCAGACATTCCTGAAGCTCATGCATTTGGGACTGAACTGATGGCCTCTGCAACAATCAGCACTGCAGCTCACACAGATTCCATTGGATCTCCTCCTTCAGCTTATTTTACCTTTGGGCCAGGTATGTGCAGATTGGAGGTAAAAGATGTCAGCTTCTTCAGAACTCCCACATTACCCAGGTTGGAGGTGGCGAGAGACAGATTCTAGTTCATCTGTAATGATTCCAGTTTGCCCTACCTCCCCCTGCTTCACGTGCAACTTTTCTTCCTGACTACTGTCCCTGCTAACCTACGGTGACTTCTAATCCACCACCAGCTGAGAGGCAACAACTTCCTGTAAACTTTACTGAGAGTTACATCTGTGGAATCTTTATAACAAATCTTATTCCGTATTGCTAACCACATACTCCATATTGTGGTTTTGCTCCCTGCTAAAACCCTGACACTGAAATTGGTACTAAAGTGGTTCTAGGGAAATAAAAATTTAAGGATGTATTATCCAAATATTTTCTGGGATATCTGGAATTGATTCCCTGATCTTATTAAATTTAACTGCCTTAATAACCTTGTTGCAAATGGTAAAAGTGACAGTGGTTGTCCATGCCATACAATGGCAAAGCAGTTAGTCAAGTGATTATGAGGACACCTAAAATCAAGTGATTATGAAAGGCTATACTTTAGGTCGAGTGGTGCTGGTTTAGAACATTTTTGTGAAAATAAAGACCGTAAAGGAGTTTGTTGGTTACTTGAGAGTACACAGGCGAACTTGAAGGAAGAAAATGAGGACCATGGGGCTTTAATTTTCCACCTTAAACTGTGGGTAATAAAGCAGAGTTTTAGGACTTTGCCCTAAAATAAAGGTCCTTAGCCAGGCACGGGACCAAGATTTCTGAAAACCAAACCTCAAGTCTAATCATGAGAGTGCTACATTACGGTACAAAATTAATTTTTAAAATCTCAAGGTTGCATGTGTTAAATGTAGGGCAATGACTGGGGAGGATTTTACCCTGAAAATGGGAAGGGGTAACCAGTTCGCATTGCTTGTAGACCTATAACCAGATTCAAGTTCTGGCAGGATCCAGGAGGTAGAAGGCAGATGAAAATCACCAGAGATTTACCACTCCAGATATGGGAGTAGATCCTAAAGCTACCGGGGCAGGATGGAGGAAATATAATGTTGGGTCAGATTGAATTTGTTGATATGCTTGCATTAAGCATAGATTCTGGATTCAATAGGTTAGCTCTGGTGACTGGGAGTAACAGTTTTCTTGGAATAGCAACTAAACTTTGAACTCAAATATGGCCTCCACTAAATGAAGTTGAAATGCCATAACTTCCTTGGTGCAGTGTAGAGGAAGGCATCCAGAGGCTAAAGGGAATCAGAATTCTAGAGTGAACTTATCATGAAAGTCTCACCCACTCAATTTATTATATTTTTTGTAACGTCCAGAGATGATTTCCTTCACAAAAGCTATGAGAAACATATCCAGAAGGGAATTCCAGTATTCTTGAAGATCCCTGTGCTGGTTATTCTCTGTAGGCCAGAAATGACAATGGAAACTACTACCATTGAATCGAGATCCTTGATTCAATAAGGATGATGTGTCCTATGATGGCAGGGACCAAGTTGTGGCATTTAATTTCCAGAAGCAATTATGGTCATTTATGAGTATGGTTGTAGCCACCATTTCAGATGTGATTTTGATGCTGGAGCAAACAGACATAATCTCCAGTACCTGGAATGCATCAATTAATGTAACAAATGCTACTTTGATTTATATATGCTATCTCTTTATTGGGAACTGTTTGCTTTCACCTTGCAGAGCCAGGAAAACAGCTTCACTGCCCTATACTAAGGCAAAGCAGCTTCCTAGTCCAATATCATAATCTCGTCCATAGATTCTTTGATGGCATTTCCATTGCAGAACATCACTAAGTCATTCAATTAATGATAGAGTTCTCGTTGGACATGGTGAGGAGGGGGTAGTAGCTTCTCTGGACACATTGATAATATCCATGTGTACCAGAGGAAAGGAGATAAATGCCATAAAAATTCAACAGTTTGCTGCTTCAGTGAAATTTCTAGGGTCCACATATCTGGAACATGTTAAGATAAGACTTTCAGGGTGAAGGAAAAATTGATGTAACTGGAAACCGGTTCATGCTTATGGAATTTATTCACTCCCATGGTCCTCATCATTCTGAAGCAACTAGCATAATAAAATAGCGAAACAGCTTTTAGGAGATTCTGTTACTGGGCTAGATGGGCACATCAGTTTTTGGGGTTAGAATAACCCCCAGGATGTGGTATATGTTGTGACCAATATTTAGTGCTATTTGTCCCACAGCAAACATTCATAACTCAGGAAACAAGGGATAAAATTTGGGGGTAATTCTCTTACTCTTACCAGTAGTAGATGAACTATTAGTGAAAGTTTTACTTCCTGCCCTCGTGTCTTTGGGCTTTGCTGCTTGATATGTCTTAGTTCCTAAGGAATGAATGCTCCCACCAGGGGACACAATTGCTTTATTAAACTAGAAGTAGAGACTGCCACATGGCCACTTTAGAATTCTCATGATAATGAATCCACTGGCAAAGAAGGGGATTACTATATTCTCTGAAATAAGTGATCCTGACTCTTCAGGGAAAATCAATTTGCTACTATGGGGTAAGAAGACATGTGCCTGGAATGAAGTCGATGCCTTGGGTACCCTCTTAGTGCCCCATGTTTTGTCATAAAGGAAATGGAAAACTACAAAGTATTCAGTACAAGCAGGACTGCTAAAGCCCAGACCTTTCAGAAATGCAGGTTTGTGTCATCCTTGTAGGCAAGGAATCATGGCCTGCAAAGGGGCTCACTGAGGGCGAAGGAAATACAGAAGTGTCAAATTATAACTATCAGCTACACACTAAATACTTATGAGTGTTTCTTCCTTACTTTTATATGAATGTGCGTGCATGAACTCATCAGTTCCTTTTTTAAATTCCATTACCACTATAATTTAATATAAAATGTGTTAATACTACTTAACTTTATTCAGCATTTAAAATGTGCCTCAGTTCAATGAGAAGAAAAAGAGATAAAGTGACATGAGGACTTTTATCCTTTTTTGGAGAGAAGTTGAGTGTTTTTTTGGTCATATGAAGTTCACCAGCCTCATGTTAGTTGGAAGCATGACTTTCTTTTTACCTTTCTTTGGGGGATAACTATGGTTAAGAGATACATATATCTCAAGTTGAAAAAGGTGAATTGGGTTGTTTTCCAATTTTGTCAACTTAGCTAAACTCAACAATATTTCCTAGAATTTCTTTCCCTTTATGGTTTCAGTTTAGAGCTGTGTTGAGAGTTTAGCGAAACTACTCCACAATATCGCTGCCATGGCATCCATTTTGTGTAGCCAAGTGGACTGCGGGAGGCCTTGAACTGATGGTAGGGCCACCTCCCACCCCTTAGCATATGGCCTAGAAAACAGAGTCACAAGTAAATGTGACGTGACTCCGGATATCCTGATATAACTCCCCAACTGCCCTTTTAAAAAGCCCTCTCCCCTGCCTCCTAGGGCCTTCCTCTTGTGCCCAATTAGAAAAGACACCCCAGGAAGTTTACCAGAACTCCACCTTTTTTTGGTTTGACTTGATCAATCCAGGCTTAGGCTGGGAACACCAAAACACTCCACTTGTGGACCCAGGTAAAGGCACGTGTAGCAAGTCCTGCTGCACTCCCTCTGTCTGCCCTCTGCCTTGACATCCCTGCCTGACCCCCAAAGGCACACTGCATACTTCCTCCAGGACCTGTGAATTACAAACTTCCCTATTTCTATTCCCTTATGGTCTTTTGTTGAACTCTGGTTTACCATCAACACCCTGGGGCACTACTTAACAAACATTAACTTTTTTTTTTTTTTTTACATCTTTATTGGAGTATAATTGCTTTACAATGGTGTGTTAGTTTCTGCTTTATAACAAAGTGAATCAGTTATACATATACATATGTTCCTATATCTCTTCCGTCTTGTGTCTCCCTCCCTCCCACCGTCCCTACCCCACCCCTCTAGGTGGTCACAAAGCACCAAGCTGATCTCCCTGTGCTATGCGGCTGCTTCCCACTAGCTATCTATTTTACCTTTGGTAGTGTATATATGTCCATGCCACTCTCACACTTTGTCACAGCTTACCCTTCCCCCTCCCCATATCCTCAAGTCCATTCTCTAGTAGGTCTGTGGCTTTATTCCCATCTTACCCCTAGGTTCTTCATGACCTTTTTTTTTTTTTTTTTCTGAGATTCCATATATCTCACACTGGTCAGAATAGCCATCATCAAAAAACCTACAAACAATAAATGCTGGAGAAGGTGTGGAGAAAAGGGATCACTCTTGCACTGTTGGTGGGAATGTATATTGATACAGCCACTATGGAGAACAGTATGGAGCTTCCTTAAAAAACTACAAATAGAACTACCGTACGACCCAGCAATCCCACTATTGGGCATATACCCTGAGAAAACCAGAATTCAAAAAGAGTCATGTACCAAAATGTTCGTTGCAGCTCTATTTACAATAGCCAGGACATGGAAGCAACCTGAGTGTCCATCATCGGATGAATGGATAAAGAAGATGTGGCACATATATACAGTGGAATATTACTCAGCCATAAAGAGAAACAAAACTGAGATATTTGCAGTGAGGCGGATGGACCTAGAGTCTGTCATACAGTGTGAAGTAAGTCAGAAAGAGAAAAACAAATACCGTATGCTAACAAACATTAACTTAAATTCACAATGGATTGGCTGCAAGAGAAATTTCTGTGAGATTTGGAAAGTAGGAGTATAAAACAGTCAATCCTCTCTGAAGGTCAAAGTTGGGCACCAGGCAGTGCAGTGAGGTGGGTTTTGCATGTGGTTAGTGAGGTCTTGTTGGAGTGGAACCTGCAGTCCTTTGAGCTACCAAAAATTTCCTCAGGCTTGTTTTGGGGCCAGGTGATGGTACAATTTGGTGACAAAGGGCATCAACTAAAAGCTTGAATTAAGAAATTTTTTAACCAGAAGCACTGAAAGGCTTATGGTGGCCTTCTTTCCCATAAGTCACTCAAAATAAATATCAATACTAATTTGTAAAGTAAACATAAATAACCCAAACTAAATTTTAATTATTTCTAAGATAATTATTTCAATAAATGAAAGCAATATATGAAATACAAAACTCTTTCAAATTGTCTCTATCCTGTCTCTCTCCTTTTGATGTTTCTGTACATGCTTAGTCTAACTGTTGGAAATTGTAGAAAATTGATTACAAAAATAGTTCTAATTTTTTCTCTCCATTTATCTACCACATTTACAATATGACAATGCATCTCCTTCCATGAAGAGGTGGAGTCTTCTCCCCATTCCTTGATTCTAGGCTGCACTCTTGACAAGATTTGGCCAATAGATTACAGTAGAATGGCATGGTGCCTGTCTTGAGCTTGGGTCTCTGCTTCTCTCTCTCGGTGGTCTGTGCAAACCTGAGCTAGCCTGCTTGGAGATAAAGACCATGTGGAAGAGAGGCCAGTTGCCCCAGTTGAAGCTTCTAAAACCTGTTTAGCACTAGCGGACAGAAAACATGTGAGGGAGCTCAACCAACATCATCAGAACTGTCTACCTGACCCACCGCTGGCCAGGATGTAAGAATATGCCTAACCGAGGCCAGAAAAATAATATCATACATAGACTCATGAGCAACAAAAATTGGTTTTTGTTTTAGGCCGCTGGGTATTGAAGTGGTTATACCTCAACAGCTGACTGATAAAGAAATCCAGCACTGGAAATTTTAAAGCTGGAGTGTATATAGAGGAGGGTGATTAACCTATGAAGAGGTCTGAAAATCAAGTTGTATGAGAATGGATTGGAAGAATTAGGAAATTTAGCATAGAGAGGAAGAATTTTAGGAAGGACAGAGTGGTTCCCCCCAAATAATTGATGAACTGTTATGTAAAAGGGGATTATATTTACCCAGTTTAAATTCAGAAGACAAAATGGTAAACATTGGCAGATATTAGGTGATGAGAGACATTGTAATAGAATAAATAAATTGGAGAACTAGCCCAGATTTTTCTGGTAGGGATGGTGCCTCACAATGCAGTTAGTTTTTCTCATTAGATATGTTCACACAGAGTGGATGACCATTTCACACGTTTGTTTCAAAATGCAATTTCCTCTTTGGCTTGGAGTTTTGACTAGCTGACATATAAGGTTAGTTTTAATGCCAAAAATGTATGTATGGTGAGATTTTTATGGTTTTCCTTAATTAAATAAACTTTTTATAATGATTGGTATTCAAAATTTTATATTATTTAAATACCAATAATCTACTTGTTCGGTTTCCCATTCATTTTTATTTTAATTGATGACGTAGCCACACTCTGAGCAGAATAATCTGAAAAGCTTTTCACCACCTTACCATCAACAGAGCTGTTTGTTAAACATGTTCTGGGGGCTTCCCTGGTGACACAGTGGTTGGGAGTCCGCCTGCCGGTGCAGGGGACACGGTTTCGTGCCCCGGTCAGGGAGGGTAACGCGTGCCGCGGAGCGGCTGGGCCCGTGGGCCGTGGCCGCTGGGCCTGCGCGTCCGGAGCCTGTGCTCTGCAATGGAAGAGGCCACAACAGTGAGAGGCCCGCGTAGTGCAAATTAAAAAAAAAAAAAAAAAAAAAGTGTTCTGGATTCCAAAGAATTTACTTCAAAATAAACTATTGGGTAACAACCAATTTTGAAACCTAAGACAAAAAATTCATATAAAGATAATAAGAGAAATTTATTTCTATTCCTTTATTCAACAAATATCTATTGATTTCCTATTATTTGCTTGACATTGATTTAAGCATTGGGGATATGTTAGTAAACAAGTGATGTTTACCCTCAGGAAGTTTATCATCTAGAAGGAAGAAAAACAATAAAAAGTATGTAGTAGGTAGTGATAATGCTGAGAAAAATAATAAGTCAGGGCAAGGAGACATAAATTAATAGGGGAGTCACTCTTGCAGATGAGTGTTCAGAGTCCTCTCTGGGGAGGGGACATTTGAGCACAGGCCTGACCAGAGCTAGGAAACAAACCTAGTAAACAAGGGAAACCACCTACCAAACAAATGGGAAAGCTCTTGGGGAAGAAATTTTGCTAGGCATATTCAAAGAAATGCAAGAAAGGGTATGTGCCAAAATGAGGTAAGAAAAGGAAAGTATTAGGAAGAAATTAGAGTAATAGACAGAGGCTAGGTCACATGAGGCATTATAGGTCATGGTAAGAACTTTGCGTTTTATTTAGAGCATGATGTAAAGCCACTGGAAAGTTGAGACTAGGCACTTGGCATGATATGTATTCTGTTTCATACAGTTCACTCTTGTTTTTTAAGGACAAATAAGCTATGCTTGGGGTGGAGAGGGGGACAGAGCTCATTGTTCCTTGGCCCAATTGCTTTCAGATTCATGCTCTCCTTTCTTGAGTTCCTTCTATATCTTTGGAGGAATGGTATGGCCCTTGGTACTTTATTTTCTAGGCCTCCTTTTGAAATTGCTGGGTGAGACACTAGCAGGTGGAAGAAAGAGAGAAGCCAGGTTATTTTTAAAATCTTCTTTCTGTCTGCTTCATCACTGAGTATGATCTGAGTGAATTACAGTTCTGCATCAGCAGTGAACATAATTTTGGGCTCTGGTTATGCCTCCTCCTTTTGAACATAAACCTATGGATGGGAAATTCTCTAGAGTGATTTGTTTGTCTAGTCAAACTTTGACTGAAACAAGAGGCAAAAAGTGAAGCAGGATTATTGTCAGACTTTCCCAGTCATCAAAACGAGAGAAGAACAAGATGAACAAGTTTCTATAACAGCCATAGACAAGGTAAAAATGATGAGATTTGGGATCTCCTTTGAATGCAGAACTAACAGGGCATGTGAAAGGACTGGATAACTGGTGCAGTAAAAGAAAAGAAATTTTAAGTCTTCAAGCTTTAGTTTGAAAAACTGGGTAAAGGCAATATCATTGGTAGATATGGGGAAGACTGAGGAAGGAAGAGATTAGAAGGGAGGATATGTCCATCAAGAATTCTGTTTGGGGCTTCCCTGGTGGCACAGTGGTTGAGAGTCCGCCTGCCGATGCAGGGCACACGGGTTCGTGCCCCGGTCTGGGAAGATCCCACGTGCCGTGGAGCGGCTGGGCCCGTGAGCCATGGCCGCTGAGCCTGTGCGTCCGGAGCCTGTGCTCCGCAACGGGAGAGGCCACAACAGTGCGAGGCCCGCGTACCGCAAAAAAAAAAAAAAAAAAAAAGAGTTCTGTTTGGTAAAACTTGACCTTGATGTGGCCATTTGATATCTATATGGGGGTTCAATTTGAAAGTTAAGAATATTAATCCAGGGTTTAGGAAAGAACTTCAGTTTAGAGATATACTGGGTAGGTGGGTTGGATTACTGGTGTAATAAAGTCACGAAATTTGAAGAGACATCTTAGGAACTGGCAATATATAGAGAAAAATCAATAACTGAGGACTAAGCTCTAATGCACTTTAATATTAGAAATTATGGAGAGGAAAAGAAACCATCATAGGAGACTGAAAAGGCACTTGTGAAGCAGGAGGTAAAACAGAAAAGTAGTATTCCTGGAAGTCAAGTGAAGAAAGCTTTTCTAGTTGTGATATCCAGTTGATAAAATGTTTTGTGTCATTTATATCCTTCCTCCCTTCCCCCCATCTCTATCCCTATCTCTATGTCTATCTCAATCTCTCTCCTTTATTCTTCCTTATTTCTTTCATTGTTTTATTCAGATACTTAACCAATATAAACTGAGAGCTTGCTAGGTGTGCTATGCTAGTTAATTCAGAACTCAGATACAGGAGGCCTTGAATAAGAAGTTAATAGTAGTCTCTTGGACCAGTCAATTTTCCCAGACTATCCTTTTAAACAAAGAATGATAAAGTTTATTTTCAAGGCATAACTCATTATCCTACATTTTAGGGAAAG
>NW_006775239.1:648086-672661 GCF_000442215.2 Lipotes vexillifer | reverse complement strand
AGGGAAAGAATGAGATATATACCTTGCTTCACACTTTATTTACATTTACCCATACAAAAATATGTATATATGCATAAATATTTTACATTCAGTTTTACCATATTTACTCACAGCATCTTGCAAAGAACATTTTTAAAAAAATGTTTTCTCATTCAATAACTTTATTTTTCTGCTTGAAAATGGCAAATTCAATAATCTTCTCCAGAGCTCCTTATTTCTCTGTGACAATCCAAGGGTTAAATTAAAGGAGACTTTAGCTCCTTGTCCTTGGCTCAGAGAAAAGCTAAATGTAGCCTCCATTTATTTTTATCACATTCTGTTTTGCTTTTTCCTCTTTGAGGACTAGCATGTAGCCTTCATTTTTTCTTATCCACAGCCAAGATACACCTTGAAAGTGAGGCGATAACCAGAATATGGGTTGGATCTAATTCTTAAAATCAAAGGTAGGTAAGCTCCAAGGTTAAAATTGGAAAGCTCAGGAAATCCTAAGTGCAAACATCACCTTTCAATCAACCGCAAATCATTTCCTGCTCCCTTGTCTCTGAAATGCAGGATTGCAGCCTCACTGCTATTCTCCTTTCTAAATTAAGAAGCACATTTCAGGTATCTAAGAAGCCGCTGAGTGAGGCAAGGGATTTTAGAACTGAATTCCATTCAACTTTGCTACTGGTTCATTTTATCATTACATTTTCACAAGTGGGGGGTGGGGTGAGAATTTTAGGATTTAATGAAGGTCATTAAAGGAAGAAAAATGGCAGCAAAATGGAGCTTGAGGTTTTACAGTAAAAAATAGGAAAATTGAGAAAGCATAATATGCTATTAAAATTCTACACTTTTAATTCCTTTCTCCCAGCATAATTATGAATTCCGTGTGACAAGTAAGATACATTAAGGAGACTGAGCCCTGTAAAATAATTGTATTTAACTATAGAACTTAACTGCAGAACTTTTGTATTCAACCTTTTCCAAACGACTAAAAACTTATGCTTATATGTTTATAGTCTTTAGTCATTAGAATAGGGAGTTAAATGCAGCGGAAAAGACAAGAACCAGGCCCTAGTGTTAACCGACTGTTAGCTAGTGGGAGCAACCAAGCCTCCTGAATAAAATCAAAGTGCATATTTTAGTCTTTTAATAACAGCATGCTCTGTTGTGGTTAAATTTATTTCTGAAGTATGTATACTCAGAGTGTGCCTAAAGAAATTCAATCTACAGAAAGTTTTAGTGACCTCCGACACAAATGGCTATATTTAGCTAGATTAAAAAGTTAGACAAAGGAATGTTTCCTCCTTAATTCCTCTTCTTAGAAGCCGTATCTGGCAGAGACCAAGACATTTTGTAAGGCTTTCCATCTGTTCAATTTGCTTTTATAGTGATGATGTATGGTAAATGACCTCCAATGAAGGTCAAAGAGTAAAGAATCAAAATCAAGATATAATTGAGGGAAAACAAAGGAAAAAACAAAGAAAGAAAAAACACAGAGTCTTGTAGATACCTGGAAAAATTAAAGACAGGAATCTTCTTATCATACATTAGGGAATTAATGCCATTCTGAGATGACATGGCTATGCCCCATTTAGTCCACCTTAAGGTTTGAAACCCAACTGTAGTATTAGAGTTACTCATCCCTTACCCTTGGGTCCCACTGGTTTTCATTCATTCGTGATGCCCAAACATCAGAGAAGAAAGTGAACTGCTTTCAGATGTTCAAGAGGAAAAGAAAATGTGTCTATTAGTACTGAGGGTCATAAGTAGATACTGGCTGTGAACGGCAGACTCTAAGAAGGCCCCTAATGATCCCTGACTCCTCATTCTCACATCTTTATGTAATCCTTTGCCTTAAGTTAGGCTGGGTTTTGTTACTTGCTTCTAATGAATTGAATATAAGAGGAGCGATGGGATGTCAATTCAAAGATCAAGTTTTAAAAATAATTGTAGCTTACTTCTTGGGCTCTTTCTCTCTGAATCTGCACTCTGGGGGAAATTGGCTGCCATGATGTGAGAAGCCTCATGGAGAAGGCCACGTGGCAAGGAGCTGATATTTCCAGCCTTCAGCTAGCAAAGAGCTGAGACCTGTGAATAGCCACCTGAGTGGACTTCAACTGTATTCCCCTCCAGTTGAGTACTGCAGCCCCAGAAAACATCTTGATTGTAGACTCCTGAGAGACTAAGCCATAAACACCCAACTGAGCCACAGCAAGATTCTGGACTCATAGAGATAATAAGTGTTTTCTAAATTTGATAAGTTTTGGGATAATTTGGGGTAAATTTTGGGGTAATCTATAGCCAGCAATAGATAACTAGTACAGCATCTTTCAGATTCTTCACTTAGTTTTCTATCCTACCTTTACGTGATAAAATATGGGATCTACCTTGATTAAAGCAAAATTATTTCAGATAATTATTTTCTAATAAAATTAAGATACTGAAATATTGCCTACAATATAGAGTAGCTCATTTATTTCTTAGGTACTAATTTTTTAAAATATCTGTTTAAGACCTCTGGGAAAATAATAATTTGTTTCTGAATTCTGGGTCCCATTTTCTTCCCTCTGCCTCCATTCAATCCCTCATAGAGAAGTCACTGAATTACTGTCAATTAACATATATTTGTTTTTTAAGAGGAGTTGAAATCTATTCTTCTGTCTTCTTTATTAACACTGGGAGTTTATAATGAACACATTTTTCCATTAAAGGCAACATAATATGAAATGGGATAGAATGATTTCAAGTAAAGATATTAGAATATCCTTAACTAGAATTAGCCTCAATAAATATAGTTCTTCCTTCTTTATTTTTCCTTACCTATGCTATTGTTTATTCCTATTTGTGTTATTATAATTTGTCTTAGAAAGAGACATTTCTTAGCTACTTAACATGAATATCCTGGTGACTGAAAATCATTATTAGAGTGATAAGAAATAAGAATAATTTTCTAACTTCTTCCCAACTATGTAGATGTAAAATCTTCCCAACTATGTAGATGTAAAATCTTCCCAATGGAAGAGAATCATTATTCATTACAGTGGCAATATAATTTTTGCAGAAAAGAAAGTATTTTATCAGTAGACAAACTAGCTTGTGACATAATCCTTTGACCACAGGACACTCTGAGGGCAGGGGGAGGCATACTATGTTAGAATGTGGCATCCAATTGTATAATGGTTGGATGGCTCCTCATTATTAATTTTAACTGACAAACCTTTAGCTAGATTAAAAGGGAAAACACTAAAATAAATAAAGTAAAAAATGAAAGAAGAAACATTTCAACTGGTGCCACAGAAGTAAAAAGAATCATAAGACACTACTATAAACAATTATATGCCAACAAACTGGATAACCTAGAAGAAATGGATACATTCCTAGAAACACACAACATACCAAGACTGAATTATGAAAAACGTAGAAAATCTGAAGAGACCAATTACAAGTAAGGAGATTGATCTAGTAATTGAAAATCTCTTAACAAAGAAGAGTTCAGGACCAGATGGTTTCACTAGTGAATTTTACCAAACGTTTAAAGAAGAATTAACACCAATCTTTCTCAGATGCTTCCAAAAAGTTGAAGAGTAGGGAACACTTCCAAACACATTTATAAGGCCAGCATTACCCTGAGAGGAAAGACAGATAGAGGCACAGTAGGAAGTAGCCCTGATTAATATAGGTGTAAAAATTCTCAACAAAATACTAGCAAACCTAATTCAACAGTATATAAAAAGGACCATGTATAAATACCAAGTGAGATTTGTCTCTGGAAAGCAAGGGTGGTTCAACATATGAAAATCAATTAATATTATATCCCAAATTAACAGAATAAAGAATGAAAATCACTTGATCTTCTCAATAAATGCAGAAAAAGTGTTTGATAAAATTCTTCACCCCCTCATGATAAAAATCTCTGAACAAACTAGAAAGAGAAGAAAAGTGCATCAACATAATAAAAGCCATATATGTTAAGCCCACAGCTAACATAATTCTCAATGGTGAAAATTAAAATTTTTCCTCTAACATAAGGACCAAGGCAAGGATGGCCACTCTTGACACTGCTGTTCCACACAGTACTGGAAATCCTAGCCAGAGCAATTAGGCAAGAAAAATAAATAAAAGGCATGCAAATAAGAAAGGAAGAATTAAAATTGTCCCTCTTTGCAGATGACACAATCTTATATATAGAAAACCCTAAAGAGTCCATTTAAAAAAATACTAGAACTAATAAATGAATTCAGTAAAACTGCAGGATACAAAGTCAACATACAAAATTCACTTGTGTTTCTATACACTAACAACAAATTATCTGAAAAGGAAGTTACAGAAAGCAATCCCATTTACAATAGCATCAAAAAATAATAAAATACTTAGGAATAAACTTAACTAAGGAGGTAAAAGGCTTGTATACTGAACATTACAAAATGTCGATGAAAAATATAAGAAGAAACAAATAAATAAAAAAGCATTCACGGGCTTCCCTGGTGGCGCAGTGGTTGAGAGTCCGCCCACCGATGCAGGGGACACAGGTTCGTACCCCAGTCCGGGAAGATCCCACATGCCGCGGAGCGGCTGGATCCATGAGCCATGGCTGCTGAGCCATGGCCACTGAGCCCGTGCATCCGGAGCCTGTGCTCTGCAATGGGAGAGGCCACAACGGTGAGAGGCCCACATACCACAAAAAAAAAAAAATAAAAAAAAAAAAAAAAAAAAGCATTCACGTTCATGGATTGGAAAACTTAATATTGTTAAAATTTCCAAAGCAATCTACAGATTCAATCCCCATCAAAATCCCAATGAGATTTTTTTTTTACATAAAATAAACAACTCTATAAATCATATGGGACCACAAAAGACCACAAATAGCCAAATCATTCCTGAGATAGAAGAACAAAGCTGGAGGTGTCAAGCTTCCTGATTTCAAAATGTACTACAAAGCTATAGTAATCAAAACCGTATGGTACTGACATTAAGACAGACATAGATGAATGAAATAGAATAGACACCCAGTAGTAAATCCACACGTATGCAGCCAACTGATCTTCAACAAGGGTGCCAAGAATACACAATGAGGGAATAATGGTATTTTCAATAAACAATATTGGGAACACTGGACATCCACATGCAAAAGAATGAAATTGGACCCTTATCACAAAATCAATTAAAAATAGATTAAAGACTTAAATGTAAGACCTGAAACTATAAAATTCCTAGAATGAAACATAGGGGAAAATCTCCATGACAGTAGATGGATAGTTTGATTTTCATTTATTCAATGTTGTTGTTACTATAGATGGCATTTATCATATGTTGTGAGGTACCATAGCTTAGCCATTAAGTTAGATATGTCTGGATTTGTATTGTCCTTTATTCCTGATTGATTGTGTGATATTTAATAATGTATTTAACCTTTCTAATCCTCATTTTTCTCATCTGTAAAACACATAGGG
Source organism: Lipotes vexillifer (assembly GCF_000442215.2). Classification (NCBI taxonomy): domain Eukaryota; kingdom Metazoa; phylum Chordata; class Mammalia; order Artiodactyla; family Lipotidae; genus Lipotes; species Lipotes vexillifer. The sequence goes on along the minus strand of NW_006775239.1, from coordinate 667,226 downwards.
ATGTTGTGAGGATTAAAAAATTAGTACACACTGGGGCTTCCCTGGTGGCGCAGTGGTTGAGAGTCTGCCTGCCGATGCAGGGGACATGGGTTCGTGCCCCGGTCCGGGAAGATCCCACATGCTGCGGAGTGGCTAGGCCTGTGAGCCATGACCGCTGAGCCTGCGCGTCTGGAGCCTGTGCTCCACAACGGGAAAGGCCTCAACAGTGAGAGGCCCGCGTACGGAAAAAAAAAAAAAAAAAATTAGTACACCTATTTTCTGCATTTTTCCCATAGTATTTATCTAAATCAGTGTATGTTTTTCTTGTTTTGAGCATTTGCTATCCTCACTTAATTTTTCATAAGAACAGTTTGTTCATCACCTTACTACAAAATCTATAGTATATAGATATATATAGCCTATAGTATATAGCATATATATACTATACTATATATATAGTATACTAGAGTAGATATATAGTATAGGACTCTGCCTAGCATATAGAAGGAACTTAGGGGTAATAAATGAATGGATAAATGAAATATAATTAATGTGTTTTTAATATGTAAATGCAGGCTATTATAATTAACATAAAGATTATTAACTGTTCTCTCCAAAACCTTGTAAAGAGGTTAATGTTATTATTCCCATGTTAGTGATAAGGAAACTGAGGCTCAGAGAGGCATGCAGCAAAACCTGGTAGACTAAGGGCTTAATCTATTCCTCTCTAAGTTCAGAACCCACACCATATCTAAGTTGTTTATTTTTTTTTAAATTTTGTAAGTAAACATCAGTAAAGGAATGCCTTAGATCATCTTTCTGAGAGACAGAGCCTGAGACAAGTATTTTGGTGCAAGCACTCCTGTAGTGCTCTCAGAAGAAACCTATTAGGAAATAAACATAAGCAGGATATGGCAGGGCAAGAAGCTAAGCAAAACTGTGGTTTTCACTGAAGTCTAGACAGAGTCTGATCCCAGGGGAGCTCTGGAGTGTGAATGGCACCATGGAGTTGTTATGCCTTGAAGTAAGTGTCTTGGGGGCTACAGTTTTGCATCCCCATATCAGCTAGTCATTGGCTGTTTTCTGTCCTCTTTAGAGTGTGCTGAAGTTCTCAAGCATCTTCTAGTGAGATAGCTTCTGCCAGCCAAAGGCAATCATCTGGAGAAGGGTGCAGTTGTACCTCATAATGGTCCACACTCACAGCTGATAGGTGATAAATGTACTGGCCCAGTAAAGGGAACCTGAGCAAAGCACCAGCAGCCTCTCTCAAAAGGGAGTTGATAAGCCTGAGTCAAATCTTGATTTTTTCCTGCTGCCTCCTATGCATTTATTTTACTCCAGCAGCTTATATCCACATTTCCTGAGCCTGTATCAGCCTAAGTTCAACCTGTATCAGATTTTCATTTGGATGAATGGTGAATCTAATAAAGGAAACAAGGAGAAATTAAGGAAGCTTTGTATCAGTAGCCACTTTATCATCAACAGGAATATTTTATGGTTGGTCCTAATTTAACTTGATGTCACAGTCACCAGTCTCTGGGCTTATGCCTTTCCCCTATTATTTTCTGATAACCAATATCCAGAATTATACCATGTTCTGTACTTGTTGTGCCTCCAATCCATTTTGCTATGAACATCCACTCATATCTTGCTGTTTGGATCTTCACTGACTGTTTATCCTGCCTTTTTGGATTCTCCCTAGAACTTACTTACTTGTGCTTACATCTTTTTAGGTCTATTTCCTCTGTTAGGAGTTCATATTTCCCTGTGTGCAATTAAGTAAAATATTTAGTCTCAGAGACATTATCCAGTCCTTTGGATCTGCTGGACTCTAGGCCCATGCCCCCCAGGTCCTAGAGCCAGTAGCTCCCAGTGATGGCAGTATCTTTCTTTTCAGAAGCCCAATTATGGTGGCTTCCTTGTGAGAGGGCACTAATTTATAATTGCAAACAGCCATAAAAGATTCTGAAATACAGAGCATTTAATTATACAGAGAAGGCTTTTAAACCTTGTAGGGTTCCTACAATTTTAAACCCCTTGGGGACTCTTTACTTGCCCATTGCAACCCCCATAAATGTCAATAAGACCACAAGCTTCAAATTAGAAAGTGAGAAACCACCTCTCGAGACAGCTGAGGTCTGGGTGAACCACAATGAAGTGCCTTTACCTGAAAGCCAAATCCTCATGGTAAAAAGGCAAGGAACTCTGGTGAGCATTATTCAGTAAGAGCTAGGGGACCATGGATTTCATAAAAACAAATCTTTTACTTTCTAACATTGTACACTGAGTACATTGGTGTTACTTATATTTTAAAAATCATTTGTAAACCTGAATTTGGATTTCCTGATAGAGAAGAGTAACACTAATAATAATGGCAGCAAAATATAACAATAATAATAAAAGAAGGAGAAAAAGAAGCAACAGCAGCTCTTGCTGTCACCACCAGCTGTGAGTTTTCCCTTGGAATACTTGACCAAAAAATGGAGAACAAAAAATGCGGGCAACAACAACAATGAATAGTAGTAGTAATTGTAGTAATAATAAGAAGAAGAAGGAGAAATAATAAACAATAAATCCCACAGCATCCTGACTTCTCTATTGAACTCTTTTTGCCTGAGTTGCTAGTGACTTGTACATGGGAAGAACTTTTCATGTGTCAGACATGTGCTGTGTAATGTAGACACATACAAAAAATTCTTGAGACATTTTTCTTGTAATTATTGGGCTTAGAGATAAGTAGGAGGTGAAACATGGTAAAAATTGCCTGTTATAAAACATTTGATATATTATGTCCCCACAGAGGAACAAGACAAGAAGTATGAAGACAAGAATTCTACTCTGTCTTGTAGACAAGAACTCTACAAGAACTTTACTTTCAGGTAAAGAAAGTTTTCATAGAGTAAGCAATTCAAGGTAAATCTTGTAAAACCTCTTTCTCCCTGTCCTCTCAGTTTTTGATTATGTAAAGTAATTAAGAATTATTACTATTACCTTTCTCCGTTGATTTAGGAGAGAAGAACTATAAATAAGTTAGCTCTAGAGGTGAAGAAAACAAAAGGTAAGGTATGGTGCTGGGTCAGTATGGAGGTGGTGGTGATGTTTGAGGTGATGAACCAAAATATAGAGGCTTTGAGAAAAGAGAGAAAATATCGTTCATTAGAGAATGCTTCAGAATGATCCCCTTCACCGAAATGGCAGGATTACTGCCTAAAAGCAGATAAATTATGCCTAAAGTTATTAGTCCTGAAAAGAGAAGTACAATTGGTAGCAAAAATTACAAAATTGCTAATTATACTTCCTTTTGAAGTTGTTAGAAAAACGTATGATTTTGCCTAATACACATAAAAAACCAACCCATTACTGCTTGAGAATAGTATGGGCTTTTTTGAAAGCTGAATGAACTTTCATTAGACAGATAAAATCCCCTGTGTGCATGGAGTTTATTCTCTGGTAAGAGAAACACAATTTAAAATTATACAATACACACTCACACAGATACATACCTATATGAGTTGTTTTTTGACATATGACTTATGCTTTAACTCATCCAGAATATCTTAATGGAGATCCTACTTCATGCTGGAACTGCTAGATTCTCTGGGGAATAAAAGAATGAATCAGAAATAGACTCCACTCTGTAGGAAATGTCAGTTCAATTGGAGCAATAGGGCATATAACTAATGATAAATCAAAATGTAGAAAAGGTAAGTACCATAAGAATATAGATTGTACTATAGGATTCCTGAGGAGAAAATGATTACATTTTAGTGGGAGAAAAAGATACATTCTGATGGGGAAATTGACAAACTATCTAAATTTTGAATAAAGTTCATAGTTTGGATATGTGCACAGGGGCAGGCCGAGAGGGAAGTGTGAATATGGCAGTGTATTAGTTTGCTAGGGCTTCTGTAACAAAGTACCACAGACTGAGGAGCTTAAACAATAGCAATTTATTTTCTCACAGTTCTGAAGGTTAGAATTCTTAGGTAGAGGTGTCTGCAGGGTTGGTTCCTTCTGAGAGCCATGAAGGAAGGATCTGTTTCAGGGCTCTCTCCTTGGCTTGTTGATGTTTGTGTTCTTCCCGTGTCTTCAAATTGTCTTCCCTCTGTACATGTCAGTGTCCAAATGTTCTCTTCTTTATAAGATCACAGTCATATTGGATTAGGGCATACCCTAATGATCCCATTTTAACTTAATTATCTATCTAATGATCCTCTTTCTAAATATGGCCACATTTTTAGGTAATGGGGGTTAGGATTTCAACATATGAATTTTGGGGAAAACATAATTCAGCCTATAACAGGCAGTGAGGGAAAGAATTGTAGGATATATAAAGAGAACGGTAAATTTTACCTTGACTAAAATATAATTGCATAAACATATAGAAATCAGGCTGGGCAAAAGACTGAAGCCAGATTATATGACTGAATATCAACCTAGAAAGTTTGGACTTGATTCCTCGAGCATTAGGGAACCAGAAATGAATCTGAGCAGGGGAGTAACATAATAGATACAAAGCTTTTGCATGTTTACAGTGTGCCAGACACCATGCTAAGTGTTTTACCTTATCAACTCACTTTACTATCATCTCATTGTAATCTTTGCATCAATATCTTTAACCAGGTGTTATTAGTTTTGTTTTACAGAGTAGTGGATTAAGGTTAAAAAAGTTATTATAGCTTATGAATAATAGCACAGGAAAACTTAAAATCTTCAAAATCTGGCATCACATCCAGTGTATTTTTAATTTCAGACATTGTAGTTTCATCTCTAAAATTTCAATTTGTGTGTTTTTTTTCATTATTATCATCAATGTCTCTGATTCAATTTTGGACATATGGAATAGAGTTATAATAACATTTTTTATGTCCTTGTCTTGTAATTCTCATATCTGTCAGTTGTGGGTCAGTTTCAAGTGATTGATTTGTCTCTTTATCATGGCTCATATTTTCCTGCTTCTTTGTATGCCTGGTAATCTTTGACTAGATACCAGACATTGCAGGTATTACCTTGTAGTGTTCTGGATGTATTTTTATAAATATTCTTGACCTTTACTCAGGGGTGCAGTCAAATTACTTAGAAATGGTTTGATCCTTTTTTACATCTTGCTTTTAGAATTTGTCAGATGAATGAGGAGCAGGGCTCAGACTAGGCCAAATTATTCCCCATTTCTGAGGCAAGAGCCTCTCTGCACTTTATACTCTGCCCCAATTTTGAGATTTTCTAGTCTGGCTCATGGCAACAGGCACTGTTCTCCCTGGGTATGAGCTGCGCCTCATTACCTCTAATCCTTTCCAGTGATTCCCTGGCCTTGGGTAGTTTCCTGAAGTGCATGTAATGGTCAACACACTGCTGACTACTCAAGGGGCCCATCTGCAGAAAAATGGATTTCTCTCCCTGTGTAGATCTCTTCTCTTCAGCATCTGTCCTGAAAACTCTAGGTACTTAGATCTACTTAGATTCTCAGGTTCATCTTCTCACCTCGGGGTATGCTCTGGGCTCCACCTTAGCTCCTCCTTCTTGTGTCATGGCCTGGAAACTCTCCAAGACACTAAGCTGGGGCACCTGTAGATGTCACTTCATTTGTTTCTAATTTCTCAGGAATCATCTTCCTTCATTTTCTGATGTCCCCTGTCTCGCAAACTGTTGTTTAAATATTTTGTGTGGATTTTGTCTATTTCAGATGGAGAAGTAAATTTGACCCCTTTTATTTGATCTTGATCTGAAGCAAACATCAAACTAGGTATCTTAATTTTAAACTACTGCTTTCCATATAAATTTTATGATGTCAGGTAGAAGAGTGAAGTGGGCAGTAGAGTCCTAAAATTAAAACATATGTAAAGCAAATCACCAAGATAAATAAGTGTTAGTGTGACAGAGAGTGGAGCAAGTTAAGTGAGATAGACTTAACAGTCTCTTCTCCCAGAAGGAACGGGATGGAGTAGACCGCTGCTTCATTATTGCTGTTGCTGAACAGCAAGACCTCTTCTCGGGCACTGGGAATTTCACTCTGATCTAGAGCTAGTTTTTCAAGGAGGAACCCTTCTTTCCTTCCTTTTCTCTTCCTTTTCTTCCCTACCTGATCACAGGTTGGCCTGATATCCATGCCATCCTCACCTTCTTTCTTTTCCTTGTAGTGAGAACACCTCTCGAAATGGGTAGGGCATCCGATATTATTTTACCTGCCATTGTATGATAATTTCATATTATCGCCTTCCTGTTGCTAATGTGCTGAAATGAATTTCAATATCCCTTCCATATCTGCTAGAAGCCCATTTGTGAATATGATCCTAATTAAGAGTGACCATAGAAACTTGGGGAGCATTTTGTTAATATACTAGAAGAATGGACTCCATGGACATAGTGCTCAAGAATGATGTGTAATCATCTTTTAAAAATTAAATGATATTTTAAATGTATTATGGGATCTTGGTTTTTAAAATATAATTTCAAAGTTTGATTTTAAACAGTGATTTTATCTGAGTTATTACTTTGAGGAAACACAGTAGTCTCTCAGTATCCATCAGGGGTGGTTCCAGGACCCCTGTGGATCCAAGATCCCCAGATGCTCAAGTTCCTCACATAAAATAGCATAGTATTTGCATATAATCTATACACATTCTCCCATATAATTTAAATCATCTCAAGATTACTTATAATACTTAATACCACATAAGTGCTATGTAAATAGTTGTAAAAACAAGGTAAATGCTATGTGAATAGTTGCTAAGCTGTGGCAAATTCAAATTTTGCTTTTTGAAACTTTCTGGAAATTTTTTTTGGAACATTTTCAGTTTGTTGTTGATTGAGTCTGTGGATGAGGAACGCGCAAATACAGAAGGCTGACTATGTAGCATTTTGTATTCTAATATTTCTGGTCTCCATATAGACCTGCCCTCGAATCAGTATGTCTACTATATTTCTTATTAGTAATTTTTATGATAAAGCTTAGACACATCTACAAAAACTGTATACCTACCTCATTATTTGATATAATCTAGAAACCTTCAAATGGGAGGTATATTTTTGAATTATAATTAAAATTGGAGACAGGGCCTTATTTTGTTTTTCACTTAAGTGGAGTTATATTGAATGAAAACTATATCTTGTTCAATCACATAGTTGTAACTTCTGACACTTTACAGGTGAATCATGTAAACAGAGAGGTGCTGATTTGATAGCTCAGATACTGAAATCTAGGAAAAACACTATTTTGAGGGTTTTTTGGTTTCCTTACTCATAGACACTAAAGGCAAGATTGAATTCCTATATAAATATTTAATACTATACAATTGATAGATATTGATAAGAATAATACATTTGATATTTACTTGATACTTTTAATGTTTATTGTATTAATAGATAGGATAGCTTTGATATATGTCAATGTTTGAATGATTAAAGTGAACATTCTTTGACTTTACACACTTAGCAATAATGCTTCAAGTTCCTTTCACCATTAATTTTAGTGTGTTCTACTCAATTAAGAGACTATAATGGAAGTCTTTGGTGTCCTTTTTTTTTTTTTTTTGCGGTATGCGGGCCTCTCACCGCTGCGGCCTCTCCCGTTGCGGAGCACAGACTCCGGACGCGCAGGCTCAGCGGCCATGGCTCACGGGCCCAGCCGCTCCGCGGCATGTGGGATCTTCCCGGACCGGGGCACGAACCCGTATCCCCTGCATCGGCAGGCGGACTCTCAACCACTGCGCCACCAGGGAAGCCCGTCGGTGTACTTTTTAAAAAATATCACATTTTTAAAAAATATTATGAAAAGTTTTGATGTCTTATTTTAGTGTATAAATGACACTTGAAATTTCACAACACAAATCTTAAATAATACCAAGAGCTAAAAAATCATCATATTCCTGTTAGCTTATATATGCTTATATTTCTAGAGGTTAAGTTAATTGTGATATATTGACAAAATAAAAGCTGCACTATTTATCTAATTCTTTATTATCAAGGTTTTAAACATTATGTCACAGATAAAGGGACACTGTTAAGAAAGTAATCCCTTATGTACATGCCTAAACAGAAAATAAAGCAAATGTACTCTGCTTGTTTACGTTTTTCCTCCCTTCTGCCTGTCTTCTCTGTCCTTCTTGAAAATGAATGATTGAATAGAATGGCCTAGACATAGGGTCCATTTCTCTTTGTGCCTTGTTCATTGTGAAGATCCTACAGCCTGAAGCAATATCTCCTTTAGAAAACAGGGAATTATTTAGAGAGTGCATCCATCCTGTGACTGCAAGGGAGAATTCCAGGCTTTTGTAAAGGCAAAAATAATGCTTTCAAATCCACATAGATGTCATTCAAAGCTCAGTGCTAAGTAGAAAAAAAATTAGCAGCCACAACTGTTAGATCCTAGGCTGAAAGATGGTAAATAAGCTGAAATTTGTATTTTCATTAATGTGTTAATAGTCATTCAAACTAATAAAATACACCACCTAGAAAAATAAAAAAGATAAATATGATTTTTATACTTACTAAATAATAGCTGAGACAGAAAACTGTTAAAATGTTAATATTATTATAAAGTTACAATATTATCAATTCGTATCAATTTAGTGAATTAAAAAAATTTTTTTTCATCAGCAAACTTTCTCTCCTTCAATCCATGCTTTCATTTCATTTAGTCAGATTTGTAAAATGCTCTATCCAACTTGCAAATTTTGATGTGGCTTCGGTGGTATATACTATTTCTTTAAGTTAATTGCAAGGTTTCCCAGGACCTATATGTATAAAAACATATGACAATAGCAAAACTAATTTGGCAGATTTTGTTTTCAACTAGAGGAGCACAGGCTCTGGACGCGCAGGCTCAGCGGCTATGGCTCATGGGCCCAGCCGCTCCGTGGCATGTGGGATCTTCCTGGACCGGGGCACGAACCCGTGTCCCCTGCATCGGCAGGCAGACTCTCAACCACTGCGCCACCAGGGAAGCCCCCAGATTTTGTTTTAAATGGTATATGTGCTATGGATTTGGGGATCAGGTATGGGGTATGAATGCTGTAACATCAGTCACAGACTTGGTATAGCAGGCCTATTCATTTTCATGGTCATGCAGAAAACAGGACAAGGTCAGGCAAGAGCAAGGAGCTTTAGCACAGAACTAGTGGGTGATCTGGCTATAGCTCCCTAAGGGGAAAAAAACTGAAGTGAGAAAAGAGGAATGTTGGAGGATAGGTAGAAGAGAAAAAGTCATGGATGAAGGGGAAAATAACTCTTTTCCAAGAAATCATCCTGGAGATTACTAATTTCTCTTAATAATGATGTTCATGAAAATGAAAGTGCATAATAAATGATTCAAAGGACACCTGAAACTCTCCCATTGTGGGGCACAGGCTCTGGATGCGCAGGCTCAGTGGCCATGGCTCACAGGCCCAGCCGCTCCACGGCATGTGGGATCTTCCCGGACCGGGGCACGAACCCGCATCTCCTGCATCGGCAGGCAGACTCTCAACCACTGCGCCACCAGGGAAGCCCAGGTGCACATTTTTAATGTCAGGTGGGAAGAAAAATGTAGAATCTTGAGCATGAAAAACATTTTATTACAAAAATATGATTTGTCCACGAGGCAGGTTTCTTTAAGCTCTGAGTTCACTGCACACCCTTAGCAAATTTAGTGGGCTATGCCACAGAATCATCATAAATCCATGGGAGGATGTCTTGAGCCATGGGGAATTAGCTGGCTCGCTTACGTATGAGGCGATTCACAGCAATACCTCTCGGAAACCTGGAAACCTTTTATGAGGCCACATGCTTGCTTGTCTGAGACACACCTATGTCTAGGCAGAGGTAGCTTTGGCTAGATTGTGTTAGTTTTCCCTGTATTTTTTCTGCCTGACTGAAGGAAAATGCTTTTTCTAGCCAAATCCTCTCTCCTGTTTGGGCAGAGACCTCTAAATTAATTCCTAGTTGTTTGGACCAGACCCAATGCTATAGACTGCAATTAATATTATCAGCTCCAGAACACATAAGAATTCAAATTTGTCTAAGAGAAGGGAGTGGAGGAGGTTTATTTTTGAAATAATGCATATAATCAGAAATTCTCTGATGAACTCCACCAGGGGGCAGCTCCCCTGTGATATGCTCACAATATTTGCCTCAGAGCCTGCAGCCTGTCGGCAGCATTCCCAGAGACTACACCTGTCCGTGTCCCACTTCAATCTCACCCATCAGAAATCCTGCCTCAAATTCTTGTATTATGCAGCATCACATGTACCAGTGGAGGCACTAAAAGGAAAGTAAATGTGGATCTTAGAGGAATTTTAGTATCAAGAAACTAGAAGACTGTTCTTAAAAGCCAAAGAAATGCTAGGCTATTACATAAAAGCATAGAACCTCTTTTGCTGGATAATGTTTATTATTATTATTATTATTATTATTATTATTATTATTATTTAGTGAAAGGAGCCAAAATCATCCTGTAAGTGAAGAGCTTCAAAGGAAAGAAAGTTACAATTCAAATAAAGAAAACCTGGAATAGGAGACTTTTGAAATGAAGATGATCAAAAAGAGAGCAGTGACTGTTCTGATGGCATGAAATCTCGTTCAACAGTGGCTAATATTTAACAGAATTTACTGGGATAATACATTGAAAGTGAAAGAGAGTAGTGAAAAGAATTGTAAGACCACACCCTTATAAGAAATCAGGAGGTCAAAGCAGAAGCAAAGAGAAGTGTGTTAACAATACATCCGATACTTACACTGTGGTTTATTTTATGGTAATAAACCACTTTACAATGTACCATCCTGAAGATGTGTCCTCATCTGATGTAGAACAGCAATGGATAAAACTTGCTTTTCCATTAAGAAGCTTGTGCGTCCTGAGAAGGCCTTTACAATACAGTATTAGTCAAGTCTACAACACCTGTGCTATCAAAAGTTTTTCTTTTCTAAATGTATAAATGCGTGGTAAAAACTCCCAGCAAGCTGTCAAGAGGGATCTAGAAGGGGATGGGGTGAAAGAATGCCTGTGACTTTCTTCAAATTAACAAAAATTTAAATAGCACTGTCTAATGTAATCAACAGATGGCAACCATGTCTGGACAAGCATAAAAAAACTTATTGTCACCATGTAATTTCTATTCTATTGTGCTAAATAACAATTGCAGTTAACATATATCTAAGTTAACAGAAATGTTGCCTGGAACCCACAGTTGGTATTCCTAATTCTGAAGTGCTGTTGACCCTTAATTGGCTACTATGGAAAAACATGCTCAAAAGTCTTAGCAAATTAGTTAGAAACCACATTTTCCATCTGATTAAAACTGAGTTCTTATGTGTCCTTCAGTGTACCTTCAGCAAAAGTTGTATTAGGATAAAGGCTATGCCATGGTGACAAGGTATCCTAAAGTACAGTGGCTTAAACAAGATAAAACAGTTTCTGTGATGAAACTCTCCAGGCAGGTGATTTAGGGTTGGCAAGATACTCAGAGGTGTCAGGGACACAAAACTCTTCCATTTCTTTGGCTCTGACATCCCTAGGCTATTACCTCATCAGCCTGCTTGAAATTAGTCACAATGTCCAGTTTATAACCCATAGGAGTGGTGAAAGAAGCACTATTTTAAAGGTGTGATTCAGAGGTTGCACACTTCAATTCTGCTCATATACCATTGGTCAGAATTGGTCATGTGACCCTAGCTGGCAAGAAAGGAGACTGAAAATGCATAGCTGGGTGACCCGTGTACTTGATCACAATGCTTATTTATATCGATGAAAAGGGAATGAATATTGGCCAAGGAAATTGGCAATCTCTGAAACAACAATGTTCACAGATTGAAGGTACAGAAATATGAATCAGATAGACATAGGTGCCTTTATTTTAAAAATTCAAAATCCCTCATAGGATTTTATATAGGCTCAAGCTTTATATAACTAATAGCTGCTCCTGTTAGAGAAATGACTGTAATGTTTTCTGGATTTCAGATCCAAGTGGAGCATGGTCATTGGAGAGTTTGTAGCCACCTTCATGCATCTATAAAGATTTCTCTTTATATCTTTGAATCTTTCTAATTTCATTTTGTGGATTTATGTTTTTTATTTCTAATTTGTTTTCAGTCAGTGGTAGCAACTCCATTTTTTATAATATTGAAAATGTGAAACCACTTTAATGACCAAACAGTGGATAATTCATTATCACCAACTGTATGCCCAATGATAATAATAGAGAAATAGATATACATCATCAAATATATTTCTAAGAACAGACATTTTTTTGAATTAGTTCTTTAAAATTTTTAAGGTAAATAATACTGATGCTATATAAACTATTACAAAACAGAGAAAAAGAAGGAAAATTCCAAATGATGCTAGGTTCATTTTAGAAGCTCCTCATACAAGTCCTGTTCCCTTTCAAACAGTCCTATCTGAAGACGTTGCCTTAAGCATGTTGGACACTCAATAAAACTTTAGCAATTTGAAAGTCATTGACCATATGAATAAATTTTTCCTAATTTTTAAATTAATTTCAAAATCCAAAGAGGTATGGTTTCTATTTATTAAAGATTATGATAGCCATACATTTTTCTTTGTCAGTGGTGGGGACATATTCTATCAGGGCTTGTTAGTTGCTTTGTTTAGGTTATAACTTATGTTATGACTCTCCTAATCACAGAGAAACCAATCCAACTTAGTGATTTAGAATTAGACAACTTCTTACAGTCCAAAACTTACCATACAAGTGTTATACAATCAAAATATTACTTCCAAGAGGATAAAGATGTTTATCATTTTATGGATCACAAACTTATGGTTAATTAACATATTAAACCAAAGCACAAAAGAAAACATAAAGTAGATGTGGACTGTTTCTTCTTGTAAAATTTGTGTTTAGTTTCTTACACATTCAAAGTTCTGCTTAGACATCCATGTTCAAACCTCACTTCTACCACTACTCTGTTAAGAGCCATGAGATGGTGAAAGGCCTGGTTTATCCTGTCTTGATTACCAGAATACTATTTCTACGTCATCAAAAACCATCAGGATAGGCCGTTCTTCTGAATGAAACCTTCATTTTATTATTTTCCTTGTCAATGTGCCTTCTTTGAGCTTCATTTTGGGGCTAGATTCTTCTGTCTGGTAACCTTAAGTAACTAATCTTCATTTTAAGTTAGAACAAATCTCCCATTTGTCTTACCTTGACTTTTCGGGGTCCTCTTATAGCTGGAATTGTGTGTCAGTGTACCTCAGATAATATTATATCTTTTATAGTTGATTGAAAGATTTATAATTCTTTTAAATAAATAAAATGTGTAAATGATTAACTCACATACACACCAACAAAGCAATATTTTTCAAGTAGAAAATCCATTCAAAATTAATGTATATGTATTTTATATTTTTTATAACTTTTAAAAAGGTTTTTCATGATTTATATCATTATTCTCACAACAATAGCGACATAAGAAAACATGCAAAGAAGATATTTATTATCCCTGCTTTAGAGATAAAGCATTTGGGGCACAAAAAATTCAACAATGGGGCCAAGATTACTGAATAAATCAAGGCCATGTTGGTATTAAGACTTAGGTCTTCTGATTATGACCTCACAGATCATTCCACTAGATTGATAATCTCCAACGTTTTATGTCTTTATAAGTAAAAATCGAATTCAGTATTTACCCCAGTATGTGTACTGATTTATTTGTAAATTACATGCAGGTGTTAACTACAATTCAGCATGTACATTTCACTTAAAATACAAAAGAAATGCAAAAAATCATAAAAATGGAAGAAAATAAAACTTTCAGGATTTTTTCACATATCCTAGTGGATCATTAACTCTTCCCTCTAGGTAAACTCCACTAACCTCATTTGGAGTCCTATCCATGACCGCTTGCTGAATTAAGACATTTGACTTCTAAATTACACATACAATATATCGATATCTGGAAGTACCAGATAAGAAAATGGGTATCCATTATTATGAAAATATGTTTTCTCCTTTGTTTGTTTCTCTCGTTTGCATCTCTTCATTTATGCCTTCACTTTTTATTATTAGGAAACATAGTCTTATTTTTCCTTAGGCACCGAGAGCAACAAATATTAAAGGAGCAGTTTGAAAATGTGTTCCCATGGCCCATTTTTTAATGCCTTCTCCTCCAAATCATCTTGCTCTGAAAGATCTTATTCGTCTTTCTGGTTCTCTGAAATTAAAAAAGGCAGTGCTTGTCTTTGACCAGAAGTAACAGAGTAGGAAGTTCATCTAATGGTAAGTGAAAACCCTCGACACAGTAGAAGGACAACTGAGCATTAGGCAGCTGCTGTTGCACTGTACAACCCCTTCACTTTCAAGCAAAAAGTAGTTACATGAACAACTGTACAAAGTGCTGGATGAGGCCATTAGCAGCTAGGTTGTATAGTGCAAAATGAATGTATTTCACTCCATTTGAGCTAAGAAAGGTTTGGAGCTTCAGTGACGTAAATTGGGCTCCATTATCACTTAGCAGCTCTTCTGGAATTCCATGTCTAGTGAATAGTCTTTTAGTTTGGACTGGAAAGAGAGCATTTCATAATAGCCTGTGCCATTTCAAGACGTAATAAGAGTACTAATGACTATATGCACAGTTTAGGAAAACCCACTTTCCACATTTTCTTTTTGTTTAGCTAATATACGAGTTTTAAAGATATTTATGTAATATTCATGTTACACTAGAAAATTATTCTTTATTCATGTTACACTAGAAAATTATTCTTAGCTGATATTACCTACAAATCAGCCCTGATGTAATTACAGACCTAAGCATTATTTCTTTTCAGATTTCACCATAATCCTTTGTAAGGCTGTCAATCCCTCGTATCCACTGTCTTTAGTGAGTAGTTAGCGTGTTTCAAAGAATATAGAATATACTTTACAGGCATTTGTTTTGTTGCTTCAAATGGTAATATAACACTTAAGTTTTCTAATCATCTCTGTATTTTACAGAACAGTAATAGTGGAGAAAAACCCCAAAACCATACTGTTTTATTTCCCTGTATGCATATTCAAGTATAATTAAACATGAATTTTCTTTCACTTTGGTATGTGTCATTTCAAGACCTCTAGGTACAATTCCAGATATTCTGTTATAACACTTCTTTAATTTTTATGTATATTTACATTTATTCTCGTTGAAAAATTTTTAAAAGTTGTACATTAGTTTATTTCAGCCAGTTCCTTAAAAATACAGAAAACACAAAGCTCTCCCTTCTTTTCTTATTAATTCAAGTCCTCTTCCAAACACTTTATATATTTATTTGTTTCAACATTGCTGCTATCTTAGAGTCTTTGGGGTCAATGCCATTTATTCTTCTTAGATAGCATTAGATTTAACATTGATTCCTAAATCCTTTCTTTTTATCATTTCCCAGTGATTGTCAACTCTCTCTAAACGTTTTCTTTGTGGCACAGATTCAAATATGACTGTGTATGCTTTTAACAATATTTTTTTCTTGGAAAGATGCTGTCATTGCCTTTCAAAACATGTATACTCACTATTACTAGTAGCTTATTGAGTATAATTTTCACATTTCATCTTTCTTTGTGCTTTAGTTCCCATTTCCTGTAATGTCTCAGTGATCTGTATAACACCCTTGTGTTCTAATGTATAAAATTCTATTTTTATGAGTATAGACAATCTTCAACATTTTCTTGCATGTTACCTAGATTCAATCTTTTAATTTTTAGCTTTAATCCTCAATTCCTCCATATTTTCACAGTATTCCTTTTATATACCCTTGCCCCTTCCCATGTTGTCATGAATTTTCAGCAAAGTTTACATTCGTACTATTTTTATAAGGTGGGCATCTAGAATTTAAAATTCATTTTAAATGGTTGATATTTTGGGACAACAACAAAAACTCACTACACTATAAAAATAATTCTATTGCTCTTCACAACTACTCACCTTCCTTCATGAAGATATATTTGGATTAGTTTTTGTTCTTGTTCATTTTGGTGCAAAATATAGACAAATTTAAAAAGTCAAGACTTCTTACTTTAACTGAGGAGATTGGCAAGTTCTTTCTCCAAAAAGCAGCTATATGTTGTCACAAAATTGACAGAAGCTATTATTTCAATGCTCTGGAAATTAGCCAAAGGAATAGAAATGGAGAAGTGCTTATGCTTGAACAACGCCTGAACCATGGAGAAAAGCAGCAGGGGTCTGTGCCATTCTCTCAGCTCAGTGTGGTGTTTCTACCAGAACTGAAAAGCTGTGAGGATCAACAACCTTTCTATTTGGAATGTTGGGTAATACCCACACCCATTTGCATTATTAGTGGAAGTGACTTTTGAAGGCAAGCAAACAGGTAAGAGCCAACTGCTTGGTTCTGCTAGCCTGAGACTGTGGATATGACTGGGCCAAGCATGTTACTGGCTGAAGCTGTGCATGTGTCCAGCTGACATTAGAGTAGGCCCAAGCTGTTCAAACATTCCTGGTCAAGCCTGTGACTGCATGCATATGTATAGAAGACTTTCCATATACAATTAATAGTGAGAAAAAATGTTTCACTATGCTATAAAAATAATTCTATTGCTCGTTACACCTACTCACCTTCCTCCATGAAGATATATTATTGTTGACTAGGACAATCAGGAAAGAATTCTTTTGGTAGTGACATTAAAACTAAGTTCTTCCAATTTCTGCTAGCTTCAAACTTTTCTTCTGTAGCTTCCTCACCTCTCTCAGCCTTCAAAGAATTGATGAGTTAGGGCCTTGTTCTGGATTAGGCTTTGGCTTAAGGGAATGCTGTGGCTGGCTTGATTTCTATCCACACCACTAAAACCTTCTCCATATCAGCAATAATGCTGTTTCACTTTCTTATCATTTATGTGTTCACTGGAGTAGCACTTTTAGTTTCCTTCTAGAGTTTTACATTCACAACTTGGCTAACTGGTGCATGGAGGCCTAGCTTTCAGCCTGTCTCGGCTTTTGATATTTCTTCCTCGTTAAGCTTAATCTTTTCCAGGGTTTTGTTTTTCTACTTTTTTTTTTTTTTTTTTTGGCCGTGCCGTGTGGCTTGTGGGATCTTATTTCCCTGATCAGGGATCCAACCCACGCCTTCGGCAGTGAAAGTGCCAAAGAGCCCTAACCACTGGACTGCCAGGGAAATTCCCTCATTTCCAGGTTTTGATTTAGAGTGAGAGACATGTGACTCTTCCTTTCACTTGAACACCTAGGGGTTACTAATTGGCCTAATTTCAAAAGTGCTGTATCTCTGGGAATAGGGAGGCCCGAAGAGACGGAGAGAGAAGGGGAAATGGCTGGTCAGTAAAGCAGTCAGAAAACACACAGTATTCATCGAGTTCAAGGTCCTACATGGGCACAGTCCATGGCGCCCCAAACAATTACACTAATAACATCAAAGATCACTGATCACAGATCATCATAATAAATATAATAAAAATGAAAGAGTTTAAAATATTGCCAGAGTTACCTAAATGTGACACAGAGACACAAAGTGAGCAAGCGCTGTTGGAAAAATGGTGCCCAACAGACTTGTTTGCCACAGGGTTGCCACAAACCTTCATTTTGTAAAAAAAAAAAGTGCAATATCTGGGAAGCACAATAAAGTGCAGTGCCATAAAACGAGGTATGCCTGTATTGTATTTTGCTTGTATTTTCTTAATCCATATAAAATTGTTTATCTAAAGATTTTGGGTTACACACATGAACAATGTTCTTTTCTATTTTTAAAAAGAATTCTATTTGTATAATTTTTGAAGAGCACTGTTTATCGTTGAGCACTATGTTGAAACTAATTTGTTAGTGAATAAATAATTTCAAAAAAACCCCAAAAAACTAAGTTCTTAAAAAAAGAGAGATGTTTCAGAATGTACAAAAAAATCAAGCCCACACATATTAAAGGGATGCCATAGATATAAATACAGAGAATAAATAATTAAATTATGTTATAAGAAATTATATAAAAACTATTACATGAAAAGGTAATTTAAAAGTCAGAATTATATAAGAACTATTACATAGAAAGATAATTTAAAAATTTTCCCTTAGTAAGGATTTTTTTAAAAGAAGACTACATTCCTGAAAAAAGAGAAAACAATATTAAAAGACATAAAATTACACAGATCCTAGTCATAATTTTCAATTTGACAAAGAAAAACAACCAAATATCCAAAGCTGAAAACAAGTTACTTCAAAAAAAGGTTTCTCTTAGACTTTACATATAAAAGTGGATTTCATATAAAATCATTTTTACAAAGGCACAAAGGAAGGACTGTGAACATAAAATTCTATACCCAGCCAAGCTGTCATTCATAACTATGCAAAATTTACCGAAAGGTGTTTACAAATATGGTAAAGAATATGTATTCCTGTGTTAGTTTTTCTGAATAAAATATTAGAGGATACCTTCTGGCCTACCAGTGATCAATAAAATTTAAGAGGCCAAGAGAACAGGAACTCTGTAGAATAAGAGCTGTTGGAGAGTGCTAATACCAATTACCTACTTAGATATAAATTCAAATAATTGCTGCAACTCCGGCTATAAAGTTAAATGCCAGAAGCCTGTAGTAATTACTTAATACAATTATATCTTTTAGATTATACTAATATAATCATATTATATTAACATATAATTATAAAATATATAATCACAACCATAATTTAGATTTATTTTTCTAAATAAATTAAGAAAACATGAGAATTTGGAGAAAGTGGGAGCATTAATTCTCCCTCTTTCATAGTGGAAAGTAAAATTATTACTTATTTCTGCATTTTGATCATCTGGAAAATTTAGTTAGAATCTTTTTAAGGAAAGGTTAAAGTCGCTTTCCAAAATACAAGGGAAAATAAGCATATAAAACATGCTTCACATGACAAAATACAAATGAAAGGCAACATTAAAGAAACATAAGAGTAAAAAGAATAAAATAGAAATAGAGGTAATACAACATCATTTTGGGAATTTTTGGTAATTAAATAATTCTACTAATAGTTTTTCAATCACTGTAATAAGTAAAACACTTTAGGGGTTTTTGCTTTTAAAAAAGAGAAAAATAATCCTACAATCTTGGGGCTTTAATTCTAGAGAGAGAGTGGAAGGTTAAATATAAGTAAGTTATATGAATAATTTTATTAAAAAGAATATCCTCATATTGGGATCAAAAGCAAAACTATGAAAGAAAATCATTGTATTGACTTAAAACATTCCTG
>NW_006775239.1:647118-647906 GCF_000442215.2 Lipotes vexillifer | reverse complement strand
ATTCCTGCTAACTTTTTACGCTCTTTATTTCACTGGCACTTTTGCTCTTTGATTAAAACATGCCACACTTACTGTTCTAGGTTGGATAGTGCCCTTCACTCCAAATACTTGTCTATTTGAAACCTGTGAATATGACCTTATTTGGAAATAAAGTCTTTACAGATGTAATCAAGTTAAAATGAGGTCATCCTAAAGAAGGATGGGCTTAAATCCAATATACTTAGTGTCCTTCAAAGATGAGGGAAATTTGGACATGGAAACACACACACACACACACACACACACACACACACACACACACACACACGGGAGGCCATATGAAGATGAAAGCAGAAATTGGAGTGATAAAGCTGAAGCCAAGGGACTCTAAGTATTGTCAGAAGTCACCAGAAGCTAAGAGGGAGGCATGGAACAGACTCTTCCCAATAACCTCTGAGAGGGCACAGTCCTGTCAACACTGTGATTTCAGATTTCTAGCCTCCAGCACTGTGAGAAAAGACGGTTCTAAGCCACTCAGGTTGTGATACTTTCTTACAGCAGCCCAATAAAACAAATACACAGGTAATTTTAAATGAGACAACACTGTGGTACACAATAAAATATGTGAAAATTCAGTGAAATTCTGATTCTCATCATAAGAACTATTATCATGTTCCTTTAGAAGCATCAAATACTTTCCAAATACTTTTAAAATGCCATTTCTTTACTAATTTTCTAAGCTTGCATTCAGTCTATTTGGTAAATATTATCATGTATGATAATTCCCAAGAAGATATAGCTTAACTCTT
>NW_006775239.1:636016-647108 GCF_000442215.2 Lipotes vexillifer | reverse complement strand
CTCTTTCCCCACAAAAATCATTTTTGAAATGAATATCTTAAGATCATACTTTCCCCCAAATCATCTTCTCATTGTTCTACCAAGGTGTTGTACATCCCCGTTCCTTAGGAATTTACTAATTCAAGATGCCAGAGTGAACATCACAGTCATTCTACCCACAAAACCTATCTTAGGAATAACACAAAAAAGGTGCTCAAATATATTCTTTGAATAAAGATAGATTGAAAGAGATTCATTGATTTGCACAAATATATATACATATATTTACTAGCTAGACTGATGCCTCAGACTTCCCATTTTAGCAGTCATTCTGGCATAGCCTCTAACTTAAAAGTCCAACTAGAAACGCCGCCTTGAGTCCAAAAAGAAAAGTGAGTGCCCTTGTCTTCTGACACAGAAGAAGAGAGAGGGTTCTGCGAATCTCCGTAAACACCTTCCGGGTCCATGAGAGCTGGCAGCATGGCGTTGTGCTCTGAAGCAAAGGGAGCTGATAGCTCAGCAGATGTAGACAGAGGCAAGGGACTGTGGCAAGAGTAAGCCCAGAGTACAGGCTGGCGTCACAGGCTTAGCTGACTTAAGAAGAGGCCTGGAGGGGCAAGCACCAAATGGGCAGATATCGAAAGAAGGCAATCCAGAGAAGAAGCCGGTATACTCGTAGTCTCTCCTACAGACAGCTTTAGATGGATCCGAAAGAGAAATATCCTTTGCATGGTAAACAAATAAGTACAGTGAGAAAACCTAGAAAGCAAGAGATGATTTCTAGCCTAAGTAAGGAAATTGACCAAAACTGTGCTTTCCAAAATATATTCCTGTGAATATTAGCATAATGAAAGCTTCCATTAAATTTAAGAGGATGATACTGTGATTTTCTTTGGGAATACATGTCATATCATAAACCCCTTGAGATGACCAAAATGAATTTTAGCACTTTCGAGACTTTAAGAAGACATCAGTTTTGCATTGTGTTTCTTGGCCTTCTTGAGCCACTAAATGCCTCTTCTGCTGCCCTCTTGCCAGCATTTTTCCCCTGCAAGTAACTATTACCCAAGATAAGGAGCACACTTTGGGTAATGCCAGTTCAAGAATATGAGCAATTTTAGCTATCGGAGCTCTTTTATAATCTACTCTCTATATAGCAAAAAAAAAAAAAAAAAAAAAAAAAAAATCTAACAATGCAAGGTATAAAAAAAAAAAAAAAAAAAAAAAAAAAAAAAAAAATCTAACAATGCAAGGCTAGTGGTTTAATTACTTAGAGATAATACCTAGGTAGCAAGCCTGAAGTAGCTGTCAAACACAAAGTGGTCAAGATCAATGAGCTAATTCAGAATTTATAAGTTGCTTTGGATGTAAAAAATTTCCAAATGCTACCAGGTGAAAATTACCCTGAAAATATTCATCCTAAAACCCCTGACAATGAAATATATGTTAAAGGGGATGCTTTTCTCTCAAGAATGACCAAAAAGTTATTAAAATGAAAGATAAACATAAATAAAATTGCTGGAAATTCTACCTCCCGTACTAAAGAGTGTTCTTTTCCAAAATATGTAGCTAGAATCATAAAGCTCTACAAAATTACACCGTAATTCTGTCACCATATTGACAAAAAGGGAGGAGTGGGGGAGAAAACCAACAATTGTGGTGCATAGCAACGGTAAGGAGATGGAAAAAAAATCTAGGATAATCGCAAAAAGATTCTAGCTCATGATTACAAGATCTCTGTTGGAAAGTGCTTCAATTCATAATACCTAGAAAATCCAGAATAACCCTAATAAAACTAGACAAAAAATTACACAAGGACAGAACTTGGAAGAGCCATTTCCAACTAAATCGATGCTATAACTTACTCTGTTAATGTTACCGGTACCACCCTGTCTTGCTATAAATACCACAGCCTTCCTTCTCTCCTAATGGTTTAAATCTCTGTGCTTTTTCTATACCTCAAACGTGACAGTAAGAATTCCAGCAAGCATTCTGGTCATATCGTAAAATTGTTACACAGTCAGGGAAAGGTGAAGTTAATCTCAGAATCATGTGATTTCAGAGTTTGAGAGACTAGGGCAACTGCCTAATTCATTTCTTGAGAAATGCTGGTAGAAAAAAACGTGCAAATCACATCATGAAAGGATTGGGGATAGGGCTGGAGATGTGAAGATTTACTGGTGCACAGATATCTATGTGAAAACATACAAATTACAGTTTCTTGTGAAGAAATGACTATATGTCTTGGATGATATGTTTCATCTAAAGGTCATGGACTGGTAGTGTTCAGTTGATATAATCTTTAGTGTCTGTGAGGTCTGTTTAAGATGTAAAAGTGATATATAAAACATATTGGAGAGAAGGTTGTTTCTTGGAATCTCTAAATAGTGTGTGTCTTTCCTACCCATTTCTATTGATTTAAATACAACTTTAAAATAAAAAAGTTCTTTCCAAGAGGCTTTAGGCTTGAGGGGAAAAACAAAGTTCCTGTTGGCAACTCTAATAGTAATTGCTAAAATCCATTTTTAATACTTCTTTTAAAGAAATTTTATTTTATTTATTTTTTATACAGCAGGTTCTTATTAGTTATCTATTTTATACATATTAGTGCCTATATGTCAAGCCCAATCTCCCAATTCATTCCACCCCCCCAATACTTCTTAATATGAAATCTTTTTTCTATTTCATGAAGATAAAGAAACAAGCCAAAGTTAACATTTGTGAATTTCCTAGAAGTTAATTACCACTTTTGCTCTATTAATTCTGTTGCATATTTGAAGATGTACATTAAGGAATAGCCACTAATTTACCTCTTGGAAAAACATTAATCCCCAATATTTTATTCTTTGGAGGAAACTACTCTCTGTGACAGGATGCATGTATATGCATAGAAGCTACCAGAACCTTCAGTTCTCTGTGGCATCATTATATAGAATGGTAATCTGGCAGGTCCTTTAGGGTTTTGGTCAACCTGACCTAAGGTTTCATTCTTAAACATCATACACTCAATGAACATTAAACATTTCAGTATCGTTTGGAAATCAGCTCTCAGTTCCATGCCATCGGTTGCATTTCAAATCCCTATATAGTCACCATGTGTCCACACATAAATAATGACTTAGTTTTAAATAATAATGTTCCATCTTTATTCAGTCTTTCTTTTCTTCCTTTAGGGGATTTAATCTGGATGGCTTCAGCTCAACTCATTTCTCACTGTCACTTCCACGCAGTACACATGTCCTGTTTCCCAACTTTCAGGAGTGTCTCTTCCTTCTTTTAAAAAGTCGTTAAGGGCTTCCCTGGTGGCGCAGGTGTTGAGAGTCCGCCTGCCGATGCAGGGGACGCGGGTTTGTGCCCCGGTCCGGGAAGATCCCACGTGCCGCGGAGCGGCTGGGCCCGTGAGCCATGGCCGCTGAGCCTGCGCATCCAGAGCCTGTGCTCCGCAGCGGGAGAGGCCACAACAGTGAGAGGCCCGCCTACAGCAAAAAAAAAAAAAAAAAAAAAATCGTTAAGTTTCACCTCACTGGATTTTTTTCCTTTCTTGAGAGTTGCATACCTGGATTACTCCTGACCACCAATCTCTCTCTTTCCAAATTAAATGTAAACATTGTTCCTAGATTTGCAATGATCTGTTTTCATTTTTTTAAGGAAAATCAATTTTAGACAGTTATCTTACCCAACAAAAATCATGCCTATGATGGTTGAGAAAAATGTTTGCTTATTAAGCCAAGTTCTCACAGTCATGACATAAACAGAGACATCCTAAACACTTACTTCCTTAAAAATCATATTTTTTATGATACCAGTGAGCAAGATGTTTGTGTGTCCCTTCACCCTCCAGCTGCTGCAGAGAACTATCACATGTTCTTTGCTATTTCTCTCTTCAAATTATCAAACACACAATTTCTTTGGACCATATGTCCTAGCATCAGGACTATCATTTACACACTGTCACTTACTGCAATTTTTGCAGTTGTATTCCCTCTTGGGCACCTTCAGTGGGGGAAATTCTAGGACAACAAGAAAATATTCTAATTTTCCATCTGCAAAAATCAGTTCTCCCAGCCTTAATCTTTTTTTTATGAAGAAAAATAGCACTTGTATCTCCTGTGTTTTCAGTGAATCTGAAGGAATTTTGCCTTGATAATTTTATGTCTCTATCGCATAGGAGAAGAATACTGGATTGGAAATCCTTGATTATCACAAAGTAACTTTAGACATTTAAAAAAAGTCCTTTATATTTCCCAAAAATTGAAGGGAGAAGTTGGACTATGCATCTTTCTTGTCTATGAATCTATTCTTCATTTTCTCTCTCACAAAGGTATGATTCTGAATATCTTATATTTAATCCATATGGTCACAGCTTTTAAAATGTCTCCTCATGTGTCTCAATTTATGAATTCAGATTGTCTCAGCCCTGTTAACAAATTATTTTATTCCACTTTGGTCTTCTATCTGAGTTAGAGTCATCTCAAAAAAATTTTTTATAATAAATCAGGATACTAATTGGTAAATAAAGAAAACAATGAGTTAATTAGCAGTGACATAAACTATACATTCACAAGTGATAACTTTGAACATTTATGCACCCATATCAAAAATAGAGAATTGGAAATACTGAGATAGATCTGAGAACATACTACGCATTTTGTTATGCATCTCAAATACCCTTAATATCCTCTGTCAGATACTTGTTTCCTAATTGTATAGAAAATTCCTCACAATTTATAAATTTGCTCATCTCATAATAAATTTCATGTTTTTTTTTTCTAGTTAGTAACAAAAGAGTTGCCTCAATAATGACTTGTATTCCCTCTTTGTGGCAGCAGACAGAAAAGCCATGGTTACGATGAGAAGTTTTAAATTAATGCATCCAAAACTCTAAGAGACATTACATATGAAAGAAAAGATTCCAAAACCTCCTTTCAAAATGAAAGCACAGTTTCACTTTAATACGCAACAAGACTTCACCAGCTGGCTGCATTGCATGTACTTGGCATTCTGGTTGCTAAGTTTATTAGATATTTTATAGTCCTGGAAACTAAAGATAATGGAGCTCATTTCCACATGCTTCATCAACAAAAATTGGGAGTCAGTCAAGCTACAGATATATGATGGAGTGAGTAAGCCAGGATACTCAGGGAAAAATGAATCCATCTGAAGCTGTTAAAGAGATATTGTCAGGTATCTGTAATGCTTAGATTTTAATTCTTACCTATTCTCCATTGGTTGCAATGCTCTTTTGAAAGATTTACAAAAGAAATGTTTCCCTTTAGATTATTTCCCTTTTCCAATTGGTCAAAATTCTTATTTTCCTCCACCCACTCCCACCCACCTCCACTTTAACACTTCGGAAATGAAATGACACAGGTTTTGGCATCATCTTCTTCCCAAAGGCTGTTTACTATGTCATCAAAGTATTAGATTAGATAATATTAACTTATAACTTTTAGTTCAAAAAATAGTTCAGTGGTTTCATAAGGTTCAACTTACTATTAGGATACCCCAAAGAAATGGTGTGTCTCTGAGGACTGACTGCAATATGTCCCATAACTTCCTAAAATGAATAGCAAAGAGATTTTGCAGTATCAAGAATATGTATTTATAAAAGAGATGCTTTCTTTTTGAGCTGATAAGTAATCTACAAGCATGAATATTATCCAGCAGATGGTCAATATCCCTACCCCCAAACACTTACAACAGCATCTGGACTGCCCTCAAATGTATACTGATGTTGACTAATAGAGCCTGGAACCTATCTATGCCTATAACCAATTTGGCCACTCTCTAGAAGTAGGATTTGGGGCAAATCTTTTACCTTCTCTGCATCACATTTCTTCGTCTGTATGATTGGGTGATTGGAAGACAGATACATGAGCCCTAACATTTAAAAAATCTTTTATAGTATAACCAGCATTCAAATTTTAGTAAACTATTACCTTGAGTATTTGAGGATGCAGAGTTACAAGAGTAATGGAAAGAAAGTTGAAAGCATTAAATCGATCTTAATGTTTTCAGATTGGATACTTTGGGGCCTGTTTGTACCACTAAGCAGGAAAAATGCCTTAGTTTGGCATGTGGGGTGAGGGGAAAAATCATCCAAGAAATGAAATTGGATAAATTTAGATGTTTTGTGATTGTAGCTACTGAACATGTTTTATACTGGCAGAATATGCTCTCTGATATTGGAATACCGTCAAAATCCATTTAAATCATGCCAGAGAAATGTTAAATGGTGATGAGAGGGCTGGAATTTAAGCTGATAACAGTAGTAAAGACCTACTCACACTGACAAATTTGATGAGGGAATCTGACCTAGCAGATCACTCAAGGAATGGAAGAGTCTTCACACGACAGCTTTATCCTGGAATTCACAAGGGGGTGGCACTTTGGCAAGAAGCTATTCCCACCCCCAACCTCAGCCCCTGCTGGAACATTTGAGGTTTTACAGTCAAATCACATCCAAGGGAAGAACCAATCTAATTTATAATGTGTGAGAAACATGGAGATAATAGTATAAATTTGTATGACTACTAACTGAAATGTCAACTTATGTATATAAGTGATGAATATTTTTCTTTAAAATGGTATTAGAAATTAACTTGCCAGAAGTAAATCATCTTTCCCTCTTTTTATGAACGTAATGAAAAGAGGCTATGTAGGAAAGAGGCTATGTAGGAAAGAAGGAAGCAAAAAAAGGAGTTGGGAAGAGAGAAGAAAATCATAAAGTCAGAGATGATCGAAATGGAGAGAGCAAGTAAGGGTAGAAAGAAGAGGAGAAAGAAGAAATCTCTTCCCCTCAAAGAGAAGGGAAATATAGAAGGAAGGAAGGAGCCAATGAAGGTGAAAGACAAGCAGGCAAGGTAGCCAAGTGGGTGGGCCTCATCTAATCAGTTGAAGGACTGAATAGAACAAAAGGCTGACCGTCCCCCAAACAAAAGAGAATTTTCCTGCTTGAAACAGGGACCTCAGCTTTTCCTGGTTCTGTAACAGCCTGCCAGCCTTCAGACTTGAACTGGGACATCAATTCTGCAAATTTGGACTTGACCAGCCTCATGATTATGTGATCCAATTCCTTATCATAAAACTTTTCCCATGTTTATCTCCTCTTGGTTTATTTCTAGGGAGAACCTTGAAATAAACCAAGGGTCCTAATATAGGACCCTTAACTCTTTCAACAGATTTAAAACTAAGCCTAATATAAGAAATTGATTGGCTGCTTCAATGTTTGCCATCAAAAGCTGTCCTGACTGAAAAGCATGAATTGTAGCATACAGGGTGTAAAAACAAGAAGTCAGTGTTTGTGCATACATGGTTTACAAAAGCAGGGATCCAAGAGCTTTCTGTTAAATATTCTTCATGGCATCGGTCTACAAATGAAACCCTGCTCTTTATTCTGTGATCATGAGAGGTGGACTCAAGAACACAGGGAAAAAACATTGTGCTACAGTGTTCACATTAAAGGTTGTAAGTCTACCTACTGCTGAGTACTATTAATAAAGGCCCTGCATATCAGTTAATAACTAAGACATGATTTCCCATTTCATGTGCTACTCCTTCAAAGATTTTGAAGTCGAACATTTGGGGAGAATCTGCATTTTTAACAATAACTGCAAGGTGATTTTGATACATACTAAAGTTTAAGAACAATAGATCCAAGGGGAAAAAGCTAAAACCTAGCATAAAGGAACTGATCCAAAAGACAAACAAATGTGGGGGAAGGGAAGAAAGGTAAGTAAATATCCCACAGTGTTATAACTAAGTGTGGGTAAGTGTTTTTGTGCTACTGTGTGTACTGATAGCATATAACAGCTGGTGTAGGTATTAATCATTAACTTAAAGCAGGTTAAAATAAGTTAAAAGCTGAGAGGCAGAACCTCAGCATGAACTGATGGACAGGAAAAAGGCTGAAGCCTGAAAAAGAATTGCCATATTTTAAAGTATTCCTTTAGAGTAAAAAGTATGGACCAAGAAGTGCCAGAACCACTCCACGGGAAAGGTCATATAAAGGAAACTGGTAACAGATATGGACAAGATTAGTTCATTGCTAACTTGTTTCCTTTCTTTCACAAAGGAAAAAATCAGCATACTAAAAATGATTTAAAAAGTGGCATCCTGGAACTGAAGCCCCCAAAAGGACAAAAGGTAATTAGAGTTCACTTCAAGATCACGGAAGAAGTGCCTATTATGCCTTACTATGCATACACCTGTGCTGACAGCACTGTGTACTGCAGGTGATAAAATCTGCCATGCGCCCTCACATTTCTGTGACCAGCCAGAAAGCCAAGGGCATCTTCCTATGTCGAACCAGCCCTTTCATTTGCTGAACACAGAGTTTCCTTCAAAATTTTGCCCAAGCATCTCCATCTCCAAGAAACATCCACGTATTGTGTTGAGCTAATTCCTTGGCAGTTCCTTTATGTGTATTCCTATATTATTGTATAGAAATATTTTGTAATTTTTGTTTCATTAATACATTCTCCCTCAATTCTTAAATTTCAAGAATTTAAGAAATAATATTTCTTTTCTTTATATTCTTAACCAACACTCCAGTGCAGGGAACAGAACATAGTTAAATGCACACACACACACACACACACACACACACACACACACACATCTTGTATCAGTTTCCTAGGGCTGCTGTAACAAAAATACCATAGACTGTGTGGCTTAAGCAACAGAATGTTATTTTCTTACAGTTTTGGAGGTTAGAAATCCCCAATATCAAAGTGTTGACTGGTTTGGTTTCTCCTGAGGCCTCTCTCCTTGCCTTGCAGATGGTCGCTTTCTCACTGTGACCTCACATAGCCTTTTCTGTGTGTGTGCACACATCCCCGGTGTCGCTGTGTGTTGTAATGTCCTCTTGTTATGAGGACACTAGTCAGATTGGATTAAATTCCAACCTAGGGCTTCCCTGGTGGCGCAGTGGTTGAGAGTCCGCCTGCCGATGCAGGGGACACGGGTTCGTACCCCAGTCCGGGAAGATCCCACATGCCGTGGAGCGGCTGGGCCCGTGAGCCATGGCCACTGAGCCTGCGCATCCGGAGCCTGTGCTCCGCAATGGGAGAGGCCACAACAGTGAGAGGCCCGCGTACGGCAAAAAAAAAAAAAAAAAAATTCCAACCTAAAGGCCTCTTCTTAACTCAATTACTTTTCTTTGAGTGATTAGTGCCTTCAATATATGAATTTTGGGGACAGAATTCAGCCATATATATATGATAAATGAATAAACAAATGAAAGAATAAATTAATGCATTATATGCCAATGTACTGAACTTGTGACTGTTACCACAAGTTAATCCTTCATAAAAACTAAAATAAATGGGAATTTGAAAATATGCTTGTGACATGGAAATGTACAAATTTTGCTCTAGTACTCAAAGGTGGGGCAAGGAAAGTTGATTGCAACAGCAATAGACAGAAGAGGTACAATAGTTTGCACAGTGCCTTATGTTTCAGCTGATTCACAATTCCAGCCTCTTCCTTTCTCTACCTCGACCCTCTCTTCACTCCAGCCACAGCTAACCTATTCATTATGATTATAGTCCATATTTTCTTTTGCTTCTATTTTTGTAAATGTATTTCCTCTGTGCTAAATACTCTTTTTTCCTCAGTGAGGCTAAATTGTATTTCTCGTTCTGGTCTTGGCTTAAATATTCAATTTTTACTTTTCCAAGGAAATATTCACTAACTGGTCCTTCTTCTCACACATAATCTGAATTATATGTCATCAGAAATTTGGTCTATAATTGAATTTATCACATTGTATTATAATTGTCTTCTTGCCCATAACCCCCTACTAGACTCACAACTCTAGTACCTATGTTTTCCTTGTCCACAAAAGTTTTCCCATCATATCACTTATTAACATAAATAAAACATAGGAGTTATTCAATAAAGATTTGTTAAACAGAGGAATATGGAAACATATATAAGAAAACAGAACCATCATTACTAGGAACCAATATGAGAGCAAGGCATGCAGAAGTAACTTCCCAGTTTTCAGGGATATATGGTGAGTGGAATGTGAAGAATGATTTCAGCAGTTTATAAGGCAAAGTATCTAATTATTTATACTTATGTTAAAGGTATAGAAATACTGGGAATTGTGCAATTACTTGAATTTATAACAAGTTTTTAAAAATATTTGCAGAAAGGAGAAATAAACGGAGTCATGACAATCTAAGGTGAGCCCTTCAGTGACAAGTCACAGAGTTTCCTTCATTAGCTCTGTTCTATTGAATGTTTTTTATCAGTTAAGCAAATCTCTAATGAGAGTGGAATGGTTAATCTATCAAATAGGTTCAGGTTAACAATGATTTCAGGAGATTTAAAATGTTATAATTTGAGAAATATAGTTGAATTTTAAGGTTGAAATGCTAAGGATTAAGTTTAGTTATGAACATTAGTTATATAAACAAAATATGAAAAATACCTATTTTTATTTGCCTGGAAATTCAATATAAGAAAGCAATATAATACAGGTGCACATTTTAATCTAGAATTAATTCATTTCAGAAGCTATTAATAATAATAGCCTATGTTTTTTAATATCTTTATATATAAGTACTGTGCTAGATATTTTATATACATTATAAGAGTTAATTTACTCAGTAACCCTAAAATGTAAGTTCTATAATTTTTCCTACTTTAGCATTGAGAAAGCTGTGATTTAAAAGTCTAATTTACTCATCCAAACTCGCACAGGTAATATGTTGTAGAAAGAGTTTTTAGCCTCTGTCTTTATGTTTCCTAACTTCATTTTTAAATGCAACTGAGGGAATTCCCTTGTGGTCACTTTCACCGCAGAGGGCCAGGGCTCAGTCCCTGGTCGGAGAACTAAGATCCTGCAAGCTGCGGGGCACTGCCAAGGCCAAAAAAAAAGAAAAATGCAATTGAATTCACAATTAACATACAGAACCATATAGCTTAGTGTACACCTCTGATATTAAAGGCAACATTCTATTATAAGCATCTTTAACTTTTTTCAGCTGGAATTTGGGGTGCAATAATTTGAAGAAGCATGTTTATATCTTCCCTCATTTCACAATTTATTTCTGAAATATTTTAGCACATTTAGAAACATCGCCTTCATTTTCAAAGGACACTC
>NW_006775239.1:589794-635983 GCF_000442215.2 Lipotes vexillifer | reverse complement strand
TCTTTCAAAGCCAGAGGGGTAGAGGTGGGGAGTCACACAGCACTTCCAATTTTTGAATGCCAAAAGTGGCGACTTGTTTGCATTTTTTAAAGCAGACTAAAAGACCCTCATTCTGCTACCTTTTTGTTGTTGTTCACTTTCATTTGTTTTTATTTTATCTAAAGCAGTTAACTAGCTGCACTCTCACTGAGCCTGGGAGATACAGTATCATACATGACAGCAATTCTAACATATGTTTTTAAGAATAAGTTATTCCAGTTTTAAGAATAATGGTTTTAATTGGTTTTAAGGTTCCTATAATTGTATAAAATTTGAATAACTATTTTATATTACTTCTATATGTTATGATTCATCAATTCTTTATATTTAGATTCTAGTGTTCCACCAAAGCAGGAAATTTCTCTGATCCAATTTCTCAAGTCCAATGAAACTAAAAACAGCATACAATTCTGAGTAAAAATAGATATCTGACTAAAGTAAATTCATAATTAAAGCTTTTATCCTATTAATCTACCTTGAAGCTAAAATGTATAACGTTTCATTACCTCCAAGTTTTCCCTAATACACAATTTTCCCTAACCCACCATAACCCTGCAGCTATGCACAATGACTACAAATACCAGGGACCATCTCCTTCCTTTCTCTTCTTCCTCTTTTTTTATGGTTCTAGGGTTCTGTCCTGAGTGCTTCTAAGGACCCCAGAGAGTTTAACTGAAATGCTCTTTATTTAAGATGGATTCATCAGTACTCATCTGGTGTTTCTGAAGTAATTATCATCGACCTAACACATCACTTTGAGTCATTTATTCACTAAATTCACTATCCCAAACACGACCTAAAATCTAATAAGTAAGGAAAAAAAAGTAAAAAAGTTGCAGTTGCAAAGAAGACAAAATCATTGTCCTAATATTTTTGTAATCTTTGGACTAATGGCTACCTGTTTTGCAAAAGAGAAATGCAATTTATTCTTTCCTCTGGACATATTCACCTTATTTGGATCTTATATTTTTGAAATTGATTTTAATGATTATCCTGTTAAACTAATTTTTCTTAATTATATATTTATTCCTGTCCAACCAATTTACTGATAAGCACCCCACAACTCAAATGCACAATTTTGCACATGTCAGTCACAACAAAAAAGTTTGCCTTTTCAAATTTATGTTGTTGAATTTAATGAATGTTTGCACAATTGTGATCAAAATTTGAATTGCTGAACTAATTGGCCTTTTGGGTGCCAGGGCTTCTAAAAAGGGAGTACATCACGCTGTATACCTTAAAACAGATTTTTGACTTGTAGGTCAATATAAACCTAGTCAATTTTCACAGTAACAGAATCTGTTAAATTAACTACTTATGGTAGAAAAATGTCATCCATGCTATTTGTTGAGAGCATTGTATTCTACACTGCCCCCAAAAAGGACCACTCATTAACGCCACTGAATCAACCTTGTCCTTTAAATTTTAAACTCTGCTGTGGTATCTCAACACAAAAATTCTGTTAATTTTGTGAATCTCGCCCTTTCAGATTTTGTGGATGTTATTCTAATCTATTAATTTCAAAGAGGGATTTAACATAGAAGAAACCTATAACTGGTATTCAATATATGTATTTAAAAGCTTTTTCTCTGACAGTAATGGAATATTGTCTAGGTTTGGAATGCATCATAGTATAAAAGAGAACTTTTTTGGTATAATTTATTTTTTATGTAAAAATCGGTATTCTATTTATGTTTTATGTTATACATTTTCTGATGTGGTATGGTGGGACAACTCCCTTGCCTTCAAGAAACTTACAGCAGATGTTTTAAAAGACATAATAAAATATATCCATTTTGGTTTAAAACATCTTTAAATTTATTTCCATCAGGACTTTAAAGCTTTCCAACCAGGTATGAGAAGAACAGGTTTCTCACATCCCATCTTGACTGCTATAAATTCTCTCTAGTCTTTGAAGTAAATTGCAGTTATGTTACACCTTAATAGTGCAATTGCATAATTTAAAATATAGTTTATTTTATTAAAATTGATACTTTTATTAGCTCAGAAGTATTTGTCAGCCAATGCTGGAGAAACTCCATGATAACCAATTAAGTAGGTTTCTGAGACTTATAAATGTGGAATTTATGAAGATAGTGACAATACTTCTAGCCAACAACCAACATTACCCTGCTATGTTCGGGAAATCACCAGAGTCTCTTGAAGTAAGGAAAGGATGTGTTTGTTTACAGTGGGCAGTCATGAATACCTTGCTATGGCTGATTACCACTCTGACTACTAGAAAATGGAACTGTTATACACAACAGCATCTGCTGCGCTGTAGTACCGCAGTGCCCAGATTGCCTATTATGGAATTCCAGAGACTATTTGCCAGCAATAGACTTCATTTTGCCAATGGGTAATTTGCAGTTTGCTGTGTCATCAGAATCTGAACATGTCACATCTTCTCCTCATCACAGCCAATCCAGTGGCAAAGTGCTCCTGAAGCAGCTGTCAAGAATGCAAAAAAACTACAGAGAAAGCACAAAGTGACAGCAGATACTATGCAAATCAGCAGTGGACACAGAATATGCAGTTGCAGAAATAATAACGTACAGACCTGTGTAGTTCCTGACACCATTTAATGCAGAGAAAATGCTGCTCTGCCTCAGATGAAATATCACAGGTGGATAAATCAAAGACCCTGTGAAGACTGAGGAAGGGCTTAAAAAGAGAAATGGTAAGTGCTAGATTGTCTTCTAAAATACTACCTATACACTGGATGGAAATCACAAAAACACACTTTTGGTAATTATTTCAGGAAAAAAAATAAAAATATGTATTGCTACATTTAAGATTTATAATTGTTCATCATTATAAGAAAGTTCTATTAATTAGATTATTTCAATAAATGCTATTTGAAACACCTTTGTAATTGCTGCATCATTCTGATCTAAACAAAATCTTTATTTCAAAATTGATACATGAAATGTATTTGTACTCTATAAATGTCTGTTCTTTAAAATTTGCCTTATTTTTTTCTTACAAATTATTGAAATACTGTATTTTGAATATTGCCCAGCATCACTGCTAACTTATAAAATCTTTGAATTGTAATAAATTTAAGAAGTTACATTCTTATAAGAATCCACTCCTCATGGAAAGCCCCTTTACAAGCCCTTGCTAAATAGTCATTTATTATTATATTATTTATATTATTATATTATTTGCATATATTTGAGTAGTGGAGATCTCACTCCCTCTTGAGGCTACCCGTCATTTTTTTTGATAACACGTATAATTAGTCAACATCATAAATTAAGCCAAAATTTGCTATCTTGTGACTTTTATTTTCTGGTCACAGAGACACGAAACCTCCATTTTTTTTTTCCCTCTCTTCCTTCTCACGTGTTCCTCAGGTTCAGTCACCCAGTTCTACCACGATCAGTCCTATCTCCAGTGACTGGCTTTGTACATATTCCCTTTTGTTCTTATGCCACCTCCCTAACTGTACACTTCCCAACTCTGTCAGAATTAGTGGAATAGATTCCTGAGTGGCCTTCCTACTTTTAGCTTATTGGCTCTACAGTTTTCACTAACATCAGAACCAGCTTACCTCTACAATACTGTTTGAGTTCTTCTAGAAAATTCAGGAGACTATGAGAATAAAGTCAAAATTACTTTTATTATTAGGTAAGATAACAGTAGCTATTATCACACACACACACACACACACGTGCAGGTTTCAGGGGCCAGTAGGAAGATAAGCTTCTTCCATCGTCATCTTTTGGCATTCTCATCTCTAGGACTTCAGGGTTCCTCCCTTCCAGGCTAAGAACTGGGAAAGAGATGGTGGAGGAAATCACATCTGTGCTGAGCCGTGATGGACTGGAAGTGACTCACATCACTTCCACTCAAATTCTGTTGTTAAGATTTAGTCATGTGGTCCCACTTAGATGCAAACTGGGCAGAAATGCAGGGTTCCTGCCTTGGCAACAGCTTCCCCAAATCAGCTATTCCAAATTATATCTATAATACAGAATGGGACTGCAAATCTTTGGTGAACAGCGGGTGTACACTTTTTAACACGACTAACAAAATTCCACAGTAGACTACCTGAAGGAAGGTCTTCTCAAGCTCACATTTCAGTTTCAACTTCCACCTGGTCTGTTCACAGCCCTTAAATTCCATTCACCACATTACTTTTTTTTTTCCCCCCTCAGAGTACCATTTACTGAGATGTCCCTATGTCTCTAGGGCTACTTTGTCTTGGGAAATTTTTGTCATCCCGCACTCCTCCACTATTTCCATAAACCACAGAAATTCTATTTGAATTTCAATTCTCAGCTCAAATTATGTTCTTTTCTGAAATTGCCCTTAATATTTCCACTGTAATTAGCTCCTTCCAGATCATTTCCTAGAACTTACTTCTTTATTTTTAGCAGAGCTATTTATATGCCTGCATCTCCAATATTTTGTGCATCCTCTTAAAAGTTTTAGCTTTTATTTTTTCCTGTTGCCTTTTACTCTGTTAGCAAACAATGGCATTGTCATAGCAGCTATCACTTACTGAGTCTACTTTGTGTCAGACACTCTACTAAATTTTTGTTGTTGTTGTTAATGTAGATTATCTTACACAATCCCCACAAGAACCCAGTGAGTTAAGCACTAAATTATCCTCATCTTATAAGAAATAAACTGAGACACAGAATGGCAGTGCACTTGTACAGGGTCACACAGTAATAACTGATGAGTTGGGCCATAAATCCAGCCTGACCCCAGAAGACACATTCTCAATTACTATGCTATAGTAGATTATTGTTCAAAAATTGTTAAATGTGTTTTTTCAATAGTAATTCACTCTTTCTTCATCATATTATTTGAACAACCACACATTTTCATTTTTCTTTATAATATTCTCTATTACAACAGTTACTCAGAATTTACTATTTCCAAGGAGAAGCATCCATTGAAACTGCAATTCCTTTAGCTTTAAGTTATGAAACCAAGTTGAAATAATTGATACTCTCGCATGTTTAATTACATAGACTGTGAGTTCTCAGAGTCAATATAAAATGGCCTTCAAAAATTAAGGGACTAATAAATATAACACCAATTATGAAGTTGATTTCCCTGATTCTAAATTTTTCTTGTGAAATTTGTGATTTCACTAATTTCACTAATAATTATTCCTTGAATTTGAAAATAAATTACCTAAGTAATTCTATGGCCCTTTTATGGTATTTTTTTCCTATCATGCTGCCTGCAAGCAAACAATGTAAAAGAGGATAAATTTTGCTTGGTGAGTAAGTCTATTTTTAGATGCAGAAAATGCTTGAGATCTCTATATTTGCATGCAAAGATATGTTCCTCCAGGGACTTCCCTGGTGGTCTAGTGGTTAAGACTGCGCTTCCATGGCAGAGGGCACAGGTTCCATCCCTGGTCAGGGAAGTTCCATATGCTGTGCAGTATGGCCAAGAAAAAAAAAAAAAGACTCTGCCCTTCCACTGCAGGAAGCCTGGGTTCGATCCCTGGTCGGGGAACTAAGATCCTGCAAGCTGCGTGCTGTGGCCAATAAATAAATAATAATAAAATAAAACAATATGGATCACGAACACTTCCAGCTCAGCTCACACACACAATAAAAGATATGCTTCTCCAGGTTGGCATTAGTAGTTCTTTCCCATTTAGTCATATTTAGTTTTATCTCTCTTCTGCATCTTCTTTGTCTGGTGACTTGTTTTCACATCAAGAGCAATATAGAATGTCCAAGTATAAAAACAAACATCTTCCATCTGTGTATGTGTGAAAGAGAGAGAAAAGGAAGGAGTGTGTTCACAATCATGACAGGTAAATCATGACTAGGATAAACACTGAACAGGCAATCAGAATGACTTCCCAGCACTTACTCATCTGTTGTTTCCAGGACTCCAGATCATATACATTGTTGGAGGAGGTCATCAAGGTGAGGTGACCAGTGTGGCTGACTCGTGAACTCCATTCTCACCCTCTCATTCTCCTCGTTGTTCCCATAGCTGGAGCCTTTTCAAGGATGCAGCCTTGAGAGAGCAATGTGTTGTTGAGACCATCTGAAGGGTGTACGGGACTGAACCAGTTAAGGCTGCTATACAAACTTGTAAGATTCTAGCAGGTGGTTGCGGACATCTACTCATTTTGCGATGGCCTGAGACATAAGTAAGTTCCCTTGTTTTTTAAACCTGCCACCTACCAATCTGGAGTGGTCTGCCTCTTTCTTTGGTCTCTCCTTCCCCTCCATGCATGGGGGCCAATTTGTGAACCAACATGCATCTTTTATTCTTTTAATGTAGAAATATATATATATATATTTGTAGAAATTAATTTGCACAATGTTTTATTTATTCAAACAATTCAAGTCAGAAAATAAACATACATTATACATTTAATTATCAAATTTATTTCTATTTTAGTCACCAAATGTATAAATCAACATATTAGGAGGGGGCTTCTCTGGGGCTATGCTTACTGTGCAATATTTCTTGAAGCCATACTCAAAGCAATTTTAATGAGAATGTTAGAAATGAATCTGAATATGAGAGTCTGTACTGGAAAAGAAGAGACGGAGCACTTTATATATATCTTATCCCATTGTAAGATGGACATAGTTGCTTACTTTATTTCACTTTTGGGTTGCAAATTTTGTTTGTGTGTGTGTGTATGTGTGTGGTGAGGGGTTATTTGATATAGTTGAAATGATGTTACTGCTTTCAAAATATCTTTGTCCTGTTCTACCTTATTATATCATGTATATTCTAAGTAAAGTTTGTATTTATGAATGAAAATTTGAGACAGCTATTTATAAAATATTCTATAAAAATACTTACATTTTCATTTCTCACTGTATTTTTATGGCATACAGTTTATATGAATGGTTAATTAGCAACAGAGTCAGTAAATGTATAACAATTTCCTATGTTCAAGGACAGCATTACGCCAAGCACTGGGAGATATAGAAATGATCTTAGGCATTATTTGTCCTCAAGATATATGATTAATATGGGAAAAATAAATGACTTAAAACAAAAATGGGACTGATTCCCAGTTTAAGGCATTACCATTTAAAAATTCCCCACCAATTTGTTCCTTAGCAGCATGTTTGTTTCCTATCCTATGGAAACAATAAACTGATAATTATCAACAAAGTCTTGGCAAACAAAATTCCTTCACAACAAGGTAAATATGTAACCATAAAAAAGTTAAGAATTATAACCACAGAAGAAATTGTGTTTCTCAAATTGGAATTAGAATCCTGTATTCTCACTGTAGACTCATGTTCCCAAAGGAGAAATAAGTAAAAGGTGTTCACTTGGGCTCATTGTCACTTTCACAGCTGGATTTTTAATTGAAATTCTTATTGAAATAATTGTAGATTCACCAGTACTTGTGAGAACTATTATAGAGATATTCCATGTGCGTGTATACTTATCCAGTTCTTCCAGTGTTAACATTTTGAAAAACTATAGTATAATATAACAACCAGGGTATTGACATTGGTGCAATTCAATGATTTCATTCGGATTTTCCCAGTTTACTTGTTCTTGTGTGTGTGTGTGTGTGTGTGTGTGTGTGTTGTGTGTGCATGTGTAGTTCTATGCAATTTTATCGCATCTAGGTTTGTGTAACTACCAAGGCAGTCAAAATACTGAACAATTTCATCATCACAAGGATCCCTTGGATTTCATTTTTATAACCACATCCACTTCCCCAGCTCTTACTAACATCTGGTAACCACTAATCTGTCATCGATTTCTAAAATTTAGTCATTTCAAAAATGTTATATATACTGAATCAAACAGCATATAACTTTAATTTTTTTTTCACTCAGCAAATTCCCTGCAGAGGCATCCAAATTGCAACATGTATCAATAGTTCATTTCTTTTCATTGATAGGTAGTACCCACGCTACATGCACTAAAGTTTGTTTAACCTTTCATCTGTTGAAGGAAATCTGGGCTGATTACAGCATTGGCTGCTACAAATAATGCTGCTATAAACACTCATGTACAGGTTTCTGTGTGTACACGAGTTTTTATTTCTCTGCGATAAATGCCCAAGGGTGCAACTGCTGGGTCTTTTGGCAACAATGTTTATTTCTATAAGAAACTGCCAAAACTTTTTTCCAGAGGGGAAGTTTTACATTCCCAACAACAATGTATGAGTGACCCATTTTTTGTTCATGCTTGCTAGTATTTAGTGCTGTAACTTATTTTTAAGCCATTTTGATAAGTGTGTAGTGCTATATCATTGTGCTATTAATTTACATTTCCCTGACGGCTAATGAAGTTGACCATGTGCTTATTTGACACTTTTCTCCTCTTCAGTGAAATGTTTCTTCATACCTTTTGCACATTTTTCTAACTGGGTTATTTTTACTATTAAGTCTGAGATTTCTTTATGTAATCTAGATCTCTTTTTCCAGGGGTGGGGTCAGGTACATGGTGTATTACCTTCCTGTTGCAGCTATACCACAAACTTACTGACTTTTAAAACAATTCAAATATATCATCTCACATTTCGGAAGTTCAGAAGTCCAAAATGAGTGTTACAAGCCTATCCAAGATATCAGCAGGGATGGCTCCTTCTGGAGTCTTACAGGGGGAAAACCTATTCCTTGCCTCTTACAGGTTCAAGAGGACACCTTCACTTTTTGCATTGTCACTGCATCACTCCAGTCTCTACTGCCATTATCATATCGTCTTCCCCCTGTCTGTCCCTCTTATAACAACCCTTGATTACATTGCTGCCCATAACCCCCCTCCCCATAATGCAAGATAATCTCCCCATCACAACTGCACAGTCCCTTTGTCATATAAGGTGACAGCCACAGGTCCTGGGATTAGGATACAGATATCTCTGTGAGGGAGGTTATTCATCGACCTCACTGAGTGTGCAAATATTTTCTTCAAGTCTGAAGCTTGTTTTTTCATACTCTTTACATGGACCTTCAAGGAGCAAAATTTTTAATTTTGATTAAGTCCAATTTATTAATTTTCATTTTATGGATAATCCTTATAAATCTAAGAATTCTGCCTTGTCTAGCTAGTGAATATTTTCTCTTATGTGTTTTTCTAAGTGTTTTATAGTTTTACATTTACATTTAAGTCCATGATTCATTTTCAATTAATTTTGTATAAGGTATAAGATTATATTTGAGGTTTATTATTTTGTCTATATATGTACAATTCCTCCAGTATCATTTGTTGAAAGGTTTATCATGCCACTGTACCACTGAATTGCTTTTACACCTTTGTCAAAAATCAGTTAAACATATCTATGTGGTCTTATCTTTGGATTCTTTATTCTGTTCCATTGATACATGTGTCTGTCCTTCTGCCAATACTACAAAGTCTTTATTTTTGTAGCTATATTGTACACCTAAATATTGGACAAAATGATTCCTCTAACTTTATTCTTCTTTGGCAGAATTGTTTTAGCTATTCTAGAGCCTGCGCCATTCCACTGTAGAACAACCTGGTCTAAGTCTACGAAAAACAAAAAAACCACAACTTACTGTGATTTAGATAGGAATTGCATTAAATGTATCATCAACTGGGAAGACTTGACATCTTTACTATGTGGAGTGTTCCAATTTGTGGCACAGTATGTTTGTTTATTTAGATTTTTAAAAAATTTCTTTCATCAGCATTTAGTAATTTACAGCACAAAGTTTCTATATATGTTTTGTTAAGTGTATATGTAAGTACTTAATTTTTTTGGAGCAATTGTAAATGGTATGGTGCTTTTAATTTTGGTTTCCAAATATTCGTTGTTTGTATTTAGATACATAATTGATTTTACTAGTTGATCTTATATCCTTTGACGTTGCTGAAATCTCTCATCAGTTTTGGAAGTTTTGGATATTTGCATATAGGTGCCTTGGAATTTCTGTTCTAGACAATCATGTCCTCTGCAAATAGCAACAGTTTTGTTTTCCTTTTCAATCTATGTGCTTTTCTATCTTTTTACTGCCTTACTGCACTGGCTAGAACTTCTGGCACTATATTGTATAACAGTGGTGAGAGTGAACATCCTTGCCTTGTTCCCAGTCTTAGGGAAATGTATTCAATCTTTCACCATTAAGTGTGAACTTAGCTGTAGGGTATGTTAAACAAATTAAGCTGAGGTTATTTCCCCCTATTTCTAGTTGGGTGAGCATTTTTATCATAAATATATGCTGCATTTTGTCGAATATTTTTTGTTCATCAATGGTTATGATCATCTGATATTTCAATTTTGGTTTGACTGACTTTTGAATGTTGGATAACTAGGAAAAACCCTGCTAGATCAGAGTGCATAATTCTTTTTAATTTCAAATTCCACTTGTTCATTGCTAGTATATAAAAAAGTAATTGACTTTTGTACATTAGAGTATCCTTTAGCCTTGGTATAATTGCTTATTAGCTACAGGAG
This sequence comes from Lipotes vexillifer, assembly GCF_000442215.2. Lineage (NCBI taxonomy): Eukaryota > Metazoa > Chordata > Mammalia > Artiodactyla > Lipotidae > Lipotes > Lipotes vexillifer. The sequence continues at coordinate 625,554 of NW_006775239.1, read as the reverse complement.
GGTTTTTTTGGTCAATTCTTTCAGATTTTCTACCTAGATGATCATGTCATCTGTGAACAAAGACACTTTTATGTTTTCCCTCCTAATCTACATTCTTTCATTTCCTTTTCTTGCCTTATTGCATTAGGTAGAACTTCTAGGACGATACTGAGAAAAATCCGTGAGGAGACATTCTTACTTATAGCTGATCTTAAGTGAGAAAGTTTCTCACCATTTAGTATGATGTTAGCTGTAGGTTCTTTTGTAGATACTCTTTAACACGTTGAGGACGTTCTCCTCTATTCCTAGTTTACTGAGTGTTTTTATCATGAATGAGTATTGGATTTTGTCCAATGCTCTTTCAGCATTTATTGTTAAGATTATGTGATTTATATTTTTAACCTTTTTATGTGATGGATTACATTAATTGATTTTTGAATGTTTAACCAGATTTGCATATGTTGGATAAATCTCATTTGGTCATGATATATAATTCTTTTTATAAATTATTGGGCTCAATTTGCTAATATTTTACTTAGGATTTTTATATTCATGCAAGATATTGGTTTATAGTTTTCTTTTCTTGTAATTTCTTTGTCTGGTTTTGGTGTTAGGGTAATGCTGACCTCATAGAATGAGTTAGAATGTGTTCCTTCTGCTTCTATCTTCTAAAAGAAATTGTAGAGAATTGCTATAATTCTTCCTTAAATGTTTGGTAGTATCCACCAATGAACCCATCTGAGCCTGGTGCTTTCTGTTTTGGAAGGTTATTATTAATTCAAGTTTGTTCTTTTCTTTAAAATTAAAAAAAATTTTTTTTGGCTGTGTTGGGTCTTGTTGTGGCGTGCGGGATCTTCATTGAGGCATGTGGGATCTTTCATTGCAGTGCAGGCTCTTCGTTGTGGCATGTGGGCTTCTCTCTAGTTGTGGTGTGCAGATTTTCTCTCTCTAATTGTGGCACATGGGCTCCAGGGTGCATGGGCTCTGTAGTTTGTGGCATGTGGGCTCTCTTGTTGAGGCGTGCAAGCTCAGGTAGTTGCAGCACACAGGCTTAGTTGCCCTGCGGCACATGGGATCTTAGTTCTCTGACCAGGGATCGAACCTGAGTCCCCTGTATTGGAAGGTGGATTCTTTACCACAGGACAACCAGGGAAGTCCTTCAAGTTTTTTAATAGATATAGGCCTATTCAGATTGCCTAGTTCTTCTTGCACGAGTTTTGGCAGATCGTGTCTTTTAAGGAATTGTTCCATTTCACCTACGTTATCCAATATGTGGGCATAGATTGTTCACAGTATGCTTTTATTATCCTTTTAATGTTCATGGGACCTGTAATAATATATACTCTTTCATTTCTGATATTGGTAATTTGTGTGCTCTCTTTTCTTAGTTAGCTTAGCTAGAGGCTTATCAATTTTATTAATCTTTTCAAAGAACCAGCTTTTGATATCATTGATTTTCTCTATTAATTTCTGGTTTTTAATTTCATTGATCTCTGCTTTAATTTTTATTATTTCTTTTCTTCTGCTTACTTTGAATTTAATTTGCTCTTCTTTTTCTAGTGTCCTTAGATAGAAATTTAGATTTCATATCTTTCTTTGTCTCTAATATATGTATTCATTTAATGTTATAAATTTTTCTCTAAGCATTGCTTTCACTGCATCACACAAACTGGGATAAATTCTGTTTTATTTTCATTTAGTCCAAAATATTTTAAAATTTCTCTTGAGATTTCTTCTTTGATCCATGTATTATTTGGAAGTGTGTTGCTTAATCTCCATGTATTTGGGAATTTTCCAGTTACCTTTCTGTTATTGATTACTGGTTTAATTCCGTTGTTGTCTGAGAGCAAACATTGTATAATTCCTATTGTTAAAAATTTGTTAATGTGCATTTTTTATGTTCCAGAATGTGATCTATCTTAGTGAAGTTCAATGTGAGCTTGATAAGAGTGTGTATTCTGCTATTCTTGGATGAAGTAATCTACAGATGTCCACTGTATCCAGTTAATTAGTGTTGTGGAGTTCAACTATGTCATCACTGATTTTCTACCCACTGGATCTCTCCTTTTTTTTCATAGGGGGGTGTTGAAGTCTCCAACTCTGATAATGGATTATCTATTTTTCTTTGCAATTATATTTGTTTTTGCCTCACATAGTTTGACACTTTGTTAGGTGCATACATGTTAAGGATTATGTCTTCTTAGAGAACTGACCCATTTATCATTATGCTATGCCCTTCTTTATCTCTGATGGCTTTCCTTGCTTTGAAGTCTTCTCTGCCTGAAATTAATTTAACTACTCCTGCTTTCTTTTGGTAAGTATTAGCGTGGTATATTTTCCTCCATCCGTTTACTTTTCATCTATATTTGTCTTTATATGTAAAGTAGATTTCTTTTAAGACAACATATATTTGGATTGTGTTTTTTGATCCATTCTGACAATCTCTTTTAATCAGTGCACATAGACCATTAACATTCAAAGTGACTATTGATATAGTCAGATCAATATCCCTCCCTCCATCTCTTGTAGCATTGCTATAATTCATTTCACCTAAACATATATATATATACACACAAGATATATACATAAGTATATAATTGAAAACATTGCTGCTATTATTATTTTGAACGAACTTTATCTATTAGATCTATTACAAATAAGAAAAATATTTTCATTTAACCTTCACTGTTTTGAGGGTCTTTATGTAGGTCTAAGTTTCTGATGTATATTATTTTTCTTTCCTCTAAAGGACTTTTAAAAATGTTTTTGTAAAGCAGGTCTAATGGCAAGAATTCCCTCAAGTTTTGTTTGTCTGAGAACGTATTTATTTCTCCTTTACTTCTTTTTTTTTTTAATTAGAGTATAATTGCTTTACAATGGTGTGTTAGTTTCTGCTTTATAACAAAGTGAATCACTTATACATATACATATGTTCCCACATCGCTTCCCTCTTGCGTCTCCCTCCCTCCCACCCTCCCTATCCCACACCTCCAGGCGGTCACAAAGCAACAAGCTGATCTCCCCGTGCTATGCGGCTGCTTCCCACTAGCTATCTACCTTATGTTTGGTAGTGTATATATGTCCATGCCTCTCTCTCACTTTGTCACAGCTCACCCTTCCCCCTCCCCATATCCTCAAGTCTGTTCTCCAGTAGGTCTCTGTCTTTATTCCTGTTTTACCCCTAGGTTCTTCATAACATTTTTTTTTCTTAAATTCCATATATATGTGTTAGCATACGGTATTTGTCCTTCTCTTTCTGACTTACTTCACTCTGTATGACAGACTCTAGATCTATCCACCTCATTACAAATAGCTCAATTTCGTTTCTTTTTATGGCTGAGTAATATTCCATTGTATATATGTGCCACATCTTCTTTATCCATTCATCCGACGACGGGCACTTAGGTTGTTTCCATCTCCGGGCTATTGTAAATAGAGCTGCAATGAACATTTTGGTACATGACTCTTTCTGAATTCTGGTTTCCTCAGGGTATATGCCCAGTAGTGGGATTGCTGGGTCATGTGGTAGTTCTATTTGTAGTTTTTTAAGGAACCTCCGTAATGTTCTCCATAGTGGCTGTACCAATTCACATTCCCACCAGCAGTGCAAGAGTGTTCCCTTTTCTCCACACACTCTCCAGCATTTACTGTTTCTAGATTTTTTGATGATGACCATTCTGACCGGTGTGAGATGATATCTCATTGTAGTTTTGATTTGCATTTCTCTAATGATTAATGATGTTGAGCATGCTTTCATGTGTTTGTTGGCAGTCTGAATATCTTCTTTGGAGAAATGTCTATTTAGGTCTTCTGCCCATTTTTGGATTGGGTTGTTTGTTTTTTTGTTATTGAGCTGCATGAGCTGCTTATAAATTTTGGAGATTAGTCCTTTGTCAGCTGCTTCATTTGCAAATATTTTCTCCCATTCTAAGGGTTGTCTTTTGGTGTTGTTTATGGTTTCCTTTGCTGTGCAAAAGCTTTGATGTTTCATTAGTTCCCATTTGTTTATTTTTGATTTTATTTCCATTTCTCTAGGAGGTGGGTCAAAAAGGATCTTGCTGTGATTTATGTCATAGAGTGTTCTGCCTATGTTTTCCTCTAAGAGTTTGATAGTTTCTGGCCTTACATTTAGTTCTTTAATTTCATAAGGTACAGAGTTCTAGGTTGGTGGGGTTTTTTTTTCCTTTCAACAGCATAAAATTTTCATTCCACTCTCTTCTTGCTTTCATGAAGTTAAATGTAATTCTTATCTTTGTTCTACAAGTAGGATTCCCCCCACTCCCTGCTCCCCCTGCATCTTTCAGGATTGTTTATTTTTGATTTTGTTTTGAAAATGATATGTTGAGAGTAGTGTTTTGGCTTTTATCCTGCTAAGTGTTCTCTGAGATTCCTGGATCTGTGGTTTGGTGTCTGACATTAACTTGAGGAAATTCTCAGTCATTATTGTTTTTCTCTGTCTTCTCTCTGATATTCCTATTATGCATATGTTACACATTTTGTAGTTGTCCCACAGTTCTTGGATATTCTGTTCTGTGTTTTTCCATCTTTGTTCTCTTTGCTTTTTGGTTTTTGAGGATTCTATTGATATATCCTCTAGGTCAGAGATTCTTTTCTCATCCATGTCCAGCCCACTAATAAAAAGACTAAAAGTCTATTAAGAAATCAAAGGCATGTTCATTTCAGTTACAGTGTTTTTGGTCTCTAGCACTTCTTTTGGCTCTTTTTTAAGATTTCCATCTCTCTGCTTACATTGCCTATCTGTTCTTGCATGCTTATAGCTCTTAGCATATTAATTATAGTTGTTTTACATTTCCAGTCTGATAATTCCAACATCCCTGTCATGTCTTGTTCTGATCCTTGCTCTATCCTTTCAAATTATGGTTTTTGAATTTTAGTATGCCTAGTCAGTTTTTGTTGATATCCAGACCTGTTTTATTGGTTAAAAAGAACTGCTACACATAGATATTTAGTAATGTGGTATAAGTTGTGGGGGAAGGGGAAGCGTTCTATAGTCCTATGATTAGATCTCTGTCTTTTAGTGAGCCTATGTGTCCAGACTATGAACTTCACAAGTGTTTCTCTCTTTTTTCAGATTCCCATTTAGGTGGGACAGGATGGCTAAAGTGAGCTGGAGTTGGGTATTTCTTTTCCCCTAGATCAGTTTGGCTCCAATACTACTCCAGCAGGCCAGGCTTGGGTTAACTAGCTTCCCATTAGGGCAGGTCTTGTTAAGAAGAAGAAATGCTCTGGCATATTTCAAAGTGGTTTCTTTTTGCCTCCCCCTGCTGGAAGCTCAAGAGGATTTTTTTCCCCCAATATTCACTGTGGAAACCTGATTTAGCTTCTGGATGTAAATCTTACATATATTATGGGGACCTCATTAAGACTAGGTTCCCCTGAAGTTTCTTTCAGTTTTCCACACATTGCCTTTAGCAATCCATCAATTAAAGTTCAGGTTTCCCTGGCTCTTGTTCACTGGGTGATTTTTCCTAGTGATTCTCTGCTCTGATAAGCTGTGACTCCCTGTATTTGCCTGTCTCTTTGGGGCAGTGGTTTGCCTTGTGTCCCTCCTCTTCTGTAGGGTCCAAGGAAAGATGATTTTTCAGTCTGTTCGGCTTTCAGTTGTTTTAGGATGGAGTGTCGACTTCCAAACTCCTTACATGTGGAACTGGCTAATTTTTTAATATATTGTTGAAAACAGTTTACTAATATGTTGTTGAGAATTTTGTGTCTAAGTTCATAGAATATAGTGGTATGTAATTATCTTCTATTGTACTCTTTTTTTTTTTTTTCTTTTTGTTCTGGTACCAGAGACTTATGAAGATATTACAATGTAAGAAAAAACAGATAAGTCAGGTAAGTCAGAATGTATGTTATAATCTCAAATTTCTAAATATAAAGGCATATCTAAGCATACACAGAAAGGAAATATACTAGAAATATTAAGACATTATTTCCAGATGGAAGATAACAATTTTTATTTTTCTCCTATATTTTTCTGTAACTTCCAAATATCCTGCAGTGTGTATTTTGCACATGTTTGTATTATTATCTGAAAACAAATAGGAAACAAGATGATGGAAAAAATTTTTTTGTTGGGGGGAGGAGGTGGAATGTATGAGGGAACATGACCAGTGCTATTAGCAGTACATTATAAAAACTTCTGTTTTCAGGTATTACCCTTTCAAAAGGAGTATTCAGGAGAGAGGAATTCATGTAACTCTATCCTTCTTTGTAGTGGCAGGGTAACTTGAAGCAACTGAAACTAACAAACAGGCAAACAAAGTTAAAAGAAAAAAAAGCTTTCTGATTTAAAGAGCACAGCCGCTGAAGTACGCGTCATTCCAGGGAAAACTTAGCTCTTGCCCTTGGAAGTTTCTGTCTCAAATGCATTCATAAGACACCATTGATGAAACAGATATAAAGGCCTGAAAACAATTACCCTTCAGAAAATTTTCTCATGTCCTACGTTCTTTCTTTGTCTCCTTCCCTACTTCTACATAAAAATAGTATGTCTAAAAAATGTAAATAATTATTTTCCAATCATAGACAGGTAATATGTAAGACTAATCCACATAGTTCAGGATATGGCTATTGCAATCTCAGGATCAATTTATCCAGTTTATCCAAAATTTCAAGCTTCAATATCATAAGCAGCACCAGAAACAGAAATATGTCTTTGTTATCTTGCATGTATCAGATGCCAATTTGGACTGGCCTAAATGTGAAGGGCAACTTAATGGGAGTAGAAGGATGCAAAGATAGTCACGGAGTTCACAGAACAAGTGAAAAATTAAAGCTCAGTAAGGACTAAAAATAGAGAAACATTAATGATATCAGCAGAAGGAATAAATAAAACATCTCTAGTCCTCTGACATTTGCTTCATTAAAAAAAACCCTGTTTCCTTGTCTCGCTTAAAGCCCTGGGGTGGGAGGAGGTGTGCAGAGGGGTGACAGAGAGGGAGAAGTTTAATTGTGCCAACTCATGTGAAGTATCCACTTTTTGTCTTGTGGACAAATAAAACCTGACTGCTGAGGACATATTTGGAGGCTAAGCTGGGCAGTTATAATTACTCCACTGTACATTTTATCTCTCAGTTGCTCAACTTATACATACTTCTCTTATACACAATTCAAAAACTTCCCCTACATGACATATGTCCATTGTCATACATACTACTATAAATGCACTCATAATCTCCTAAATGGAAATATTCTGAAGTCACATCCAGCTTCAACATTTAAAGAACATTCCATGCAATAGCAGCAGAATACACATTCTTCTCAATCACATATGGAACATTTTCCAGGATAGATCCTATATCAGGCTGCTAACCAAGTATTAATACATTTAAGAAGACTGAAATCATATCAAGAATCTTTTCTGACCACAATGGTATAAAGCTAGAAATCAATTACAAGAATAAAATCAGAAAATTTCCAAATTGTAGATTAAACAATATGCTCCTAAGCAACCAAAGGGCCAAAGAAGAAATCAAAAGAGAAATAGGAGGGCTTCCCTGGTGGCACAGTGGTTGAGAGTCTGCCTGCCGATGCAGGGGACATGGGTTCGTGCCCCGGTCGGGGAAGATCCCACATGCCGTGGAGCGGCTAGGCCCATGAGCCATGGCTGCTGAGCCTGCACATCCGGAGCCTGTGCCCCACAACGGGACAGGCCACAGCAGTGAGAGGCCCGCGTACTGCAAAAAAATTAAAAAAAAAAAAAAAAAGAGAGAGAAATAGGAAAAATATGAGACAAATGCAAATGGAAATACATTATACCAAAATGTATGAATACAGCAAAAGCAGTTCTAAGAGGAAAGTTTACAGTGATAAACTCCTACATTAGGGAAAAAAAGCCCTAAGGGTATAAAATAAACAACCTAAATTTACACTTAAAGAAACCAGAAAAAGAAAAGCAAAATTAGCATAAGAAAGTTAGCACAAAGAAGCAAATAACAAAGATCAGAGCAGAAATAAATAAAACAGAGACTAAAGTGACAATAGAAGTCTTCTGGGCCTAAACTCTTTTGTTGGGAGGTTTCTGATTACTGATTCAATCTCCTTACTAGTAATCCATCTGTTCAGATTTTTCATTTCTTCATGATTCAGTGTTGGTAGATTGTATGTCTCTAGGAATTTATCCATTTCTTCTACGTCGTCCATTTTGTTGACATATAATTGTTCATAGCAATCTCTTATGATCCCTGTATGATTTGTACCGTCTCCTCTTTCATTACTGATTTTATTTATTTGAGTCCTTTCTCTTTGTTTCTCCATGAGTCTGGCTAAAGTTTTGTCAATTTTGTTTATCTTTTCAAAATCAAGCTCTTAGTTTCGTTGATCTTTTCTATTGTCTTTTAGTGTCTATTTCATTTATTTCCCCCTTGCTCCTTATTTCCTTCCTTCTATTTCCCTTGATTGGGAATTTTCAAACATGAGACTATTCACAGTAATTTCTCAGATATAGACTTGAGATAACACACAATTCTTTCTTCCTTGTCCTCTCATTTCCCCAAAGCTTAAATAAAGCAGCCCAAGCCTACCTAGCTAGTGTGTTAATCAAGCTGCTCAGATCATATTCAGAATATATCAGCACAACTGAAATAGTTTTATGATAAATTAAAGGGCATAAGTATGCGCTTTTAAGGATGAACTCACTGATGTTGGTATTAAGAGGGCCATATTAATATTAATAGTTCAATATATTTAAATGTATCCATTTTGATTCGTAATTTCTTTTGCATTTAGAGTTTGAGTCTTGATGCCACAATTTGGATATGAAAACCAATGAAACTTTATCCTGCCTCCTTAAATATTCCCACTGGATCAAGGAAATTACAACTTTTAGGCAAATTGGAAAACAAGAATCTATTTTAGAGTTGTCAAGTTATTGAACTTTATTGACAGTAAACTAATAAAGCCCCAAACATCTTAATCATATGAACAAGTTATAGGAAGTTAAGAAATAAGGCAATAAAAATTAATCCATAGCACATAATCAAAATATCCCATACAGGTGCCACAGATATCCAAAATATCAAAGTACCAAAGGGTCAAACACAGGCTACCATGTCCTAAATTTATGCAATAGCCTCCTAACTAGTTTCCCTATATTCGCACTTGCCCTGCTAAAGTATTTCATGCAACATAATTGAGTGGTTTTTTAAAAATATAAACCTGAGCATATCATTCCCTGCTTAAATAAGGGCAGAGAGGGCATTTTCAAATGGAAAGTAAATCATAAACTTAAAAAGGAAAGATTACCTATGAGTGTAGAAGGGATAAAGTGGATTATACAGGACTTGAATATACTTTACTTTGTAATTTTAACTTTCAGACCATGTAAATACTTCACATATTAATAATACAATTTTACATTTAATATCCCCTAAATGAAACAGAAAAACAAACTTATAAGCTTAACTCTATGTTTAACAGAATAACCATACAAGGAGGAATTATTCAAATTGCATAATTATATTTAAAGTAGTTATTTGATTTTACATCACTAATGGGATATATGCTACAGACAAAAGAACTCAGTAAAAATCAGTACTCACATTGTTAGTGGTAGTGTTAATATGATTGCTATGAAATTGTTAGGGTATATTCTAGAAACAATAAAAGGAATTATATTGGTATCACTAAGAAATAATATTTCATCATGGGTGAAAGAAGATACAAATGAGAGTCAGTATAATTTGTGTAGTGCTGAATTTGACTTGAAAGTATAAGAATAACTCAAGACGTTCTATAAAAAACCCCAAAAAACCTTGAACTATATTTAAAAAAAGGCCTAGAAACAATGATCAATCCTGTGGAATGAGTAACTTTTAGTGTCTAAAGTTTAGTTTTCAAATGCCATTCCCTATAAAACTATACGGCTCTCTTTGGAGAAATGGTTAATTTCAGACCTGAGCATGAAATATGCAAGATAGATCTGAACCATCAGATCATATCAGAAAGGTATAAAGTTAAAAAAGACTATTAAATCATGGCAGAAGGACTCAGAAGGCAAACTACTGGCAAAAGATGGGACCACTTGAATTTCCATAATAATTATAGTTACAATTGACTCAATCATAAAATATATTTAAATCCATGAGTTCATGATGATATTCAAAAACAAAAATCTTGTGGAAGATGTTAGGAACCAACTTACCAGCTGAAAATATTTAAGAAAAGAGGAAGAATCAAACATTCATCTTATTGCTTCTATACAAACTGTATCTTATGATAAAAAAATTCTTAAGGGGATAATTTTATATTTTATATATTTTTATATATTATGTATATATATTTATCTATTATTTATATATTTTATATATTATATATAATATATATTATATATATTATATATAAATAATATATAATATTTTATATACTATTTATATATAATATATATTATTTATATTATTATATATTTATTTATATTATAATATAAATATATACTTTATATAAATATTATATTTATAATATTCCACCTCATTAATGAAGAAGAAATAATAGGATTGGAATTTTATATTTTACAACCCTATCAAACATTAAAGGATGTAAGTAATAATCATTATAAGCTGGTAATATTTCTTAAAATGGGATCACCAACATTATGTGACTCTTGAATAAAGTTCACACAGCACAACTGTGAAAAAGAAGACAAGAAGGGCTTCCCTGGTGGTGCAGTGGTTGAGAGTCCGCCTGCCGATGCAGGGAATGCGGGTTCATGCCCCGGTCCGGGAAGATCCCCCATGCCGCGGAGCGGCTGGGCCCGTGAGCCATGGCCGCTGAGCCTGCGCGTCCGGCGCCTGTGCTCCGCAACGGGAGAGGCCACAGCAGTGAGAGGCCCGCGTACCGCAAAATAAAAACAACAACAAAAAAATACAAGAAGAGGAAGAAGGAGGAGGAGGAGGATGAAGAGGAGAGGGAGCAGCAGCAGCAGGAGAAGCAGAATTAGACACAGAAAAAGAAGAAGAAGAAGAAGCGGAAGAAAAATCTGATCAGGTTTATGAGTCTAAAGCAATTTACAGATAACACAATGAAAATGTAAATGTTTAATGCACTTTAATATACCCCACGGGAGTACGATCAGCAAACTCTAGACTGTAGCAAATTCTATAGGATGATATATTTTATTCAATAACTACAACAGAAAAAAATATGAGAGGAGAAGTGAGGACAGGAGAGGGAGGCAAGGAAAGGAAACATAGGTGAAAAAAGTCTTAAGAGAGATATCAAAAACTATGATCTATTGATCTCTAAATTCTGTTTTAAGCAAACTATAAAAGATTTTTTAAAAAATTGACATGAAAATATGACTACAAGGTGGCTAGTTGGTCACACTGAGAAATTGTTATTTATTTTTTAAATAATTGATAATACTTATTTGTAAAGTGTCTTTTCTTTTTAATTTATATATGATAAAATATATGCAGATGAAACTATGTGGAATTTGCTTCAAAATAATTCAGGCTGGGGAAAATGGGTGGGGTATTGATAAAACAAGATTGGCTATGTGTTGTTAATTGTTGAAGCTGGAAATGGATATGTAGGATTCATTAAATTACTCTTTCCACTTTGTGTATCTCTGAAAATTTTTATAACAAGAAATGTAAAAAGTTTTCAAACACAAAACACAAATGGAAAATGGAAAATGTTGGTGTCACTGAAGCTCCTTTAAACAATATATCGTTAACGTGTGGCAAAGTTTTGAATCTTTCTAGTCATATATATATTTGTTAAAGGCAAAATGTGACATTAAAAATTGGGTGTCTGCACTGTAGTTTACATTAAAGATATTCTTAAATATATCTTACAAGAGAGTGGTGGGAAATATAATCGCTGTTTAGTGACCTAGCATCTTCGATTAACCATCTCTATGAAAGTATATATTAGCCCAGGAAGAGTCCCAAGAGAACAAAGCAAGGAAACCACCACTAAAAAATATCAGAGGAGGCAGCAAATTATATTAAGTAGGCAACAAACTCATGGGAAGGTTTTGTGACTCTATCTTTGTAGCTATCTATCTAGCTATCTATGTAAATACCTATCTATGTCTGCCTGTTTTAGAATTTACTTCAGAATATAGAAGGCAGTCAAAATGATGCATATTAAAATAATTATTTGAATTGAACACAAAATTAGACTCTTTCTGATGGAACATAAATCTCATTTGGTTCATTGTAGTTATGATAAGAATTGGCTTTTCTAATCAGCTTGCATCCCATAACTTGAGTTAAATATATATGTCAAGGTTTTGATGGAAATATGTTTAAAGCACATGGTAAGATAAATGCAGTTTGTTTAAAAACTGCATTGGCGGGACTTCCCTGGTGGCACAGTGGTTAAGAATCCGCCTGCCAATGCAGGGGACATGGGTTTGATCCCTGGTCTGGGAAGATCCCACATGCTGGGGAGCAACTAAGCCCGTGTGCCACAACTACTGAGCCTGTGCTCTAGAGCCCACGAGCCACAGCTACTGAGCCCGTGTGCCACAACTACTGAAGCACATGCGCCTTGAGCCTGTGCTCCACAACAAGAGAAGCCACCGCAATGAGAAGCCCGCGCACCACAACGAAGAGTAGCCCCCACTCGCCGCAACTATAGAAAGCCTGCACACAGCAATCATAAAATATATTTAAATATATTTTAAATACCCAATGCAGCCAAAAATAAATAAATAAATTTGTTTTAAAATAATAAATAATAAATAAATAAATAAATAAATAAATTTGTTAAACAAAACAAAACAAAACTGCATTGGCAAAGGATAATAAAATTTGCAATATTTTAATTTTTCCAACATTTTCTGACAGTACTGGGCTAAATAAAATGCCTCTAACTGAAAAGGTGGTGAGCATAATCAATAATCATTGCTGAATCTTTTGAAAGGATTTTCGGAAACTGAGAAAGTAAATGACCATGGTGAATGCCTAACAAATCATCTTGCCATTTAGGCAGCTTTTAATTCTTTGCTTTGAGTTAAACCTGAAGGAGCTTTTAGATCAATAAGAATAATTTTTATGATGGGCCACTATATGATTTTAGGTATATAGCTAAGAGCAGGGGTCCCCAACCCCTGGAACCAGGCTGCACAGCAGGAGGTGGGCGGTGAAGTGAGCAAAGCTTCATCTGTATCTACAACCACTCCCCATCACTCCCATTACTGCCTGAGCTCCGCCTCCTGTCAGCATTATGGTGAGTTGTATAATTATTTCATTATATATTACAATGTAATAATAACAGAAATAAAGTATACAATAAATGTAATGTGCTTGAATCATCCCCAAACCATCCACCCCCACACTGCCCAGTCTGTGGAAAAATTGTCTTCTGTGAAACCGGTCCCTGGTGCCAAAAAGGTTGGGGATCACTGATAAGGACATAAAACAGATGCATTATTAAATAGCTAAACTCTTCCATTTCAATCTAAATCTTGTAAGAAATAGTATTTTTAAATCTCATACCCATGAAAACAAATAATATAGAACTCAGGCTGAACACTGCTTCCTTCTAACTAAAGTATTCACTTGTGTATAAATAAAACAATTTTGAAATGTCCAGCTAACTACATTAACATACTTTTCCAATATGTTTTATTTTTTAATAATTAATTATCAAAACTGATCATATACTTTTTATCAATTGTTTAATTAAATAATCATGATTTTAATCCTGTAGACATTTTCACAATTGCTTTCAAAATTCAGAGACTTACAAACACACAGACACACATAACACACATTTAAACTGCAGAAATGTGTGATCTGTGATTAATGTCTTTCAAACTTAAAAATATATTACATTAAAATAAAATTATGTTGTAAAAGTGAAATGGAATACACAAATATAAAAAATTAATGTAACTTTTGACTATAACAATCTTTTACTATAATGTAATTTTAATGGACTGAGGTGTAAATTTAATGCTATAGTCTTTATATTTAGTTACATACAATTAAAAAGTAGCATAACAGTGTGAATTTAGAATGTCAATATTTATAATACACATAAATTATATCACTTGCTACAATTAAGTAATGAAAAACTTTTAGATGTCAATTAAAAATTTTGCAAGGATTATGTAATTCTTAAAAAAATATTTTAAAGGTGTCAGACTAAAAAACTTTGAAAACTGCTACTAAATAACCCAAATCCATATTAGTGAGCGGATTAAATAAAGTGCCTCAGTGTTGCCAAATTATGGAGAGATTTCAATTACGTTCACCAAAAGTGGCCCCATCAGGGCATCCCTCTATTACTTAATTTCTACCCCCTGTGGCTTTTTCTTGTAACCAAGCCTTGTTGCATTTATGACTAGTGATTTCCTGCCACCTGAGGAAAACTTGTACCATACTCACGGATGCTTTCCCAAGTAACAGAGATTTCCCACCTTTCTGTCTCTGCAAAACTCAGTTAGATTTCACGCTCTGGTGATAATCAGGCTTGCTCTTATTTGACTCACTTGAGGCTATAAAATCTACCACAAGTGATGATTTCTCTGATTTTGTTTACAGTTTCCTGAACTACCTTGGTCCCACTCTAATAATTGGGATTTGGATTCACCGAGGTCGTGGTTACCCCAATCACCTAAAAGCCCAAATCCCTGAGCTTCATAGTGCACTACAGCAAGGCCCAGGGAATTGATAATTAGAGCAAGGAATTTTAATTTTCTCTTGAAAGGCTTTATCTTATATGAATCTAATAGTTTCCTCATCAAACTGTACTCATTCTATCTTTATTGCGTTACCTACAATGTATCCAACAAAGGATGGTCCAGTCAGAGTCAGATCAGAGAAGATGATTTATGGTAGAGAGGAAAACAAATAAAAGTTTTCTAACAGAAGGATCTGCAAAGTTGCTGGCAACACAGCCAGGCAGCATGTGAGCAAAACGTTCAAGGAAATATTTTATTTTTATTTATGTTGGCTATGAAATAAATATTGCAAGGTTGAATCAGTGGATATTATGTGTCAGGCACTATTTCCTGCTGCACCCAATCACTGCAGAGCTGTCAAAAGCAAAGTGTGCATTTGAAGAGGCTGCCCTCTCTGAACGGAAGGAGAAGAAAAAAAGCCAGCAGGTTGACCAAATGCATCCTGATGAATGCATCTCCCTCTCTTTTTAAAGCTTTTTGATTTTATTCCAATTTTAGCAAATGTGAGGTCTGAATGAAAAGTAATTGAAGGCAATAGTTTCAAGAGGACGTAGAGAGGGAAGAGGGAAGACTTGCATTTTCTAAGCAGATGACATCACACAGGTGTAATGCCTGTCTGAAGAATATAAGATAGAAATGGTTTCATTGCAGATTGGACACCCTCCACACCAAGAGCAAAATGTGTAGAATGTGATGCGATGAGCATTTTATATTGTGGGTGTCTGGTCACTGACCTCTGTGTTACAACCACGTCAATACAGGTGAGCCTCAGGAAGAGGCAAATGAGAGTGATTCCTGAGAGTCAGAGCTCTGGAGACTGAGACGTTGGCTTTTGCCTGTTTATTAATTTCTGTATATGCTTGCTACTGTTATGTGACTCAAGAGCCTTAAGGCAGGAATAATTAAAACCTTGGCTTTCCATGGGCATAAACTATGATATAATACTAACAGTCCCTTCAAAGTATCCCTTAATTGTGTAAGGATACTGAAATTACTCCCACTTCCACACACATGTACATACACACATTCTCACTAATGTATTCAACTCAGTTAAATCGAGTGCTTTTAAAAAAATTATCACTGATTTCTGTGTTCTAGAAAATTCCTTTTTTACACTGTAATGAAATAGGTTGAAATAACTCTAAGTGATTAAACCGGTATCACTTCAGCTCCACCCTAAATGGGCTAACTGAACAATTTTGAGAGCTGAAAGTCTTCACAAGGTGGCAATGATGTTTTCCTTTGTCCAGCATTCAGGCACATCAGAGATTCCCAGGTCTGAGCATGCGTCCACGTGTTGCCTCTCCCATGCCTCTGCTGGCTCACGGCCTCAGCTGGTTGAAAGGAGTGAATTTCGAATGGTGAAATTATAGGCATTTTGACAGGCCAGTGGAAAAATATTCTGAGAGTGGGGAGCTTCCCGGCATCCCTCAAATTTAAATGACAACAAAGAGTAGGGTTTAATTTCTTCAGTCCAGGTTTTAGTAGGATTCTTGTCAGTCAAAGACATTCACAGAACACCTGCCCTATATAAAATATTTCTCTTCACATACTAATTCCCTGCCTGAGACTTGACAGTTTTTATAAAGAAAGATGGGAAGCTGAGTATTTGCTCTGTAGGATGGAAATTTGATTCATGGCAATTTACTTATATAGAGTGAAATTCCACTGTGCTAAAACTGTTCACGCCTATGGTATTCATTATAAAGGAATCTTGACTGCACCTTAATTTCTGCCGGTTTCTTAATTTTCATAAAGGAGGGTATTTGTTGCTCAGTCTTTTAAGTGCGTTTGGGTAGGCTTTTCACAGAAGTCTAAAAGTATAGACCATTGTTGAAAACAGCTGTAACTGATTCTTACCTTCTTTGTATAGAAAAATGGAGAAGACGAGAAGCTAAAAAACTGCGATCACACAATTTACATTGTTTACAGCCTGCATTCTAACAAAATGTAAAGCTCATGTGTCTCTTTTATCTCTTTGCTCCGCGGCATGTGGGATCTTCCCGGACCGGGGCACGAAGCCGTGTCCCCTGCATCCGCAGGCGGACTCTCAACCACTGCGCCCTCAGGGAAGTCCTCTTTTATCTCTTGATTGCACTGTGAGGTGGGAATTTTTTTCCCCAAGTTTACTTCAGGTGTTGTTTTACCTTCATAAAATGGTTCTTGCTACTGGGAAATCTGTGAAGTGGCTACATTCTCCCCAAATAGGCTTCTTACTACACTTCCTATGGGTCCGCCGGTTGCCAAGTTAGACACAGTCCAATACAGATTGGAGGAAGAACCCTGAGGATCACACACTGCAACACTTTCATGCATGTGCTGGGTCAGTATCTTATTATAAAAAATGAGGAAAATAAATATGATCTTTTTTAGATGTTATAAAAATAATAAAAGTGAAATAATACTCTTAATTCTTAGAATAAAATATACGAGATAGTCTTTTTTTTTTGCGGTATGCGGGCCTCTCACTGTTGTGGCCTCTCCCGTTGCGGAGCACAGGCTCCGGATGCGCAGGCTCAGAGGCCATGGCTCACGGGCTCAGCTGCTCCGCGGTATGTGGGATCTTCGCGGACCGGGGCACGAACCCATGTCCTCTGCATCGACAGGCGGACTCTCAACCACTGCGCCACCAGGGAAGCCCCTGAGATAGTCTTATAAATATGATTTTTCTAATTGTGCCTCTATGCTTCAGCTTTTGTCACGTGTAAAGATAGGGACTCAAAACATTTGTTCGAGAGAGATTATGTTCTGTAGAGCATAATCTTTGAAAAGATAACATTATTAAGGTATACAGTCATCCCTCGGTATACACAGGGGGTTGGTTTCAGGTCCCCCATGGAGACCAAAATCGAAGGACGGTCAAGTCCCTTAACTAAAATGGCCCAGTATTTGCATATAACCTACACACATCCTCCCATATACTTTAAATCATCTCTAGATTACTTATAATACCTAACACAATGTAAATGCTATGTAAATAGTTGTAAATACAATCTAAATGCTATGTAAATATTTTCTAGAGTATAACAAATTCAAGTTTTGTTTTTTTGGAAATTTATGGATTTAAAAAATTACATATTTTCTCTCCATGTTTGATTGAATTTGCAGATGCAGAACCTGTGAATACGGAGGGCCAACTGTAATTGACATACAATATATTGCACTATGTAAAGTGTACAGTTTGATAGGTTGTGTATATACCTGTGAAACCATTATTGCAATCAACATGGTGAACATATGCATCACCTCCCAAATTTGTCTGATTCTCTCACTCCCTATTCCCACCCCCATCCCTCAGATGATGATTTATCTGCTTTATATCACTATAATTTTGCATATATGTTCTAAATTCCACACTAAATGGAATTAGTCAGAATGCACACTATTTTCAGGGCAGGGAAGGTGTCTTGTTTCTTTCACCCAGCATAATCATTTGAATAACTTATTCACATGAGTATCAATTGTCCATTTCTTTTTATTGCTGCATAGTATTCCATTGTATAGATGTATCATGATTTGTTTATCCATTCACCTGTAGATGGACATTGGTATTGTTTCCATTTAGGCTGTAGGAAATAAAGATGCTATGAGTATTTTTGTGCAAGTCTTTAAATGGATATGTTTTTTCCAATACCTTTTTCCTAGGTATTGGTTAAATATCTAGAAGTGGAATATGTGTATATTTGATATTAAAAAAAAAAAACTAACACAATGTTTTCCACAGTGGTTGTATCATTTTACATTCCCACCAGAAAGTTAAATAAATTCTACTGGCTCTACATCCTCACCAATATTTGGTATAAGTCTTTTTAAATTGTAGTCATTCCAGTAGTTATGTAGTGCATCTTATTGTGTTTTTTGGTCTGTTGTTTTAATTATTCTGTGCTTATTTGTCAGGAAGACGGACCTTGGGGTGATGAGTGACAAGAGTAAAACTGTTTAGTTTCCCAGACTTCCCCATCACCACAGGCAACTCAGAGAACCTGGAAGAATTATTTATTTTCTCTTTATTCTCTCTACAATTTAACTGTATTGATTTATTTGTTATTCACTATTATAATGACTTTATACAGTATTTGGAAAAGTTACATAAAAAGAATAAGTATTCATGATGTTTTTTCACCTTGAAATTTTTATTGCTCACATTTTGCTCTAATTCATTCATTTTCTCAATCATAATAAAATTACTAACATTTATTAAAAACACATGGTATGGTCCAGGATTAAGGTATATAGTCTCATATATCTTATACATTTTTTTTCAATAATCTTATAAATAGATATTATTTTTCCCTTGTATAAATTTTAAAAAACAAATGACTTAGAAAAGGCTCGTATCACAGTAACCCAGAATTGATTCAATGTATTTCTGCCTCCAAAGGCTATGTTTTCAGCTTCTTCAAGATAGTCTTTTGAATTGTCAGGTTTCTTTAAAAGTCCTATTGCAAAGAAAAGAGGTAACTGAGTTTTAATGGTATTGAAAGAAATTCCTTGTTAGAGGTCAGGAAGCTAACGTAATAAGAGTGATTAGAAAGATGGAATAATCAGACTTGAATAATCAGCACGGCATAGTGAACTCATATTTTGGTTCTTGTACAAGCCTACTACAGAACAGCTGTGACACCTTGGTCAAATTATTTCATTTCTCTGACTTCATTTAACATCTCTCAGATGAGACTGTGTAAGAAAAACTCTAAGAAAAATTACATCTCTGAAATATCTTACTGTATTTTGGATGGAGAAGTAATAAAATGAGTGGAATGATTTCCCAATTCTCAGCTCTCAGTTGGTGTCATTCAAAGCTAACAGGGATAAATCACAGGAAGATATAAGAAGATTGTTGACTGGTCAAAATATTGCAGAGGCACACTGGATCTGCAAGGGTAAAGTAACACATTTAGAAAAAAGAAAAAATTGTACTAAAGTGATCAACTATGAAGTCTCGCTCTGTTTAGAAGGTTTTGGTTTGTTGCAACCTGATTCTTAAAGATATTAGCTCAAATGCCAAGTTATTAAGAGGAGCACAAAATATATTCAACTTCCTATGATAAACCATAATGGAAAGAATATTTTTGAAAAAGAATATATATATATATATATATAATCCATAGATCAAATGGAGATTCACCACACCTACAAACCTTTCTCTTTGTTCATTGTAGCTGTAGACATTAAAATACAGCTATAGATATTCTAGGGAAAATTAACCAAGATGTTAGAGATTCTCTTTGAATGTCTATGACTGAAAAGATAAAAAACTATTAGTCAATGTCAAAAGAAAAAATAAAAGCTGAGAGTTTCTATATTTGAAATTTAAAATTAATTAAAGGAAACTTGTTCATGAAATCCATGGATTCTACAACATAATGCTGATTTTAGGAGAAACAAAAATAAATTCTTTTTTCTACTATAGATTGCAATGTATGAGGCTCATTATACCTTATGGGGTACAGAGTACGTGAAATGTACTAAATTTAATCGAGATGATTCTGGAGAAACAACTGGATATTTGAGCCATAATTGCATACTGAATTAATATTAGCATTACTTACAAACATTTCCTTTATTTTGCAGTTGACATTGGACAATAGCTTGGGTTTTCCTCAGAACCATTGATGTCAGCAGTGGAAAGAGCTTTATAGTATTTTTAGTTCAATTTTCTCATTTTATACTTGAAGAAATTGAGCCTCAGAAATGTGTAGAAAGTTGATTGCATCATAAAAGACAGCCAACATTTCAACAAAAAAGTCTTTGGAGTTACTCTCAGGCACAGAATGATTTGTGTGACCTTTGACATGGTACCAAGACTCTCTAAGACTCAGTTTTTTCATAATGTAAACTGAAAATACTAACGTATAACTAAAATTTTGAGGAATAATTTAAATAACTTATATTTCACCAAATCTAATGCATTGTTTATTCTAATAGTCACCTTTATTTAGTATCACTTTATTTAGTGTCACTAAACAAGAAAAAAACTGTAATTCTTTATTTCATTTAGAATTTTCTATTTTCTATTGTACATATGTAAAGAGATTTCTAAGGTTTTTTAAAATAGTAAAATTAAAATATAAGAAAAATACATCTTGGTTTCTTTGAAGTTTCCCTCATCCTTTTTAAGGAGTCCAACAATATTCCTACCTTTTAGTTATAACTCCTTGTTTATGATAGGCAATCCTTATGTAGCTCAGAAATAATACATAACAGAGATTATTGAGGTTATGAGTATCTTCCTTTTTTAGATCCTGAAAGCATTTTGTTGTGGCTTTTCAAGAAAATATGGAATTGTGCTCATTTCTCTGGTGAATTTTTTCAATCATGAATATCACATTTAGAGTTCATTTCCATGTTTATCTGCATACACTGTTTCGTATCTATGCCCATCTGCATACATATTTCTTTTCAATTTCTTGACCCAGTGTAAATTTTTAAACTCATTTATTTTTTTATTTTTAATTTTTTTAAATTGTAGAATCTAAGAGGTGAACATACAGATGTTTAATGAACAATTCTTTTAACTTTTCAGTATGTTTGAAAATTTTCATAATGAAATAATGAGAAAGCATAGGGAACACAAAAATTAACCCATGCAAATATGGACACTTGACTTACAGCAATGATTACATTTCAGGACAATATCTTTTCAGTTAATGGTGCTGGGTCAACTGGATATCAAAAATGAAATGACCCACAATTCATACTGTACACAGAAAATCAATTCTATTTGTATTGTGCATCTAAATATGAAATTTAAAACAATGAAGCTTCTAGAAGATAGCATAGAAAAATATCTTTATGATCTTTGGGTAGGTAAAGGCAAAAGTATAGATCTCAGGGTGGGTGTCTTAATAAGCCAGATACCCATATCATTAACCATCAAAAAAACTTTCTCTATTTGATTATATTAATGAAAGTTGAGGACATCATTAAGCAAGTGAAAAATGCACCCTGGAACGTACAAGAAGATGTTTGCAAAAAAATATAACCAAAATGCACCCATATTCAGAATACATACAAAGTTATTCAAGTTAATAGAAAAACAGAGAACTCAATAGAAAAATTGGCAAGAGGCTTGACCAGGCATTTCACAAAATAGATTATTCAAATAGTCAACCAAAAAGTGAAACGGTGCTAATCCTCACCAGCAATCTGGGAAATACCAATTAAATTCCAATGAGAACTCGTTATACTTCTATCAGAATGACCAACATTAGAAAGGCTTTATGTGAGTAAATATTGATGGACATGTGAAACAATGAGAACTTACACACTCTTGTGGTGGTAATGTAAATATGCATATCCATTTGGGGAAAACAAAAATGTGGCATATTCTACTGGGGTTGAATATACTTATTTCTTATGAGCCAGAGATTCCATTTCTAGGTATATACCCAACAGAAATGCATGCACATGCATCCCGAAAGATATGTACAAGACACGTATAGCAGTGAATCAAAGGTACATCAAAGGTAAAATGGATTAAAAAATGTCATACTTGTGCAATGGAATCTGTATAGAATGAAAATGAATTAACTATAAGTATATGCAACCATATAGATGAATGTCACAGATAAAATATTGAGCAAAAGGATACACACTGTGTGTTTGAATAGTTACAGATATAGATACAGAAATACATATAGATTTCAAAAATCTCCAAAACTATTCTTTTTTTTTTCACACACACACACTGTATTTTATTTTTACAAGAGATAAATAAACTGACACCAAGCATTGTAAATGGATGACCACAACAAAAGCAACAATGATTGCAATTACCAAACATGAAACACACACATACTATGTCATAATATTGACATAAAATAGCAATTAAGCTTAACTTGTGTGGTAGAATAAGTGGGCTGAAACCAAGACAAATTTGAGCAGCAAAGACCAAGTTTGCACATGTGCAGGCAATATTGAGTAGAAAATTGTTGTTTTGCACACAAAGATTGTAAGAGATCATCTATTTTTAGAAGAATCTATTCAAAAGATATAAAAATATGAAAAATGGCTATCACAAAATTAAATATGGTATATTAAACATTTAACAACATCTGGCTTATAAAAGTTCAATACACAGTAGCCATTGTTGTTATTATATTATTGTAATAACGTTGTCTAACAGGACATTTTGAGATTCTTTGTTAGTTTTCTGACAGCACAACAGCTTACACCTAGGACAGTGACTTCCTTTGGAAGTTTAGATATCCTGTCTTTTCATGCCTTGATAAATCATATTTCGATTATTCTCAGAATTGCACTTTCGCCATAGTTCTTATACAAAGTAATAATTCATTGCTCCCTCAGGATATTTATAGAATTCATAGTTTATATTATCTGGTCACAGGATCACTTATAAACACATTTTTAAAATGAAGAATATATTCTTTTTGACCTGGTGATTAAAGAATTTTTTATCCATTTGTGAGTTTTGAAATATTAATGAGGGTAAAGCTTCTTATTGCTTAATCAATTTTCGATCCTATGACTTTGATGGTCTTGCATGTTTTCAAATACTTGAACAGTCAAGCACAGTTTCAACACCCATATCTGATGTAGTTACTCAACATGAAGCCCTTTCTTCCTCATATTTCTTCTCTGCTAATTTCCATTTATTTTAGCAGGCCAAATATCAATGTGGAGTGCTATATAACAGGTAAAGCACATAAAAAAATGAAATAGTTATTTATATTATTGTCTATGTAGGCCAGAAGGGGAGAAAATGCTATTGAAATGCATAAGCCTCAAAACTCTTCAAGAATAAACTTACAAAACAATAGCGTTCTAAAATATCTGAAGAGAAAGCCTACTTATTTTGGAAACAGTGATCACATAGGTAGCATACACTCAGTGAATCTGGGGATTCATCTTCACATGTGTGGCCTTGTGAGTGAGGTTTGCTACACAAACCAGGGAGTAGAATTTCTGCAAAAATAAATAAGTAGGTAGATAGACTGGTACATCTTCTCTGAAATATTTAGATCTTTAATATACTAAATCTACAAATCAAAGGTTTCCACTTTCTCCTTTTGACATAAATACTCTGTTGTTTACCTGTTTTTCCCACTGAGAAAGCTATTCCCCATCTTTTTAACAAACCATGAGATTATATTATCCCACTATTCTTTATACTTTGTTAGAGATTTTTTTTTTCTAGATGAACTCCAGATACTTTTGTTCACTTCCAAGCTAGAGTTGTGAGTAGAAAAGCATAGAGTCTAGACTCAGAGACTTCAAAGAACCATTCTTCCTTGTAAAAAGTTATTTAACCTTGAGCAAGTCACTATATCTCTAATTGCTTCAGTTTGTTTACCTAAAAAAGGAAACAAAGGTGTTGTTAGAATGATTAAATAAAAAACATACATGAAAGTATGTGGCTCATGGTAAGTGCTCAACTGTTTGTTCCTCTTCAATTTTATTTTACATTTCAGTTAGTTTTAATTCTTTAAATATTTGTATTTTTGCATTAAATCCTACTTTTGGTCAATACGCTATGTGGCTGATTGGGTTATTGGCCCCAAGCCTTCACTCCGAACCTATGCCCTTAAGCAAGTTATTTTTCAGTTTCTCTATTAAAGAGGTGGAATATTCCTGCTCCTTACCCTCAGCTCAGCCATGTGACTTTCTTTGGCCAATAGAAATGAGATAAACATGAAAGTATGCCTTAAGAGGTGCTGCATGTTTTTAATTGCTCTCTTGTTAGAATTGACAGATTTAGTTTAAAAATGTGTAAGAACCCTATACTAATTATGGGACTTAGTTATACTACTTTATTCATTGTTTTTCTGAAATTCAAATTTAACTGGCATCCTATATTTTATTTGGCAATCTTATATATTAGGCCTCTACCATTTCCATAAGGAGGTACCAGATAGCACTTCAGCCCGAGGAAGAAGATGAAAAACAAGTGAGTACAGCTGCTCTAGCTGAAGTACAGCATGAAATAGAGATGCCAAAACCATCACAAACACCTGTCATTATTTAATTACACATGCATAAATGATTGTGTACTAAGAAAATCAGAGAATCTAAAACTATTAGAATAAATGATTTTAGCATAGTTTCTAGGTAAAATTAAATATGTAAAAATCAAATATATTTCTACATTTTAACAGTAAACAAATAGAAAATAAAATTTTAAATATGGTACCATTTATAATAACATTAAAAACACCAATTACTTTGGAATATATCTAATAAAATGTGCAGAACTCTAAATGGAAAAACAAAACACTTTTGAGAATTTTAAAAAGACAAATTTAGATATATACTATGTTTCTGCATTAGAAGATTTTATGTTAAAAATGTCAGACTTTCCCAAATTAATCTTTAGATGCAACATTATCTTAACAAAATCCCAGAAGTTTTATTTATCTGTGGAAGTGGCAAATTATTTATTTGGAAAATATAAAAATCTAAGAACAGCAAAAGCAATCTTAAAGAAGAAGAAAAAAGTTAAAGGACCTACAATACCAGATGAAAAGACTTGATATTTAGCTATGTAATTAAGCATATAAAAACTAATCAATGGACAAAACAGAGAGTGCAAAAAGAGCCCATCTAAATAGAATCACCTTATATACAGGAAAGGCCACATTGCGATCCAGTGGGAAAAAGCTGGTTTTATTAATAAATGAAGTTGGGCCAATTAGATTACTTACGGAAACATATATCTTGACTGCTTGTTATGTCATATCACAAAGATGAAATCATTATGAATTACAAATATAAATGTGAAAAGTAAAACAATAAAATTATTTTCAAAATAGAAATAGTCTTATGACCCTGGATTGAAAAAATGTCTTAGGAATTCCCCAGCAGACCAGTGGTTAGGACTCCATGCTTTCACTGCCCAGGGCCTGGGTCAACAAGCCACACAGCGTGGCAAAAAAAAAAAGTCTTAAGACACAAATAGTACATTTAAAACAAAAAATAACAAATTGGACCATAGTAAAATTTAAAACTTCTCTTCATCAAATAAATCATTAAAAAGTGAAAAGGCAAGCCACAGGTTGGGAAAAGATGTTACAAATATATAATATATATATGACAAAACTATAAAATACACTTACATATTTTATCTAAATTATGATTATATAATAATATATAATGCATTATGTATTATATTTTTATCATATATATTGTTATATTTATTGATATATATATAATATTATATATTACATATATATCTCTGACAAAATCCTTATATCCAGATATATACAAAGAACTCCTATAAACCACTAAGATAAAGACAAACAACCCAATAGAAAATGGGCAAAACTCTGAGCAGACCCTTCATAGAAAAGAATATTTAAATAGTCTTTAAATGTATGGAAAATTCTCAACCTCATCAGGGAAATGCCCATTAAACTCACTGGCATGGCATGAAATAATGAAAAAATCACCAAGTTTGTGTGAGGAAATAGAGCAACCAGACGCTCATGCACTCCATGCAGGTATGTAAATATTTGTAATCATGTTGGAAAACTGTATTTAATCAGAAATTCCACTCCTAAGTCTATACTCAACAAAAATGTACACATAAACACACTTACTCATATACATGTAGGCAAAAACTATCCAAATTCTCATCAACAGTAAAATGTACAAACTGTGACAAATTCACAAAATGGAAAATAATGAGAATAAACAATCTATCACTATATACAACAGTAGGCAAATGTCAAAAATTAAATGTTGAGCAAAAGAAGCTGACACAAAAAAAGGACATACTCTAAATTTACTTAATCAACTATGAAGACTGACCAAATTAATGTATTCTATTTCGATCAAAACAGTGATTGTGATTATACTTGGCAAGGAATAATGACAGGGAACATGCAGGATATTCTGGGGGTCTCGTAAGGTCTGTTTTTTGATCTGGATGCTGGTGACTAAGTCTGTTCAATTTGTAAAAATGCATCAAGCTTTACGTGTCTGTGTGCACGTGTGTCTATATTTACATTATGCTTCAATAAGAAATTTAAGAAGAGAGAACAGTGTAATAAATGCCAGAAAGAGTGAGGGTAGTTCCAGGGGAGCATTAATGATTTCACAAACCAAGGCATGTATTTAATTGAGTGAATGTAATCTGAAAAAGTTCTTTCGCTTTTGTGAAGTTGGGAAGAACCGTTTTTTTTTTTTTTTTCTTTTTGTGGTATAATTGACATATAACATTATATTGGTTTCAGGAGTACATGATTTGATATTTGTATGTATTGTGAGGTGATCACTACAATAGGTCTAGTTAACATGTGTTACCAGTCATAGTTACACATTTTTTCCCTTGTGGTGAGAATCTAATAGATCTATTCTCTTAGCAACTTTCAAATATGCAATACAGTATTATTAACTATAGTTTCTCTGCTGTGCATTACCAAGAAGAAGAATTCTTTTTTAATGAAAAAGTATACACATGACTCTTATTTCTTAAAATAAGATTTTATAAAAGTACAAATTAATCACTTGATTTTTGCTTCCATTAATGGCCAGATAGATAGTTTAAACCAGCCTTCTCATCAAGGACAATAAGTATTAGAAGACATTTTTAAGATGTCTTTTCTTCTTAAAAATTAGGATATTATATAGCTGGCATGATATTCAACAACTATTAGGCCAAGACTAAGGAGGATGTGGGACCCTAAGCAAGGTGAGCACTTAGATTCTTTTGGCAACTTCCATGGTTAAGAGGTTAAAATTCAGTCTGGCAGCCATGAACTATGAAGATCCTGGTTAACAGACTTGCTTTGTGCTAGGAGCCCAAAGCAACTCTGGATAGCCGCTCTGGGTAGTAGTAACTGAATGTAGTGACTCTGTGGACTGACTGCTCCCATCCCCCAGTTGGAGCTTGTTATAATTGTTTGGTTATTTATTATTTAATGACCGGCTGCATTATTTTAGTGAAGTTTATTTCTCCTTCACAGTGTTAAGCCTCTTATATTGTTCCTCAGAGAGGTGCAGCCTTCACTTGGTCCTCAGTCACACTGTGATGACAGTGGGTTTGGCAGCGCTCTCTTTGACTGTTTCTTTCCCTGACGATACAGCTGTTAAACTCCACTTATTCCTGGCTGGTTGCTCCATCACTTGTTAACTCTTCCCTGAAGCATAAATTTCTCTACAGATTAATTCAATCAAATCTGGACTCCTTTGAAGAAATAGTCCCCAAGATCAGGTAAGAAAACTTAACTAAGCTTTACTTAATTTTTCATAAAGAGTTAACTTAACCAAATAGACATAAACTTGTTTTCAACTTATGGCAACTTTTAATGGATTGAGGGTTTTCCAGACTGAACTTCAGGCATCCATGTCTTACCTTGGATTTTGTTCATTTATTCAACTACATAAGTGTGCAGGGTATTTGTCTAATTATTTCAGTACTCCTTAAAAGCCTTTAAAGAGTACTGAAATAATTAAGATATAAACCAACCATCGAAAATCAGATTCTAACAGGAGACATATGACAGAACTTGTACACAATTACTACAATGTAGAGAATTGTTTTAAGTGTCCTGTGACTAGCAGAGAGTCCCAAGGAACCTGGAAGAATCAATGTCCTGTTAAAGGTAGAGCCATTTAAGCTGGATGCCAAGAATGGAGTGGGATTTCACGGGGTGATGGTAAATTATAATTAGAGCTAAAATTGCATTGTTTTAATATGTGCCATGCACTAGTCTATGCTCCTTACATGTTGAATTATTTTTCACTTATCTTTGTTTAACATAATAGATGTTACTACTGCACTCAATTTATAGATGAGAAAAACAAGGCACAAAACAGTTCTTTTACCCTTTCAGAGAAGAAATAAATATAAACTTCTCCTAGATGGAAGAAAATATATGATGAGAAGCTTGTAATATAGATACCTATATTCAGTCAAGTGAATTGTGATGCACTTATTTAAATTTATTAAATAATACAGGAAACCACAAATGCAAAATTTTTTCTAAGAAAACATTCCACTTTTTGAAAGGTTCATAAGATGCATTTTCTATTTGGTAATATTTAAAACTAATTAAATAAAACATAATAAAGTGTTCATTCATTGTGTTCAAGTGTTACTTTCTAATTAATGATATAAGAATGAATAAGTCTATCAAGAGGGGCTAAAAAAATGTGGGCTCTACAAAAATAGGAGAAGATAAGTAGTTAACCACATGTTAGAGTAGGTCCCTGTTCATGGCTAAGACTTAAGAAATTTAGAGAATGGTGAATTCCTTGTATTTATCATCCTAAAACTTTGCATGTACAGTACAGAGCATAGTAAAAGTTATCACTGCAGTAAGATCAACAGGATTCATTTCCCTATTTCTTACTAGGAAAGAAAACTCTCCTAACAAGGCCAAACACCTTGTTCCATATCACACACCAGGATGGTTATTGTCTTGAAATGAGATGTAAGATTCTTTATTCCCTGAAGCCAGTTCACAAGTGAGATGGTGTTTAGCCCCAGGGATTCAGTCTCTTACAAATCAGATGAGTATGAAATGCCCACTGACTTCAGAAACAGCTGCACAGCTGGAGCACCATCACGGATCATGAAATATGATGAGAAACTCAGAAGCACCTCACCCTCAGAGGTGATTATTACACTGGCATTTATAAAGCAACAGGTTATTTTCTCCTTTGTGGAATTGTCTCATTTTTATCTCTGATGTTGACATCTTGTCTTATAATACTCTGCATGAGA
This sequence comes from Lipotes vexillifer, assembly GCF_000442215.2. Taxonomy (NCBI): domain Eukaryota; kingdom Metazoa; phylum Chordata; class Mammalia; order Artiodactyla; family Lipotidae; genus Lipotes; species Lipotes vexillifer. Next base: position 596,230 of record NW_006775239.1, on the reverse strand, counting down.
AAATAAGTGAAGAGCAAATACATATTAAACATATATTTTTATTTTTATTTTTTTTTTGTGGTACGCGGGCCTCTCACTGCTGTGGCCTCTCCCGTTGCGGAGCGCAGGCTCAGCGGCCATGGCTCACGGGCCCAGCCGCTCCGCGGCATGTGGGATCTTCCCGGACCGGGGCACGAACCCGTGTCCCCTGCATCGGCAGGCGGACTCTCAACCACTGCGCGACCAGGGAAGCCCTAAACATATATTTTTAAAACCATATTATAGAGGATTCCCATTCAAGGAATGCAAACATAACACTACAATGTTATGTGCCTATAGCATCTGGCGGGTGTTAATGTGTGGCCAGTCACAGTTATCAGATTTCCCCAAATATTAAAAATATGTAAGAAATTATTCGCTTTGCACTTCTCTCTGAATTCTTGGAATCAGATTCCCCCAATACTAATCTCTTTATTCTGTCTGAGATGAGAGGAGCTTTGGCTCACACGAGAGGAGATATCCAGTAGGCAGTCTAATGATGACATAAACAGAAACCTCAAAAGAAGAGAAGAATCTTTGTGAACACTAAGCTGCAGTGACAGGGGAACCTATAGTGAGAATAAGCTCACACAAACAGAGAAGAAATAAAGTAAAGCATAGAAGCTGGCTATGGATCGAACATAGTATTAAGAATTAACATTTATCAAATGCCTAATGTGTGGCAGGTGCATCACGTCTACTATATTTAAATACACTGGATGTGGTAGGGTTTTTAGTGGACAGATGTGGAAAATGGGCTTCAAAGAAGGTGACTGTGTGCAGGAACTCACAACTGCAGAGGTGGTTTCAGAATTCCATATGGGGAGGTATTAAAAGTATCAAGATGGGCTTCCCTGGTGGCGCAGTGGTTGAGAGTCTGCCTGCCGATACAGAGGACATGGCTTCGTGCCCCGGTCCAGGAAGATCCCACTATGTCGCGGAGCAGCTGGGCCTGTGAGCCACGGCTGCTGAGAAAAATAAAGTATCAAGACATTTGGAAGACAGGGCTTGAAACTGCATTTTATATCTCTCTGGATAATATTAAAAAATGAGGGAAGGGCAAATGCAATCATCTGAAGGGTGAAGCTGAAGCCCTCCTGTGCCCTCTTAAGCTGAGGACACCACTAGTGAGAGTAGCGCTGAGACCCACACCCACTGTGTGACTCCAGTACTGCGTTTGTTGTTCCCGGTATGGCACTGCCTCCTAAATTGTCAGATTCGGCATCCCTTGAAAGATGAACTTTGGATAATCTCTAAAGAGGAAAACTGAGTTATTAAAACCTCTCTCCTAAAAAAGGAAGATGGATATCAAATGGTTTCATTGTGCTGAAAACTCTATTGCTGTCTCTGCAGCTGAAGGTTACCAGCCGTCCTCTGCTTCCCCATAGTCTCCTAGACCTGCTCATGGCTCGAAGCTGACGGTCACACTGAGCCTGCACACACTCAGCGCAGCTGTTGCACCGCCTGCTGTGGATCCAGCCCAAACTTCCCATGGGTCTCATCTGGTGGGATTCTCATACCTGTAAGTCCAAGAACTCCTTTCATGAGCAGAGTGACAATAATACGATCTGCCTCATTCTCCACATCAGCAGAGATGTGATGAGCAGCCTGAATAAACCACAAAAAGGAAAAAAAAATGTTTTCATGTGCCACAGTGATACTTTCTGGGTCATCCCCAAGTAGGGTTGTCAAATAAAATACAGAATGCCTGGTTAAATTTGAATTTCAGATAAGCAATGAATAATTTTAATATGAGTATAAATGTATCAGTATAAATATAAATATTACTCTAAGTATATAATTTATATCCATGAAATATTAAAAATTTCTTTTTTGATGTGGACCATTTTTAAAGTCTTCACTGAATTTGTTACAATATTGCTTCTCTTTTATGTTTTGTTTTTTTGGCCTAGAGGCATGTGGGATCCCAGCTCCCCAACCAGGGATTGAACCTGCACCCCCTGCATTGGAAGACAAAGTCCCAACCACTGGACTACCAGGGAAGTCCCTCTATGAAATATTTGATATACATTTATATTAAAAAATTAATATTCATCTGAGCTTCAAATTTAACTGGACATTCAGCATTTGATTTGCTAAATTTGGCAACTCTACCTATGTGCCCTTCATACGACCTAGTCCCTGGCCTCAAGGGACTTAGTCTGGGGGAGTCAGATATACAAACCTCAATTTAAAAGAAAAATGATAGGGCTTCCCTGGTGGCGCAGTGGTTGAGAGTCCGCCTGCCGATGCAGGGGACACGGGTTTGTGCCCTGGTCCGGGAAGACCCCACATGCCGCGGGGTGGCTGGGCCCGTGAGCCATGGCCGCTGAGCCTGCGCGACCGGAGCCTGTGCTCCGCAACGGGAGAGGCCACAAGAGTGAGAGGCCCGCGTACCACAAAAAAAAAAGTGCTAAGTTCCTCTTAAAAGTATTATAAAGTGCTTTGGTATCTCAGACAAGAAAGTGCCTTATTGACAAGGAGGGGCAATGCAGACATAGGAATGACTTTCTATTTTACAACTGAAATGAAACCAGTAGCTAAATGGCTGTGTGCAAGGCATAGGGAGCTTGCTCTAGAGTTGGGGAAATGGGGCATAAACACAGACAAAAGTAGCAAACTATACAAAATAACAATACTGGAAACATCACAAGGGAATCCATGATTAGTTACTAAATAAATAGTTTGTAACTAGTATTATCTAAGAGGGCCTCACTTGTTGCTTCTTACACTGTTCATTGAAATTAGATTTGATTTCTATATTCAGAGGAGAGTTTCTCTGAGCTCTGGGTAGAATCAAGTGTTCACTCATGTCCCCCAAAGCATTTTATAAATACTCTTATTACCATACTCCTCAAATCTCTCATTAATATTTCTGTGTCCTCTTTTAGGCTATGAATTCCTCACAGGCAGGGTCTTTTTATCATCTTCTTTATATTCTTCTTATATCCTAAGCTCCTAATTAACACGTGATACAGCGTAGGTGCTCAGCAAATACTGAACTGAATTTGTTGGAATTAATGTGGAAGGAAATGCCCCTTCAGGGGAAATGAACTTAAAATGCTGAAAATTGAAATGAGAACTGTGCACATGCCTGCGTGTGAGTATGTTTTTTTGTGTTAACATGCAGACTTCCCCTAACCCTAACCAAAACTTGCCACAGAGGCTTGCAGCTACAGAGTCATTATTTAGTTTTAGCAATGGTGAAGATAATGAGAAACGAGGAAAACTTGGATAATAGGAACAGAATTTGCAAAACAGAAATGTGATAGCAGTGAAGAGTTTTCACTTATGTTACACTATTTTATCATAAAATAAGCTTTCATCATTTTAATCCCTCCCCTTCTAAGTTTTATCACTCCAATCACTTAGCCTTATGAATGTTACCTAAACTATTGAATAAACGATCACCACTCCATCCTGATATTTTAAATTCCTTTTGTCCTTTCTACATTATTCTACTTTTTTCCAACACAAAATGAAATATTATATATGCATAACACATGCACATACATATATATCTGTATATGTATATGTATATGTATATGTATGTCTGTATAGCCTGAAAGAAGAGCCCCATGAAAGGGAAATTAATTAATATTAATTATAGTTATTTGAAGAGAAACAGATTTCTTGTGCTCTTCTCTCTCTCTTTTTTTTTTTTTTTTTCGGCACGTGGGCCCCTCACTGTTGTGGCCTCTCCCGTTGCGGAGCACAGGCTCCGGACGTGCAGGATCAGTGGCCATGGCTCACGAGCCTAGCCGCTCCGCGGCATGAGGGATCTTCCCGGACCGGGGCACGAACCCGCGTGCCCTGCATTGGCAGGCGGACTCTCAACCACTGCGCCACCAGGGAAGCCCCTCTTCTCTCTTATACTTTCCAATTTCAGCAACTCTGCTCTGTTGGTCATTCTTAGTTCTAATTACCTACGTTTTTACCACTTATTTTTGCCATAATCTTTATTAATATGTGTGTGTGTGTGGATTAGAGAAGGGCTTATGCATTTAGCATGTATAAGTATATAGTATGGGATGATATTTTTAAATGTATATTTTGTATGTATGTATACATATAAAATGCATAAAGTGTACATATATGAGGGGCTTAAGCATATAGCATGAATGGTATTTTTAAAAGTGTTCTGTGTGTGCACATAATTTTGCTTGAAACTGAAGTTGGATATTAAGAAGGGATGGATTCATCCATGTTTTATAGAATACCAGGTACACTGTGGGTGCCTAATAAATGTTAAATAATAGTAATCTGCTTCTATCCACGTATTCTCTATCTTCAATTAAACAATGGGGTGCCAGATTATGTATCAAGCAGTTTTTATTAGGTTATAATTTTCTAAGCAGCAGGTGGAGGATTTACAACATATTATACATTATAGATCTTCCTCAGAACAACTTACCATTCAGTTTCAAGAGATAAAATTCTGACCCACAGCCTGCAGTGAGACTGTCAAGGATAAAAGCAGCAGTCAGCCTGTCTGCCTTTGCTTTCTTTCTCTCTCCCTCTACCTCAATATCATTACTTCTTGTGAAATAAATAAGGCTTCTGCATTTCTGAGCAAATTATTCTTGCCCTTAAAACTGGTAAAAATTTGCCATGTCAATTTTAAGTTTTGATATCAGTAACTCTTCGGTGAGTTTCTTTTCTATTTGTATTTTAGCTGTATTTTGCTGATTGTTTTTAAAATTTTGGACTCAAGTATACATTATGTTTTAATTGTCACAAATAAAAGATATACCATTTCTAAAACAGAGTGACAAGGAGAAAGTATTTTGTTTGAAAGAGAGATGGCAGGAAAATGAGGCACTGATACAAATGAATCATAAAATCTTACAGTGTATCTTAGATGCCATCTAGTCTAACTCTTTATCTAAAGAATCCCTCTTTACTTTATCCCCTTCATGAAATCTGTGGAATCTGCAGAAATACTTACTACAATGAAGAAGTCACCTTCTCAAGAGTCAGCTCTTTTAAAATGGCTTTTAAAGAGAAAAACAAAACAGACAAACCTTTAGCTAGACTCAAATACATAAAATCATAAATGAAAGAGAAGACCACTGATACCACAGAAATAAAGGATTATAAGTGACTACTATGAACCACTGTAAGCCAACAAATTGGATAACTTAGAAGAAATGGATAAATTCCTAGAAACACACAACCTTCCAAGAATGAATCATAATGAAATGGAAGATCAGAATAGACCAATAACAAATAAGGAGATTGAATCAGTAATTTACAACCTGCCAACAAAGAAAAGCCCAAGACCAGATGGTTTCACTGATTAGTTCTACCAAACATTTAAAGAATAAATAATGTCAATCATTCTCAAACTCTTCCAAAATTTCAGAGGATGGAACACTCCTAAATTCATTTATCAAGGCCAGTATTACCATGATAACAAAACCAGATAAGGGTACTGCAAGAAAAGAAAACCATAGGTCAATATCCCTGATAAATATAGGTGCAAAAATTCTCACAAAATACTAGCAAACCAATTCCACAGCACAGTAAAAGTCTCATACACTGTAATCACGTGGGATTTATCCGTGGAATGCAAGGTTGGCACAATATATGCAAATCAATAAATGTGATACATCACATCAACAGAAGGAAAGATAAAATCATATGATCATTCTGATAGATGCAGAAAAAGCATTTGACATAATTCAACTTCATTCACCAAAGTTTCATAGAAACTCACCAAATTAGGAACAGAAAGTACATACCTCAATATAATAAAGATAATATATGAGAAGATTATAGCTAATATCATACACAATGGTGAAATTCTGAAACTTTTCTTCCAAAATCAGGAATAAGACAAGGGTGTCCACTGTTGTCCAAGTGTGTCCAAGGGTTAGGGTAGTGTGGGTGAAATGGCTGAAGGTGATCTGACAAAAGATGAGCAAGCCCAGCACATTGCAAACTCCAACATTGCTGAAAGAAATTTTTAATGAATTTTTAAAAATAACAAAATCTGAGTGCTTACGTTACTTAAGACTAAGCAGGAGGGCGGTGGAAAGATGGCGGAGGAGTAAGACGCGGAGATCACCTTCCTCCCCACAAATACACCAGAAATACATCTACATGTGGAACAACTCCTACAGAACACCTACTGAACGCTGGCAGAAGACCTCAGACCTCCCAAAAGGCAAGAAACTCCCCATGTACCTGGGTAGGGCTAAAGAAAAAATTAATTAAAAACAGAGACAAAAGGATAGGGACGGCACCTGCACCAGTGGGAGGGAGCCGTGAAGGAGGAAAGGTCTCCACACACTAGGAAGCCCCTTCGCGGGCAGAGACTGCGTGAGGCGGAGCGGGGAGCTTCGGAGCCGCGGAGGACAGCACAGCAACGGGGGTGCGGAGGGCAAAGCGGAGAGATTCCCGCACAGAGGATCGG
>NW_006775239.1:558813-588730 GCF_000442215.2 Lipotes vexillifer | reverse complement strand
AGCACAGGTCACTGCCCCCACCCCTCTTCCGGGGAGCCTGTGCAGCCCGCCACTGCCAGGTTCCCGGGATCCAGGGACAATTTCTCAGGGAGAACACACGGCGGGCCTCAGGCTGGGGCAACGTCACGCCGACTTCTGCCGCCGCAGGACCGCTCCGCACTCCGTGCCCCTCCCTGCCCCCGGCCTGAGAGCGCCAGAGCCCCCGAGTCAGCGGCTCCTTTAACGCCGTCCTGTCTGAGCAAAAAGCAGACGCCCTCCAGCGACCTACACGCAGAGGCAGGGCCAAGTCGAAAGCTGAGCCCCTGTGAGCTGTGAGAACAAAGAAGAAAAAGGGAAATCTCTCCCAGCAGCCTCAGAAACAGCGGATTAAAGCTACACAATCAATTTGATGTACCCTGCCTCTGTGGAATACATGAATAGACAGCGAATCATCCCAAATTGAGGAGGCGGACTTCTAGAGCAAGATCTATGATTTTTTCCCCTTTTCCTCTTTTTGTGAATGTGTATGTGTATGCTTCTGTGTGAGATCTTGTCTGTATAGGTTTGCTTCCACCATTTGTCCCAGCGTTCTATCCGACCATTTTTTTTTTTAATTTTTTTCTTAATAATTAATTTTAATTTAAAGAACTCTGTTATACTTTACCTTCTTTCTATCTTTCCTTCCTTCCTTCCCTTTTTGAGACAACGAATCGTCCCAAATTGAGGAGGTGGACTTGGAGAGCAAGTTTTATGATTTTTTCCACTTTACCTCTTTTTGTGAGGGTATATGTGTATGCTTCTATGTAAGATTTTGTCTCTATAACTTTGCTTCCACCATTTGTCCTAAGGTTCTATCCTTCCCTTTTTTTTTTCCTCTAAATAATTATTTTTTTAATTCAATAACTTTATTATACTTTATTTTATTTTACTGTATCTTCTTTCTTTCTGTATTTTTTCCTTCCTTCCCTCATTCCTTCCTTCCTTCCCTCCTCCCTCCCTCCCTCCTTTCTTTCCTTCTTGCCTTCTTCCTTTCTTTTCTTCTTTCTTTCTTTCTTCCTTCCCTCCTTCCTTCCTTCCCTCCTCTCTTTCTTTCTTTCTTTCTTTCTTTCCTATTTCCTCCTACTTATACTAATTCTCTCTACTTTCTCTCCCTTTTATTCTGAGCCGAGTGGATGAAAGGCTCTTGCTGCTCCAGCCAGGAGTCAGGACTCTGCCTCTGAGGTGGGAGAGCCAACTTCAGAACACTCGTCAAGAAGAGACCTCCCAGCCCCACATAATATCAAACGGCGAAAATCTCCCAGAGATCTCCATCTCAACACCAGCACCCAGCTTCGCTCAACGACCAGCAAGCTACAGTGCTGGACAACCTATGCCAACCATATAGCAAAACAGGAACACAACCCCACCCACTAGCAGAGAGGCTGCCTAAAATCATAATAAGTCCACAGACACCCCAAAACACACCACCAGACGTGGACCTGCCCACTAGAGAGACAAGATCTAGCCTCATACACCACAACACAGCCACTAGTCCCCTCCACCAGGAAGCCTACACAACGCACTGAACCAACCTTAGCCACTGGAGACAGACATCAAAAACAACGGGAGCTACGAACTTGCAGCCTGCAAAAAGGTGAACCCAATCACAGTAAGATAAGCAAAATGAGAAGACAGAAAAACACACAGCAGATGAAGGAGCAGGATAAAAACCCACCAGACCTAACAAATGAAGAGGAAATAGGCAGTCTACCTGAAAAAGAGTTCAGAATAATGATAGTAAAGATGATCCAAAATCTTGGAAATAGAATGGACAAAATGCAAGAAGCAGTTAACAAGGACCTAGAAGAAATAAAGATGAAACAGACAATGATGAACAACACAATAAATGAAATGAAAAATACTCTAGATGGGATCAATAGCAGAATAAATGAGGCAGAAGAACGGATAAGTGACCTGGAAGATAAAATAGTGGAAATAACTACTGCAGAGCAGAATAAAGAAAAAAGAATGAAAAGAACTGAGGACAGTCTCAGAGACCTCTGGGACAACATTAAACGCACCAACATTCGAATTATAGGGGTTCCAGAAGAAGAAGAGAAAAAGAAAGGGACTGAGAAAATATTTGAAGAGATTATAGTTGAAAACTTCCCTAATATGGGAAAGGAAATCGTTAATCAAGTCCAGGAAGCACAGAGAGTCCCATACAGGATAAATTCAAGGAGAAATACGCCAAGACACATATTAATCAAACTGTCAAAAACTAAATACAAAGAAAGCATATTAAAAGCAGCAAGGGAAAAACAACAAATAACACACAAGGGAATCCCCATAAGGTTAACAGCTGATCTCTCAGCAGAAACTCTACAAGCCAGAAGGGAGTGGCAGGACATACTGAAAGTGATGAAGGAGAAAAACCTGCAACCAAGATTACTCTACCCAGCAAGGATCTCATTCAGATTTGATGGAGAAATTAAAACCTTTACAGACAAGCAAAAGCTGAGAGAGTTCAGCACCACCAAACCAGCTTTACAACAAATGCTAAAGGAACTTCTCTAGACAAAAACACAAGAGAAGGAAAAGTCCTATAATAACGAACCCAAAACAATTTAGAAAATGGGAATAGGAACATACATATCGATAATTACCTTAAATGTAAATGGACTAAATGCTCCCACCAAAAGACACAGATTGGCTGAATGGATACAAAAACAAGACCCATATATATGCTGTCTACAAGAGACCCACTTCAGACCTAGAGACACATACAGACTGAAAGTAAGGGGATGGAAAAAGATATTCCATGCAAATGGAAACCAAAAGAAAGCTGGAGTAGCAATTCTCATATCAGACAAAATAGACTTTAAAATAAGGACTATCAGAAGAGACAAAGAAGGACACTACATAATGATTAAGGGATCGATCCAAGAAGAAGATATAACAATTGTAAATATTTATGCACCCAACATAGGAGCACCTCAATACATAAGGCAAAAACTAGCAGCCATAAAAGGGGAAATCGACAGTAACACATTCATAGTAGGGGACTTCAACACCCCACTTTCACCAATGGACAGATCATCCAAAATGAAAATAAATAAGGAAACACAAGCTTTAAATGATACATTAAACAGGATGGACTTAATTGATATTTATAGGACACTCCATCCAAAAACAACAGAATACACATTTTTCTCAAGTGCTCATGGAACATTCTCCAGGATAGATCATATCTTGGGTCACAAATCAAGCCTTGGTAAATTTAAGAAAATTGAAATTATATCAAGTATCTTTTCCGACCACAACGCCATGAGATTAGATATCAATTATAGGAAAAGAGCAGTAAAAAATACAAACACATGGAGGCTAAACAATACACTACTTAGTAACGAAGTGATCACTGAAGAAATCAAAGAGGAAATTAAAAAATACCTAGAAACAAATGACAATGGAGATACAACGACCCAAAACCTATGGGATGCAGCAAAAGCAGTTCTAAGAGGGAAGTTTATAGCAATACAAGCCCACCTTAAGAAGCAGGAAACATCTCGAATAAACAACCTAACCTTGCACCTCAAGCAATTAGAGAAAGAAGAACAAAAAAACCCCAGAGTTAGCAGAAGGAAAGAAATCATAAAAATCAGATCAGAAATAAATGAAAAAGAAATGAAGGAAACAATAGCAAAGATCAATAAAACTAAAAGCTGGTTCTTTGAGAAGATTAACAAAATTGATAAACCATTAGCCAGACTCATCAAGAAAATAAGGGAGAAGACTCAAATCAATAGAATCAGAAATGAAAAAGGAGAAGTAACAACTGACACTGCAGAAATACAAAAAATCATGAGGGATTACTACAAGCAACTCTATGCCAATAAAATGGACAATCTGGAAGAAATGGACAAATTCTTAGAAATGCACAAACTGCCAAGACTGAATCAGGAAGAAATAGAAAATATGAACAGACCAATCACAAACACTGAAATTGAAACTGTGATTAAAAATCTTCCAACAAACAAAAGCCCAGGACCAGATGGCTTCACAGGCGAATTCTATCAAACATTTAGAGAAGAGCTAACACCTATTCTTCTCAAACTCTTCCAAAATATAGCAGAGGGAGGAACACTCCCAAACTCATTCTACGAGGCCACCATCACCTTGATACCAAAACCAGACAAGGATGTCACAAAGAAAGAAAACTACAGGCCAATATCACTGATGAACATAGATGCAAAAATCCTCAACAAAATACTAGCAAACAGAATCCAACAGCACATTAAAAGGATCATACACCATGATCAAGTGGGGTTTATTCCAGGAATGCAAGGATTCTTCAATATACGCAAATCTATCAATGTGATTAACCATATTAACAAATTGAAGGAGAAAAACCATATGATCATCTCAATAGATGCAGAGAAAGCTTTTGACAAAATTCAACACCCATTTATGATAAAAACCCTGCAGAAAGTAGGTGTAGAGGGAACTTTCCTCAATATAATAAAGGCCGTATATGACAAGCCCACAGCCAACATCATCCTCAATGGCGAAAAACTGAAAGCATTTCCACTAAGGTCAGGAACAAGACAAGGTTGCCCACTCTCACCACTCTTATTCAACATAGTTTTGGAAGTTTTAGCCACAGCAATCAGAGAAGAAAAGGAAATAAAAGGAATCCAAATCGGAAAAGAAGAAGTAAAGCTGTCACTGTTTGCAGATGACATGATACTATACATAGAGAATCCTAAAGATGCTACCAGAAAACTACTAGAGCTAATCAATGAATTTGGTAAAGTAGCAGGATACAAAATTAATGCACAGAAATCTCTGGCATTCCTATATACTAATGATGAAAAATCTGAAAGTGAAATCAAGAAAACACTCCCATTTACCATTGCAACAAAAAGAATAAAATATCTAGGAATAAACCTACCTAAGGAGACAAAAGACCTGTATGCAGAAAATTATAAGACACTGATGAAAGAAATTAAAGATGATACAAACAGATGGAGAGATATACCATGTTCTTGGATTGGAAGAATCAACATTGTGAAAATGACTCTACTTCCCAAAGCAATCTATAGATTCAATGCAATCCCTATCAAACTACCACTGGCATTTTTCACAGAACTAGAACAAAAAATTTCACAATTTGTATGGAAACACAAAAGACCCCGAATAGCCAAAGCAATCTTGAGAACAAAAAATGGAGCTGGAGGAATCAGGCTGCCTGACTTCAGACTATACTACAAAGCTACAGTAATCAAGACAGTATGGTACTGGCACAAAAACAGAAAGATAGATCAATGGAATAGGATAGAAAGCCCAGAGATAAACCCATGCACATATGGTCACCTTATCTTTGATAAAGGTGGCAGGAATATACAGTGGAGAAAGGACAGCCTCTTCAATAAGTGGTGCTGGGAAAATTGGATAGGTACATGTAAAAGTATGAGATTAGATCACTCCCTAACACCATACACAAAAATAAGCTCAAAATGGATTAAAGACCTAAATGTAAGGCCAGAAACTATCAAACTCTTAGAGGAAAACATAGGCAGAACACTCTATGACATAAATCACAGCAAGATCCTTCTTGACCCATCTCCTAGAGTAATGGAGATAAAAACAAAAATAAACAAATGGGACCTAATGAAACTTCAAAGCTTTTGCACAGCAAAGGAAACCATAAACAAGACCAAAAGACAGCCCTCAGAATGGGAGAAAATATTTGCAAATGAATCAACTGACAAAGGATTAATCTCTAAAATTTACAGGCAGCTCATGCAGCTCAATAACAAAAAAATAAACAACCCAATCCAAAAATGGGCAGAAGACCTAAATAGACATTTCTCCAAAGAAGATATACAGACTGCCAACAAACACATGAAAGAATGCTCAACATCATTAATCATTAGAGAAATGCAAATCAAAACTACAATGAGATATCATCTCACACCAGTCAGAATGGCCATCATCAAAAAATCTAGAAACAATAAATGCTGGAGAGGGTGTGGAGAAAAGGGAACACTCTTGCACTGCTGGTGGGAATGTGAATTGGTTCAGCCACTATGGAGAACAGTATGGAGGTTCCTTAAAAAACTACAAATAGAACTACCATATGACCCAGCAATCCCACTACTAGGTATATACCCTGAGGAAACCAGAATTCAGAAAGAGTCATGTACCAAAATGTTCATTGCAGCTCTATTTACAATAGCCCGGAGATGGAAACAACCTAAGTGCCCGCCGTCGGATGAATGGATAAAGAAGATGTGGCACATATATACAATGGAATATTACTCAGCCATAAAAAGAAACGAAATTGAGCTATTTGTAATGAGGTGGATAGATCTAGAGTCTGTCATACGGAGTGAAGTAAGTCAGAAAGAGAAGGACAAATACCGTATGCTAACACATATATATGGAATTTAAGAAAAAAAAATGTTATGAAGAACCTAGGGGTAAAACAGGAATAAAGACAGAGACCTACTGGAGAACAGACTTGAGGATATGGGGAGGGGGAAGGGTGAGGTGTGTTAGGGCGAGAGAGAGACATGGACATATATATACTAACAAACGTAAGGTAGATAGCCAGTGGGAAGCAGCCGCATGGCACAGGGAAACCGGCTCGGTTCTTTGTGGCTGTCTGGAGGGGTGGGATAGGGAGGGTGGGAGGGAGGGAGACAAAGAGGGAAGAGATATGGGAACATATATATATGTATAACTGACTCACTCTGTTATAAAGCAGAAACTAACACACCATTGTAAAGCAATTATACCCCAATAAAGATGTTAAAAAAAAAAATGTAAAAAAACACATACAACAAAATTTTCTTGTTAATTTGGTAAAACTGGGTAATACAAAATAACCTTATTTTCTTATTGGTTTATGAGACAATTGTAAATAAATCCTATTCTAAAATAAAAAAAAAAAAAGACTAAGCACATAGTCGCAGTGATTAAGATAGTGTGGAACTGTTGTAAATGTGTGTATATATGTATCAGGAAGAAAAAGGTTATAAATAGGCACAAATATATATGGTCAATTGATTTTTGACAAAGTTACAAAGAAAATTCAATGGTAATTTTAATTCAAATAGACTGTCCAACTAATGGTGCTAGAACAATGAGATCGCCCTTTGGAAAAATCAAGAACTTAAAATCCTTTCTTATAATATACACAAAAATTAACTGAAAGATTATTACAGACAAATATAAAAACTGAACTTCTGGAAGCAAATATAGATGAAAATTTTCATGGATTTGCAGGAGGCAATTTTTCTTCGGAAATAATTGCACAACTCATAAAACAAACAAAAACATTAAATGAACTTTAAAAATTCACCTCTTCGCAAACCATATTGAGTACATAAAAAGGCAAGACACAGCCTGGGATAAGATATATCTGACAAAGTAATTATATCCAAAATATATAACGAGAAGACAAGTAACCAAATTTAAAAAAAAAATAAACAACAAATGATTTGAAGAAAGACTTTACAAAATAAGACATATAAATGACACACGCACAAATTCTCAACATCATTAGTCATTAGGGAAATAAAAACTAGAAGCATAATATGATAGTACTTCACATTCACTGACTAAAATCTTAAACCTCGGGCTTCCCTGGTGGCGCAGTGGTTGAGAGTCCGCCTGCTGATGCAGGGGACACGGGTTCGTGCCCCGGTCTGGGGAGATCCCACGTGCCATGGAGCGGCTGGGCCCGTGAGCCATGGCCGCTGAGCCTGTGCGTCCGGAGCCTGTGCTCCGCAACGGGAGGGGCCACAACAGTGAGAGGCCCGCGTACCGCAAAAAAAAAAAAAATCTTAAAACTCCAAGTTTTGGAGGGAATGCTAAGAAACCCGAACTCATGTATCGCTAGTGAGAATTTCAACTTGTACAGCCACCTTGGAAGAGAGTTGAGCAGTTTCTTAAAAAGTTAATTATATACTTACCACATAAAAAGAAATTCTACTTCTAGATATTTATAAAAGAAGTGAAACATGTTGACACAAAGACATATATGAATGCTCAGAGCAGCTTTATTTTTAATAGTTAAAAACTGGAAGCAACCTAATATCCATCGACAGGTGAATAAATAACCAAATTGTGGTATATTCATATTGTGGAATATTATTCAGAAATTAAAAGAAACAAATTCCTTTTTGCTCTTTTTTAATCAAAATATATTTGTGTAAATTTGAGATGTACTAATACTGGCAATAACCTGGGTGGATTTGAAAAGATGTTATATTGAGAAAAAGAAACCAAATATAAAATAAGTTCTAAGAAAGGCTGATCTAAAGTGATAGAAAGCAGAACAGTAGTTGACGGTGCCTAGGTTTGCATTTGTAGAGTGTTAACCAAGAAGTGGTATAAAGGAATTTGGGGGGAGTGATGAGATTCTTTTACAGTTTGACTGTGATGATGATTTTACTGGTGTATGCTTTTGTCAAATACAATAAATAGGCACATTGGTTGTACGTTAATTATTTCTAAATAAATGATACAAAGGTGGTAGTAACGATTTTATCTCGATTTAATTTAAAACCGCGGCCCTTGCAAAAGCCAATTCATCCTGAGAATGAGAGTAGAATATTGAGAACTTAACCAAGTATTAGCTCCAATTGCAGTCATTACACCACTCCTAGAACAGACAACCAGGTTTCAAATACATGTTATGTGATCATTTATTTGGTGAATGCACCTTTTCTATTCCTATCTAATCTAAAGAGGATTAGAAACAGCTCACATTTATATGGAATGGACAACAGAATATATTCACAGTCCCCCTCTAACCAAGTCTATGTTAACACTCCTACTTTCTGTCATAATATAGTATGGGTAATCTGAACCATTTGGATCGCTTGCATCCATCATATTGATATCATCGAGCTAATTAGAATAGAAAAACAAGAAATGGTTAGTATGTTAGAAGCCTTGGTAAGGCATAGGTACATCAGAGTGCTGGAATAAACTACACAATTTCAGGAGCCTGGCATGCCGGTAAACTCTTTAAACGTCTAGTGATCTAGAGCAGGCTGGGATATTGCATCTAAAATAAAAGACAAATTGTTCTCTGCTGTGTTGGGAGCCTGTCTCACCCCGCCCACCCCAGCTCTAGAACACTTGCTACCATCCACAGATCAAGATGGGTGCCTCTTATCTTCTCACCTCCCCCCTCTTAACTCAGTCCTGAGTTCAAATACACCTGAGTACTTAGGATTGGAGGAATGGGAATCAGATGCAGAGTTGTAGATGGAATGGGAAATGTGGTTTTTAGGTTCCTTGTCTCTACCATACAGGAAGGCACCCTAGAAGAGGCTGGAACTGATGGGGAGGGACACAATTCACAGCACCCCCTGCACCTGGCCACACTTTATCTTGGCTTTTACCCCCATTGGAAGTCCAGATATCCCACCCAGCCTCTCTGGGACCTTGTTTTTTTTTGTTTTTTATTTTTAGTATTTATTTATTTGTTTGGTTGTGCCGGGTCTTTGTTGCAGCAGGCAGGCTCCTTACTTGCGGCTCGCTGGCTCCTTAGTTGCGACATGCATGTGAGATCTAGTTCCCTGACCACGGACCCAGGCCCCCTGCACTGGGAGCACGGAGTCTTATCCACTGCGCCAGCAGGGAAGTCCCTGGGACCTTGTTAATCCAGTGTGAGCTATGGACCAACAACATCAGCACCACCTGTGAGCTTTTAGAAATGCAGACTCTCAGGTCTCACCCCTACTTAATTAGAATCTATATGTTAACAAGGTCCGTAGGTGGTTTGTTTGAATATTAGAGCTTGCGAAGGACTGGTCAGATACAAGTTCTCAAATTTGGTTTCATGTTGGAATTACGGGGGGAGATTTAAAAACTACCAATGCCTGGGGTGGTGGAGGGATGGATTGGGAGTTTGGGATTAGCATATGCAAACTATTATATATAGAATGGATAAATAATAGGTCCTACTGTATGGCACAGGGAACTATATTCAATATCCTGTGATAAATCATAATGGAAAAGCATATGAAAAAGAATGTATATATGTGTATAGAATGTGCATACACATATGTATAACGGAATCACTTTGCTTAGAGCAGAAATTAACACAACATTGTAAATCAACTATACTTCAATAAAATAAAGTTTAGAAAACTAAAAAAAAAAAAAAAAGACAAATTATTGCATCTTGCACCTTTCATCACAAAATAGGAAACACAACACCTTAATAGGCCTCTTCAAGTTCTTGAAACTGCAAATTATACACCTAACAATATGAGTCCAAACCATATACTGGGTAACACAAAAGGGACCTGAAGCATGAGAGGGCTCTGAAGTTTATTCTGGATGTAGTGTAAATAATATTACTCAGTAAATCCTACGGTATTGAAGATATTGATAGTGAGAAAAAATATGCAGTGGAATTTACAGCCTCTCTGGTGGAATCACAACACCTAGGAATTTGGGTGTTCTGTGGCATGCCATCTGTAGTTCATAATTGGAAATCATTTAAAGGAAACTCCTGAGTTGTTACTGGGCACTGGCAGCAATGGGGCAGCAAGCGAGAAGCATAAGCTAGGTCCTGTCAAATATACCACTTTAGAAGATCAGAGGGCTCGGCAACAATATATTTTAAGATGAAATGGCTACAAGTGGAGGTGAGCACAGATGAAACTAGAGGTCATATGCAAACCTCATGAACAAGTAGCTGAAACTGCCATATCATCTACTACAACTACGTCAGTCCCTAATCTTTAACCAACATCTTTGGTAATGTTGGGAATAATTTATAACAAGCTAACAACAACAGAAAAGTTCTAACAACAAAAAACAGTTCTAACTTGCTCCATGGAGCATCCCTTGCAGATAATAATGGGTCACTTGGTCACACATCACATTGTACTTCTTTCTCCACGGAAGGAATGGCAGTTTATTCAGACCAGAATAGGCTCTATTCCAGGAATGGACTTAGTGGGGTTTTTTTTGTTTCTGTTTTTACCGAATTAAGCAAGGTCTACAATCAGCCTATTGTATCAGGGCTTACGAAATCTTCATCTATTAGCAGGGGATCTTATATAATCAGAGTCCCCACTATTCAGCAAAGAAGTTACAAAACTGCGACCATGATCGTGGGATCTATGGGTTGCATCAATGCTGAAATAACCAGAAGCTTCACCTCGTAGAGTGTTGGAACACCTCAGTAATGGTACAACTGAAATACCAGTTCAGAGGCAATACTGTGCAAGAATGAGAAAACCATCTTTCAGGATGCAATATACACTTTTAACCAAAGATCTTTATCTATGCTAGGTCCCCAATAGGAAGACAAGGTGGATCTGAGAATCTAGTAGCAGAAGAAAGAGAAGCTGAAGCTCTGCTAACCATCACTCTCAGACACCCACATAGGACTTCCTGTGCTTTATCCCTGGGTTCTGCATGTTTGAAGACTCTGGTTCCCAAAGGGGAATATTTCCACCCAGGGAGGCACAGAAAAAAAAAAAGCCTGAATTATAAGTTAAGATTGCCATCTGGGAACTTTGGGGTCATTGAGCCAAGAGTAGAGCAGGCAAAGAGAAAAGTCACCATCTTTGTAGAGGTGGTTGACCCTGATCATCAGGGTGATTTAGACCTGATGCTGCATCATGGGGGCAAGGAAGAATATGTTTGGCATCTAGATGATCCACTTGGACACTTTTTACTCATTTGCTCAGTTATGGAGTCAAAAGACAAGTACAGCAATGCTGACTTGGAAGAGGCAGTGACAAGGGGCTCAGACTCCTAAAGGATGAACGTCAGGAAAGACACTCAGGCTAACAGAGGGATGAAGGTTAAGGACATTTAGAAACTGGAGAGCAAAAAAAGAACATGATTGGAGCCCTTGAGTAATTTAGAGCTGCAGCAGTGGTGGCTGTGGTTCATCTCATCAACATTGCTAATTTAAATTTCCCTCAAAATTATTTTTAAAAATGCTCTTAAGATACATATGAAGAAAGGAATCCAAGTAGCACAAGGTAGCTGTGGTAGGTGATTGATATGCAATCCAGATTCTCCCTCAAAGAAGGACATAAACATGTATGTGAGTCTTTTATTGATTCAACAGATATTTGTTGAGCACTTTTATGTAATATGTACTGTTCTGTGAGTTGGGGATCTAGCTGTAACAAAACAAATTCTCCTCACTTATTAAGTTTACATTGCAGCTGACTTAAAATCTAATAAGTATACAGGGATATGTCCCATATGCAAATAAATACAAGTTACAACAGTAGATAAGGGCTGCAGAAGTGAGGAATAAAAATCAATTTTAGGGAAACCATAAGGTGCTTCACAGTGGATTTAAATTGTTTACAAAGAAACCGAATTAAGCTTAGTTTTCTACTGCCAGTTCTATTTCAAATTGAATATTTATTTATTGTTTATCTACCAATAATTCAAACATCTATGAAAGGATAAACAGTAATCTTTCTTGTTTACTGCTATAACCCCAGAACTCCTCACAACTCCAGGATTCATCAAAGTGCTCAACACCAAGTAGTTCTTCAATAAATATGTATTAATTGAATAAATGAATGAATGTTATTCTTACTTAGATTCCAACAAAGGGGGTATTCATAAAACTCACTTTAGCAAAATATCTACCAAATCCCTTCACAGCAGCACCCAGATTAATTTTAGATTGAATAATTGGGGAAGATGTATGTATGTTGCTTTAAAACAGCAACTGCTTCCTTTGTAGCCCACTCTAACCTGAAACATTTGTAGGCCACCCTGACCTGAAAACGGAATTTGGGAGAGTATAGTTCAGCCCAGACAAGTTGACATATCACAAATCCAATGCATTCATGTATAATTGAAATGAGTTCATTGATTTATATTCTGGAAATCCAACAGAAAAATCCTGGGAACATCAAATGGCAACATTTATTCTTTTACCCAATATTCTAATTACGTATTTCCACCCCAATGGTCCTCTACAAATTTTAACAAAATTGGATTATGGGATTATATTTTGTAATCTATGCTATCCAAGTAAAGTTCTTAATAAGGGAATTTGTACTTTCACATGTCTGATTCCGAAATTGGTGCTCTTAGTTACAATGCTGCTTCTTTTTGTTATTCAGGAGAAGACTATCCAATTATAAAGACTAATTATATCCTTTGAGCAATCTTATTCAAGTTCCAAGTGGACAGGATCTCACAGGTGGTTCTGGGGCCTTAATTATGACGATACCGTATTCTCTGGGGGTTTACCTCCATCACACCAGCGACTTTTAGTCATCTTCTTTTCACTGATTTCCTTACTTGAATTTGGACTGACCATTGGATCTATATCAGATCTATATTATGTTTATGTTGCTATTTTAGAAAGAGAGAGGGGGTATTTTTTTATAGCCCATAGCTTAGTTTATTTAGATGGCCAATTTTCTGAGTTGTAAATTTGAACAGAGACCAGAATAAGGAAGAGAAACAAGCTGTTGGATGGACTGGGTGGTAATTCTCCAAAGGTGTCTGCCTCTTAGGGGTGTTTTTGTTTGTCACCATTACTGGGGAGCAGCAGTGTTGGTATCGAGTAAACAGAGACCTGGCATTGTGGTCGCTCTGCCATGTGTGGGCAGCCTGCACAGTGAAGAATTGTGTCTCATTCCTTATGCCCTTTATGTGCTCCCACAGGACATACCTGCAAATGAAAGAACTGCTCATAATTAACTGAATCTAGAAGTAAATCTGAACCAAGAACTTAATGATATTTTATTAATAAACTCAAAGTATCTTTGGCATGGATTTAACATTTATGAAAGTTTTACAGAAACACACTGCCTTATAAATCAAAGAAAATTGTAGCTGTTTTCTTTTTGAGGAATATCAGTAACAACCATTTTGAAAAACCACATCACTATTAAGAAAGCTCTTCCCGGGCTTCCCTGGTGGCGCAGTGGTTGAGAGTCCGCCTGCTGATGCAGGGGACGCGGGTTTGTGCCCCGGTCCGGGAAGATCCCATATGCTGCGGAGCGGCTGGGCCCGTGAGCCATGGCCGCTGAGCCTGCGCATCCGGAGCCTGTGCTCTGCAACGGGAGAGGCCACAACAGTGAGAGGCCCGAGTAACGCAAAAAAAAAAAAAGAAAAAAGAAAGTTCTTCCCTTTGTCAGTGGTTCTCATACTGTTAGATTCAACACTACATTTTCATAACCAGCATTTTGTAAGAATTCCATTATGAAATAAAATTCACAGGCAATAGAGCATACTTACACATACCTCACATACCTAACCTAGTCTCACACCTACACACATAAAGGCTTTGAGTTTGGAACAAGTTTGGTGTGATTGAAAATAACAACAACAAAAAAGCCAGTGTGGCTGAACAGTAGTACAAAGAGATGGAGGGGGATGTATGTGTTTGGGGGGTGGGGGAGAGAGAGAGGAAGAGAGAGAATGATTTTTGGAAAAGTAAGCAGGTATTAGATCATTTAGGACCTCCTGCACCATAGTTGGGAGTTTGTGGATTTTAATTTTGAAAATAATATGAAGCTGTTGGAAGGTTATAATCAGGAGTGTGTCAATATACATTTATTCAAAAATATTAGGTGACAACCATATGCCATACTTAGATCTAGAAGAAAAAATAGTCTTCTTCATGAAGCTTACATATTCAGATAAAGATACACTGTCAATAATGATCATGCCTTTCTCTGTTAGAATGTAAGCTTTGGGAGGGAAGGCATTTCTTCTTTTTTAAATTAGAACATGCATTTGTTCGCCATGCCATGGCCGCTGAGCCTGCGCATCCGGAGCCTGTGCTCTGCAACGGGAGAGGCCAC
The DNA here is from genome assembly GCF_000442215.2 of Lipotes vexillifer. Lineage (NCBI taxonomy): Eukaryota > Metazoa > Chordata > Mammalia > Artiodactyla > Lipotidae > Lipotes > Lipotes vexillifer. Next base: position 573,941 of record NW_006775239.1, on the reverse strand, counting down.
AACAGTGAGAGGCCCGAGTAACGCAAAAAAAAAAAAAGAAAAAAGAAAGTTCTTCCCTTTGTCAGTGGTTCTCATACTGTTAGATTCAACACTACATTTTCATAACCAGCATTTTGTAAGAATTCCATTATGAAATAAAATTCACAGGCAATAGAGCATACTTACACATACCTCACATACCTAACCTAGTCTCACACCTACACACATAAAGGCTTTGAGTTTGGAACAAGTTTGGTGTGATTGAAAATAACAACAACAAAAAAGCCAGTGTGGCTGAACAGTAGTACAAAGAGATGGAGGGGGATGTATGTGTTTGGGGGGTGGGGGAGAGAGAGAGGAAGAGAGAGAATGATTTTTGGAAAAGTAAGCAGGTATTAGATCATTTAGGACCTCCTGCACCATAGTTGGGAGTTTGTGGATTTTAATTTTGAAAATAATATGAAGCTGTTGGAAGGTTATAATCAGGAGTGTGTCAATATACATTTATTCAAAAATATTAGGTGACAACCATATGCCATACTTAGATCTAGAAGAAAAAATAGTCTTCTTCATGAAGCTTACATATTCAGATAAAGATACACTGTCAATAATGATCATGCCTTTCTCTGTTAGAATGTAAGCTTTGGGAGGGAAGGCATTTCTTCTTTTTTAAATTAGAACATGCATTTGTTAGGCAACTTCTTGCACTACTCAGATCAACTTATGTTGTAACTGAAAACCACTTTGTTACTGACACTTCAAGGTGATGCCTAGTTGAGATCTCTGAGGAAAGAAAAAGACTTATGACAGGAAGGTTTTTAGGTAAGTTATAGTCTCTATTATGGCAACTGGTCTTGAGGCCATAATTGATATTTATCACCCTCTCCCTCCACCATGCAATCAGATTTCCCAAACACTGACCCAGCTCTTAGACTGGTCTAGGTTGCTTTCATGGTGTGGCGAGCCAGTTTTCACCCTGAAGGTCTGAGCTTTTGGCTGCCTTGAACTTATAAGGCACACTTGCTATAACTGTTTTCTTATGTTAATCACTGAGCACAGAAGCAAAAAGAGAGGCTCATGTGAATTCCCACAGTCCCAGGCACACTCCTTTCTGTCATACTTCTCTAGCAGCAACCCTAGCTTCATATGATGATGAGGATGAAACACTTTTTCTGAGTAGTCCAAAGACTAGGTAATATGTGTAGTCTTATATTCAGTTGAACTCCATTATGATGTAGCAGTGTTGATTTGGTGAATGCATCCTTTCTATTCCCATCAAAATGAGAGTGAGAAACAGGTCACACTCATATGGAATAGACAACAGTACACGTCCACAGTCCCCCTCTAACCAAGTCTATGTGAATACCCCATTTCTCATCAAAAACCAGCAGAGCCTTGAGGAAAAATCATCCTAATTACTAAATCAATTATTACAAAATATGTCTTGATCTTAACCTCTAAGTCTCTTTTGTGAAACAATTTTAATTCTCATGAACAATAAACTCTATAGGATTGCCCAAATTATATGGTTGCACTAGTATTTTATTGCATCCTGTGTTAATTTAAGTATTGCTTTAATAATATAAGCTGTTAACTATAGCTCTACTGAAATGAGAGCTATAGTTAACAGCTTATATTATTATAAGCTTTTTAAGCTTATAATAGCTATTATAAGCTTTTTCTATTCTTTTTATTAGTATATATTACAATATTTCTTTCATGTTCTTCAAAGATATTAATATATAAAGGTCAATTATTATCCATTTGCAAAGGTAATTTTATAGCTTACCAACAGTAATCTAAACTTTTAATTAAATTTTATTCTTATTAGTGTCCTTAAATATTTAAAAATATAAAAAATTAGTCCATTTTTATGTTGATTAGAATAATAATATACATATTAAAATCATAAACATAATTATTCATTCATTTTTTCCAAAATATGTGCATTCATCACATGCTGTATCGGTTATAAATTAGGCATATACAATAACTGTATCAGTTATTATATTAGTAATATAAATGCAAATTAAACATAATTAATAAATGATGAAGATACTCTTTTCTAAATTTCCTATGGCAGAATATATACAATTTAGGGGACTTAGTTATTTTTTTAAATCATAAGACACCAAGATATGTCAGAATAGACATTTTGCAGAATGAAATGAATAAAGATTGGAGCCATACAAAATTTTGTTAACGAGGGCTAAAAACTGGCTTGTTTCTATTTTATTAGGAATCTGAATTTAGCTTATGCTCACTTAGAAGTTCATTACCTTTCCAGACAAATCTAATCTACATTTTTAGGTCATTCTCCACCCTTTCCATTCACTCTCATGAAGATCTAATGAAATATCAACTCAAGAAAATGCCATCTTCCAATTCTCATACAATTAACATCCTTGATTGAGCGCACAGTTTTGGGGTTTAAAGGCTTTAAAATAGACAGAAGAAGATACTGGGCCTGCACTTTCACTTCCCACTGCTGTGAGTATAGGAAGTTTAAAGTTTGGGGGAAATATGTGTCTGTAATATTTAGAACTTTGTCAGACAAACAAAGAAGCAACAAAAAATGAGGAAACAAAAATATCTAGTTAATTCATCCGTTCAAAAGAGATACATAAGAGAAGGGCCTTCTTTTAAGGTGTTTACTGTCTAGAGTTTGTACCAAGATATTGTACATAATTCCCATTGTTCACACTTTAAAAATGTTGAGAAAAGCTAGTCAGCAATTACAAACTTCAGAACCTTTCGCATTGTCCCTCACAGCACTTCAGGTTTCATGTAATGCCCCATGCCTCCTCCCTGTTTTAATAGTTCCAGCACCTTAACAGAACAAGACCTTACAGACCTCTTTTCCTGAACTGCCTATCACCTACGTGAAAAAATTCCTGCTTAATCCACACTTTAAGGCTAATTTCAATTTTCATGCCCCACAAGCAGAGCAATATTTTAAATCTTAACATAAGGCAAAATTTCCCCCAAATTACTTTGTTGTAAAGAGGAAATCTTCTGCTTATGAAACCTTTAGTATTACAGGGTACTCTCATTTGTTCCTTTATTTTGAAAATAAAGTTTTATTTATTGAAGACAACTTCACTTGAAAAGTGTTCAACAGATAACAGTGTTGGATGCTTACAGAGTCTCCATGATGGAACTTTGAATAGGGAGAGGGAGGGAAGAAATTTAATGTGAATTTAGTTATTATTCATTTTATTCTTGAGATATGATGTAAAATCATAATAATTTGATAACTTTTTTTTAAAAAAAAGGTGAAATAAGTGATAGAATCAGTGGTCAAGTTGCAGGAATCACAAATATACACCTATAGGAAAAATGCATAGTCAGCTCCCTTAAAACTATGAGAATGGATACTTATGGCCTAGAGTAAAGTTTCCAGCAATCAAGGTACAGACTAACTCAAAGAGTATCCAAGTGAAATAGAAGCAAGGCAAAGTGCTCTGGATAATAGATCACCAATGTGGCTTTGGTAATAAAAAAAAGATGATGCTAATACCAAAGTTAATTTGTGAAGAGGTAAATAAGCTTGTTTCATAAAATATAGAAAAGGAAAAAAGTAATATTTGTCAATAAAGATATAATTTTTGTAATTTGTGAATCTTAAAATCTCCCTCCATGTGAATAGCCCTAAAAAGCTGATAAACTTAAGTTGTCCCTCAAAATATTGTCTTTGGATTTTCTCAGTGGGACGTAGAGGTAAACTTCCCTCTTGAGATTCAAACTTCATTGTTTTATTATAAGTCCGTAACTCTCTTTACTTCTGATGAATATTCAGGGAATTATACTATAGCTGACTATATATTCACAGGTCTCCTGCTTTCTCCTACACCCGCCCCCAAGACTATGAATTTCTTGAAAACAGAGGCCATCTTTGACATATCAGCACATAACATAGTGCCTAACACATAAGTGACGGAAAAGTGTTCCCTGAATGAAAGAATAGTAATATTCAAGCTATTTCAAAAGATATGTAATTTACATAAATCAAGCCCCATTTAAAAAAATGTATCATTAAATGACCTAGAATCTGGGGCAACGAATGTTAGACTTTGAAAAAGAAAAATAGTCTATTTTACAAAATTTGACCATTGAATGTTCTTCTAAGTAAACAGAGCCCTAGAACAATATTAGATTAAAATCCAGAACCTGTGGTCCAGTTCTAAATGGCATCCTTAGGATTTCCAGGTCCAGAAATTAGATCTTTGCTGGTGCCTTCCAGTAACCTATCTATCATCTTATTGCTCAATGATAATAAAAAGTTCCGATTAAAGATGATACCATGTTTGACCTGTCAAATTAGAAAAGATTCACAGTGATATTATATAATCCTGGCAAGGGTACTCTTTATGATTGGCATTTTCATTCCTACTAGTAGCTGTATAAATTTTCACAGAGCTTTTGGAAAGCAATTTGGCTGTATATGCTAACTTTTAAAATTTTCATCTATTTTGACTCACAAATTCCAATTTTAGGAAAAACATACTAAATTAGTATTTAGTGATATAGTACAAACTGGCTATACATTTGTATTATTCCTATAATTGCAAAACTTGATTTCATGTCCAAATATAGGAGAATATGTAAACACATTTCAGTAAATCCATTTGAATATTGTACAGATATTAAAAATATACTTTTAGAGAATATTTAAACATGTAAAATTTTCATTGCATAATGTTAAGTGAAAATAACCAGGGTATAAGCCCGAGAATAGTATGAATGCTCTAAATTTCTACTACAAACACTAGTTCAGAAAAGAGTGTAGGAACAATTTAAGTAGTTTGGTGATGTCATCTTTGCTAGATATGACCCCAATTTTTAAAGCTAGAGTTCATAATTTTTATTGACCTGGCCCTTAAATACAATGGCAGCAGGCCACAAATTTAACTCACACAGCTACTCAGATGTTCACAGAAAATAGAACTATTTTATTTTTTGTCAATAACTAATCTGGCCTTCCTTCCAATCTCCCATATCACTGGTTAGCAGGGGAGATAATTAAATTAAATGTCTAATCTGTTGCCAATGATTTAAACAAGCCTTTATTATTTATTTTTTATTATTATTATTTTTTGTGGTACGATGGCCTCTAACTGTTGTGGCCTCTCCCGTTGCGGAGCACAGGCTCCAGACACGCAGGCTCAGAGGCCATGGCTCACAGGCCTAGCCACTCTGCGGCATGTGGAATCTTCCCGGACCGGGGCACGAACCCGCGTCCCCTGCATTACAACACCATGTTAGTTTCAGTTGTATGGCACAGTGATTCAGATATATATATATATATATATATATATATATACACACATATATATATACACACACACATACATACATATATATATATATACATACACACATATATATTCTTTTTCAGATTCTTTTCACTTATCAGTTATTACAAAATATTGAGAATAGTTCCCTGTGCTATACAGTAGGTCCTTGTTGGTTATCTACTTTACATATAGTAGTGTGTATTTGTTAATTCCAACCTTCTAATTTATCCCTCCCCCTACCCTCCTTTCCCCTTTGGTATCCTTAAGTTTGATGGTTTTTTGGCTGTGCTGCAAGGCTTGTGGGAATCTCAGTTCCCTGACCAGGGATTGAACTTTTCCAGAGAAAGCCTGGAATCCTAACCACTAGGCCACCAGGGAATTCCCCATAAGTTTGTTTTCTATTAAACAAGCCCTTAGACAGTGTCTCAGATGGATATCTTTTGACCACTTCTTACCCTAAACGATATTTAGGTGATCAGAAGGAAAGAAATACTTATGTGGGTTTGTGGCACAAAGCAGAAGCATCTCCTTCCCAAAGTCCTACTGCTCTTCTTTGCTGTACGTTGGCTGCAACATCTGCTCTTCTCAAGGACAATGGCACCTGCTCACTGGGGTCAGTCTGCTCTACTACCACTTGTTGTTGAACTCTGTGACTCTACAAGATCTGTTTTTGTTTCTCTTGGCTTGAATGGTTTTTTCTCTCATCCTCCTTAGCTCATCGGGCTTCACATTGGCTCCAGGTAGCACTGTTGATCTCCTCAGGTCAAGCATTGCTCTCATTTTTTGCTTTGGCTTTGACAGCCCTTTCAGTAGCCTTTTATATAGATATACTTTACTCCATTATCTTATATTTGATAAGCCATCCAGCCTCTGAGCTATTTCTGAATCCTGTATGTGACGTGGAGTCATACATTATAGTAGATTAGGAGGGCTAACTTCAGTGCTTTCCTCTTCTTGGCATCAGTCATATACCAAATTTATTTTAATATGCCACATCCCAGGTTGATATTGCCCCTGGACCATCAAGAAGTAGATGGGCTTTTCTTTTACTTCTTTACAGTTTATCCCTTTTGTTCCTGACTCAAACTTGCCTTAACAAGCTTCAAGTCTGTCTTGTTGCTGACATGCTAATGAGGATGCTAAAAGGAAATTTAAAGCAATTGTGATACAAAACAGAACAGGAAAAAAACCCCAAAAAACAGAACAGCAGTTGCTTCCAATGATGGTGGTGGTGTTTGACTGGAAAATTTGAGAAAGGAATTTTTAATAGAAATTTTTCATATGAATATTATATAGTTTGACAGGGTGATGTTTAGAGTCCATATGTTTGTCAAAACTGAACAAACTGTGCACATAAATATTATACTACAATAAAAAAATATATAGAAGAAAAAGAGAATTAAAAATCCTAAGGAAAACATGACTTTTCCTTATGGTATTATCTTGCCAAATAATTCTAGATTACATGTCAGAGTCTGACTCTCCCTCTCATTGTATTTTTAAAAATTTAAAAATTTTTTCTTGTGGTAAAATATTTATAACACAAAATTTGCTATTTTAACCATTTTAAGTGTACAATATAGTTGGATTAATTATATACATGATGTTGTGTGACCATCCTCATTGTCTATTTTCAAAACTTTTCCATCACTGCAGACAAAAACTCTGTACACCTTAAACAATAACTTCCTGTTTCCTCCTCTCTTCAGTCCCTGGTAAACTCTGATCTACTTTCTGTCACTACGAATTTGCTTATTCTATATATTTCATGTAAGTGGAATCATACTATTTGTCCTTTTGTGTCTGTTTTTATTCCCTTACTATAATGTTTTCATGATTCATTCATGTTGTAGCAAATAGCAGAAATTCATTTCTTCTTTTTTTTTTTAATAGACCTTATCTTTTAGAGTAGTTTTAGGTTCACAACAAAATTGAGTGGTAGTTATGGAGATTTCCCATATACCCGCTGCCCTTACACATGCACAGCCTCCCCATTATCAACATCCCATGCCACAGTGATAAATTTGTTACAATTGATGAATCTGCATTAACATGTCATTGTCACCCAGGACCCATACTTCACATTATGGTTCACTCTTGGTAGTATACATTCTTTGGGTTTGGACAAAGGTAAAATAACATATATCCACAATTATAATACTGTTGACCTAAAATAAATAACAAAGATATGTTTATTAGGGATCAGCAGAGAATCGCAACTCAGGATCTGCAACCACGGGGCAAGTTCCTTATGTCAAGGGGAGAACACTTTATAGAGGGGAAGAGGAAGTGGGCTGTGCTCTAGTAAACAGAGTCCATGGCTTCTCATTGGCCGAGCCCTTGCCAGGAAAGAAGATGAGTCTTTCTTTTTCCTGTTGGGCTCTGTTATACTTGCAGGGCATACCAGCTCTCCTTCTGGCCTCTCAACTCTATTTAGTTGAAGTTTCTGTTTATTAAATTCTTTACAATATCTTGCAGAATAGTTTCACTGCCATAAAAATCTGTCCCACTCTTCATCTCTCCCTCCTCCCTAACGCATTACAAACATTGAACTTCTTACTGTCTCTATTGTTTTTGCCTTTTCCAGAATGTTGTATAGTTGGGATCACATAGTTTGTAGCCTTTTCAGATCAACTTCTTCCACCTAGTAATATGCATTTAAGTTTTCTTCATGTGTTTTCATGGCTTGATAGCTCTTTTTTTTTTTTTTTTTTTTTGGGGGTGGTGGGTTGTTATTTTTTTTTTTTTTTTTTTTTTTTAGCATTGAGTAATATTCTACTGTCTGGATTACAGTAGATATGTACAAAATAGATATATGCAATATATATATCCATTCACCTATTGAAGGACATCTTGATGGCTTCCAAGTTTTGAAAATTATGAATAAAACTGCTATAAACATCCATCTACTAGTTTTTATCTGAATATAAGTTTTCAATTTACTTGGGTAATACTGATGCTGAAAGCTCAGCCTCTGTGTACCAGTACCAAATCAAATCTTGGAGACAGAGTTCTGGGTGTAAGTAGAAAAGAATAGCATTATTGCTTTGCCAGGCAAAGGGGGACACAGCAGGCTCCTGCCCTCGAAAACTATGTGTCCCAACCTGGCAGGATTTGATGAGGAGTTTTATAGCAATAGTTCAAGGGTGGGGTTGCTGATAAAATTATGGTGTGTGCAGGGCCTGCACTCCTCTAATCTGGTCTGAGGTAATCTTCTTGATGAGCTTCTCTGGTTCCTTTAATGTAGCCTCAGGTGGTCATTCTCTGATAGGAAGAATGCTGACATCTTAAAGAGCTTAAAGACATTGTTATGTGTATCTCTCAAGGTGGAACCAGGACCTTGCCCCAAGGCTGCACTATTGTTTCTTGGCTGCCCCTCCCTTGTCTTTGCATCCCTTCCCTTCCCAGATTAGCAATGGTTGGAATCTGCCCTTTGGAACTCAGGGAAGGCCATGGAGCCTGGAGTCAACAATGGGGGAGAGAAAGGCTTCCATGCTCAGAAGCCCCACTGGGTCCTCCTCGGAGGACCAAGGAGTGTGTTGGCTGGATTGTATTGTAAGAATATGTTTAGTTTTGTAAGAAACTGCCAAACTGTCTTCTAAAGTGGCTGTATTATTTTGCATTCCTACAAGTAATTAATGAGAGTTCCCATTGCTCCACATCCTTGCCAGCATTCACCATTGTCAGTGTTTTGGATTCTGTCCATTCTAATAGATGTGTAGTGGTATCTCATTGTTGTTTTAATTTGCAATTCCCTGAGGACATATGATGTTGAGTATCTTTTCATATTCTTATTTGCCATATGTATATCTTCTTTGGTGAGGTGTCTGTTCAGGTCTTTTGCCCGTATGTTAAATGGATTATTTTTTTATTGTTGAGTTTTAAGAGTTCCTTGTATGTTTTGTAAAACAGTCTCAGATGTGACTTTCAAAAATATTTTCTCCCAGTCTTACTGCATGTTTATGAAAAAGGAGGAGGATTAAAATACTAAGAATGGTAAACATTGGTGATGGGATTAGAGGTGATTCTTATTAACTTTTTACTTACTTTATTTCTAAAATGTCTACAAAGAGTCTATAATACTTATATAATGAGGAAAATAAAAACAATAACCATTGTCTGCCGAATACAATTTCACTTAACTTTCATCTAAAATAGCAATTGCTTTCAAGAACAATGAAAGTAAAACTTCTAACACCAATTTTTCTCAGCACATTGCTATCACTAATGAACTATCTCAATAGAGGAGTTGCTGTGTGACTAGAAATAGAAAAATTGCAAGTCAGTGGGAAATTACCCTAAGCTGCCTTAGTGTTCCATATAGTAATCTTATTCACTCATTTATTCACATGGCTCACTCCCCCACTTCCTTCAAGTCACCACTCAAATGTTAGTTGTAAGAAGGTCTTTCCTCACACATTTCCACACCCATCCCTCTACTTCTGCTTTGTTTTATTTTTTAGCATTTATCTTCATCTAGAATAATGAGATTATTTTTAATTGTCTGTTCTTACCAATAGAAAGTAAATTCCTTAAAATCAGAAGATTTTGTTCATATTTTATTTTCTCTATTCCCAGTGCCTGAAAACAATGCCAGACACATAATAGATAAACAATGTGTTGAGTGAATGAATAAAGAAATATTGGGGTTAGTAGAGAGAAAGAAACTTCCCAGGACTCTTCAGCTACTCCAGGACACTCTACTTTAAACTGATATGTAGCTCCTGAGTCATTTCCCTCTAAATTTCATCTTCATCTTCTCAGTCTTTTTTTATTTGTTTGTTTTTTTGATTTTTGTTTTTACATCCTAGGTGATGAGTACATACATGATTATGTTGTCCTGTGAGGGCTGTGTCTCCTGGAGATACTACCAGAGAATCAGCCATTTGGATATCTATGAAGACATGGGTTAGGTCTGAGTTAAACTTTTCTAGCCATCTCCTATACCCACATCTGGCTGGCTACAATCTGTGTCTATTGACCTCTTCAGTGTTCCTTCAACCCTAACAATGAACTGTCCAAGTACTGAAGTTCTTATAACATAACTTATGCCATAAATAAGATCTTCTCTTTGGTCTAGGGAAGTGGTTCTTAGGTGTCCTTAGCAATAATAAAACATGTGATCACAAGCACCCATATGTCACAGCTCTTTGAGTCTCACATATAGTATCTGGGTCATCAGGTCTCCATATCATTTGCTCTCCCCTTTGTTTGTAATGTCTTCTAGTAGGTGAAAGGAGAATAGTGAGAGACCAGGCTGATGCCCATTTCAATGACCATCTTCACTAAAGATGGTTACCAGAGCAATCGTGAGCAATTGTCTTCTTTAGAAAAAGGAACTTTTTTAGAGTGAGTAGAAGACAGGGCAACATTTTCCAGATTGCTTGGACTCTTATACTCAATGAAGACTCAAGGAAGTCTGGGAAGATGTTTCAGCAAATACTGTATTAATTATTCAATAAATATATATTGCATGACAACTATAGGCCAGGGGATAATAAAAAATCAAATGATTCAATTGTAAATAATAGTTTATATAGTCTATGAGTTTATATTCTAGAATGACTCACAAGGTGGTGGTGAGTGTTAAGATGAATAATAAAGAGGTTAAGAAAAAAACAACTAAAGATTGTAAGAGGAGAGAGAGTGATGGGATTGGGATAGAAGTCTATGTTAGATAGTGTGGTCCAGGACAATTTCTCTGATAATCTGACAACAATTTGGTAGAGATATGAAGGTAGTGAGGAGATAACAAAAGAAGTATTGAGTGGAAAGGAAAGAGATCATAGATCTGGGAACTCAAATTTTAGAGGTCTGATAGATATGAAATAAGCCATGAATGAGACTGAAAAGGAGTGGCCATTAAGGTAAAAAGAAAACCAAGAGAGAGTTAAGACAAGCAGAAGCCAAATGCAGAACGTATTTCAAGAAAGTGAGATTGTGTCGTGTTAATTATAGTTTACACAAAAAGAGGGCTGAAATTTGACCATTGGGCTGGGCATTATAGAGGTCATTGACTCTGAAAAGAACATTTTTCATGAAGCTATAAAGCTAGAAGCTCGGGTTGGAATAGGTTCAAGAGAGAAGGAAAAAAGAGGAATTGAAAACTGACTACTACTAGTAACAATTCTCTTAAGAATTTGCTGCAAAAGGGCAGGGTATTTGAAATGGCATGTGGGACTGAGGACCCTTGTTTTGTTTTGTTTAAGATGGGAAATATATATCTATATAACATATAGCTTTATATATATCTTGTAAAGATATATATATATATATATATATGCTTATGTATAAGTGTATGTATATACTTGAAATATATATTATATATATTTATATTTATATTATATATTTTATATATATATATATACATACACACTACCTGTAAAGACTTATCAGAATAGGAAAAACTGATGATTCAAGATAGAGAGAATGGGGACACATATAGAAGTAAAATCCTTGAGTATCTGAAAAGTACTCTAGTGCCCAAAAGAGAATGTGGCCTTATATACAAGCACAGACAGTTCACCTAGAAAAACTGAGAGGAATTTAGGTATATGCATTCAGATGAGGATTGGTGTTACACTTGATAACTGGAGAATGTAAAATTTCTCCCCTGATTGTTTCTAAGCAATCAGAAAACTAAGATGCAATGTCCTTAACAGAGAAAGAGAAATAGGAAATGGTGTTGGGGGTTTGAAAATAGAGGGGAGGTTTAAAATACTTATCTGGGAGAGTGAGAAACTTTCCTTAGTTTCGGAAAATTGTAGTAGGATGGTCCAGAAGCACCATGGGCCCACCTGAAGTTCATGGTGTTTAATTTAAAATGAGACTAGTCAGCATGGGTGAGTGTTTTTACTAAGTCAAATTTACATATTCAGGTGTTTTCTATTGGACATTGCTAAGCTCGGCCACACCTTCTTCACCAGCATGGATGCTGGTGACACTGCACTCATTCTTTTCTCTTCTCCACACCGACAAAAAATGTCTGTTCACTAGAGGGAAACACTTAACATTGAGGAAGGAAAAGTAAATGTACTTTAAGAAGCTCTAATAAAAACATCCTGACAACACCAAATGTTGGCAAGGATATGGAGCAACAGGAACTCTTATTCCTTGCTGATGGGAATGTAAAATGGTACAGCACTTTGAAACACAGTTTGGCAGTTTCTTGCAAAACTAAACATAGTCTTATCATATGATCCAGCAATCATGCTCTGTGGAATTTACCCAAATGAGCTGAAAGCTTATGTTCACACAAAAACCTGCATACGGATATTCATAACAGTTTCACTTATAATTGATAAAACCTGGAAGCAATCAAGATGTCCCTCCGTAGATGAGTGGATAAATAAACTGGTACATCCAGACAATGGAATTCAGTGCTAAAATGAAATAAGCTATCAAGCCACAGAAAGACATGGAGGAACCTTAAATAAATATTACTAAGTAAAAGAAGCCTGTCTGAAAAAGGCTACTAATTGTATGATTCCAACTATGAGACATTTTGGGAAAAAAGGCAAAGCAAGGGATACAGTAAAAACGATCAATGGTTGCCAGAGTTTAGTGTGGAGGGAGCAAAGAACTGGCAGAGCACAGATGAGTTTTAGGGCAGTGAAATTATCTGTAGGATACTGTAATGATGGATAGATGTCATTATATATTTGTTCAAACACATAGAATGTACAACACCAAGAGTGAACCATAATGTAACTCTGGACTATGGGTAATCGTGATGTGTTGATGTAGGTTTATCAAGTATATTAACAAGAAATGTAGCTCTCTGGTGAGGATGTTGATAGTAGGGGAGGCTGTGCATGTTGGGAGGCGGGAGTATGTGGGGATTCTCTGTACTTTCCTTCAAGTTTGCTGTAAACCTAAAACGGCTTTAAAATTTAATGTCCATTAAAAAAATACATACCCTTCTATGAAAGTACCTTCCTACTTGGCCTTCTACATTAATTGAAAACTATTAAATATTATTTATCAAAGTTAAAACAGCTATTTCAGAAGTTCTCAAATGAAAGTAAATAACCATAGAGAGGTAAAAAATATAATATATATATTATATGTAATATGATACAATAACAAGTGGAAAATGTTATGTGGATAAGATTACATACATTGCCAGGTACATAGGAAAAATTTCAACCCCCCTCATTTTTTAGTCTATTTAAGTTGTTTGGATTCTTCCAACTCCTTACACCCTACTTAGGTTTTGTGCATTGTGGCTAGGTAACAGAAAGCCCTTATAACACCATCCTGTTCCAGGTTCTTTTTTTTTACCCCCTTTTTCCTTCTCCTAAAAGACTGGAAGGCTCAGAAGGCATTTTGAGTGAGAATCCAAACTTCACACTGTACTAACTTATAAGCAGCTCAAAAAACCCCTTTCCCCACCATGGCTTTACTATTTTTTTCATTCACAACAAGATTACCGTTCTCCTCACCACCATATGAGTATTTCTTACTGATGTTTTAAGTCACAAGAATGGTGTGGGGTACAAAATGAGAAAAGCTTGCCTCACTGACTTGAAAGGCAATGCATAGGAAAGGGAACCTAGCCCTTCAAGAAAACCAAATAAATCTACATTTTTTCACCCAAGAAACAAAGAAGAAAGAAATTTCTCCCCGGAAAATGTATTATTTTTATTCTTTTTTAGATTTCCTCTCTACTTAAGGAGCAGATAAAAAAAAAGCAACAGAATAACAGAAGGAAGGCAAACGTCTAATGAGAATAAATGTGAGTTTAAAAAAAATGATGCTCAGAGAAAAAAAATAATTAGTAAGGGCATCCAGGGGATGTATAAAACAGCAAAGCTATAACAGTTTACCATTAGCAAAGGATATAAAGGGAAGCATGTCAGAGATTAGAAGCCATTACAAAGTCTAAGCACGCGCAAGGAAGGGTGGGCTCACTACTTTTCAGGGACGTGAGAAAAAGCAGAATGTGTCAAGGTGAGGGTTGAATTTCAATAGCTACTTTGCCTCAGTCATTGACAACAATTATAATAGGAACAGAATGCTCAGGGCAATAAGAGTTAATGAGGAAAACATGTAACTGGGCAAAATTTGAATCATATTTAGTTGAAAAAATATCTAAGTAACTTGGAATGTATTCAAGTCTGCAGAGTATGTGATACCCACTTGTAGAATACTAATTTTTAAAGAAGGTAAATCTAGCAATAGAACCATTACAACACATACTAGAAAACTATAGTTTTTAACCTTTTTCTTTTTAAATTATAAAATTCTTACATAAGCCTTGTAAAAATCTAGTAAAAAATAAAAATTCTCCTTCATTATCCAACTTTTTTCAGATCTTCTCACTCCCTGAGGAATTCCACTGTCTAACCCTCAGGTAAACATTTCTGACAATTTAAAATATGTTTAGACTTTTTTTGAAGTCTTAGATACAGACCACAAATACATACACATATCAGATATAAATCTCCATTCACAAATTTAGGTATAAAAGAAAAATAACTTTTATTTTCTGTAATTGGACTAAAATTGTATAAAGTGCCCCAGTTAGAAACCTAATCTCCATTGGTTCTAAATTCCTCAACCCTTCATCTGGGGTAGTGTCATAGGACCTGTTTGGTATCAAGGCATCAAGAGCAGAGCTGAGTGCTGTCACCTGGGCACACCTGCATCCACAAAAGAATCCTAATTTCCATCCAGTCTTTGACCTTCATTTCACTGAGATCTTTCCCAGGCCTTCCCTCACTTTCATTTTCAAGTTCTCTCCATTTCTACTTGTTCTCTGTCATATCCATTCTGTTTTGCGGTACATTTCTCACCTAAATAACTGCAATGGTCTCTTAACCATTCTCCTGCTAACTTCCTTTTCCCTAC
>NW_006775239.1:503898-558785 GCF_000442215.2 Lipotes vexillifer | reverse complement strand
CTTCCTTTCCCCTACAGACTATTTTATAATCAGTCAGAGCAATTGTTAAAGCAGCAGCCAAATATGCGAATCCTCTGCTGAAACCCTTCCAATGGATTCCTCCCCTCATCCGGAGTGCAGCTTAAGTTCTTACAATGATCCACAAAGCCTTCGTGATCTGGTCTCTTTACCCACATGACCCATCATCCTCTTCTATTGTCCACCCGCTCACTCTGCTCCAGAACTCTAGTCTCTTCCTGGTTCCGTGAACCCACCAGGTGGGTTCTACCTTAAGGCCTTTCTATTGCTTCTTTATTTTTTCTGCTCACAAAGCTCCTCACACAGATATCCTTAAAGTGTTCATTCAAAAGTCACTTTCTTCACTGAGATGTTCCATAGCTGCCCTATCTAAAAATTTGTTCCTCTGTAGCTAATACTTGATATATCCCTTAGAAGTTTTCACTAATATAACGTGTTTTATGTTCTACTGTGTTTATCATGTGTTTCCAACTCTACAATGTAAACTCTGTGAAGGCAAGTGATCTCACTCATTACTATATTCTAAGGCTTTAGTAATGTGTCTGGCAAATGGAAAGCCTTCAATAAATGTCCTTTAAATGAACAAATGAATGACGGGAAACTTACAGATACTCCAAACCCTATGCTATGGTCCTAGAAAATGCTTCAAAATTGTGTCAGATTTGTTTTTGTTTTTTTTTAACTAAATAGGTATTTTCATTACTTTCATACTCTGCTGAGTAGAAGTCAATTAAGATCTTGTTTGGAGGGGGGAACTTCCCTGGAAATGGCTAAAGATCACTTCTATCCTAAGACTTGCTAACCATGTCTGGTAATTATATCATTTTGAAAAAGAGGCAACCACAGAGCCCTAGTTCAGGAAACTTTTACCATCCAAATTCTCCAAACTTTCAATCCTTTCCCAGTTCCTAGAATGTTTTTGTAGAAGGGGGATGGTGAAAGTCTGAGTTCTTTTGGTCATGAGTGTGTAGGGACTCAGGCTTTTCAAATTCAAAAGCCAAGATCGACTTGTTCATTCAGAAAATCTTTGTTATGTGTGAAGCATTTTCAATGAATGAAGAAGCATAGAAGTTCTTAGCCACTATTAAGGGAAGAATCACAGTATAGCATAAAATAACAGAAACAACAAAACCTACCAGGTAGTGTATCAAAGCATTATTATATTTACGTAGTTAGGTCTGAAAACATAATACTTTAAAGTGACTGGAATTAAACCATTCCTCACTTGCCTTTTTTTCCCCATTAACAGTATATCTTGGAAAGTGTTCTTTAATAGAATTAATGGTCTTTGCTTATTCTTTTGAATAGTACCATGGCCCTTAGTATGATTGTGCTAAATGTTTATTATGGTTGCAGCATGAAAAAACATGGCACAATCAAATTACAATAATTCGAAAAGGGCTTCATAAAGGGTCTATTTGCAAGAGTGTAGCTGAGTTGTAAGGAAATGAGAAAAGACAACACAGAAATCTGAAGAGGTAGCGGTTCCCAAAGCTCAGGGAGCCTGAGATGAGGAAGGAACCAGGGAACACACATCTTGAATTCATTCTCCTTCATTTCTTGGATCTCCAGCCAGGATCCCCTTTGATCAAATTCAATAAGAAGCCAGAGTGCAAGGAAGTTCATTGATCTAATCTATATTGAACAGCCTCCAAGGGCACAGAGAAGAAAGCAGAAGAGAAGAAAAAGCAGATTATGATATATCTTTCCAGAAAAACTGCAATGAAACATACCACACACAGATACATCTTCACACTTATTTATTTCTACACCATGATTTTTTTGTATCTAGCAATCTTTCTATATCAGCACAGATAAACTTTCTCTTCTAATATCAACCTAAATACAGATGTACCATGAAATAGTCAACATAACCCTTCTTCTATAGATATTGCTTCCAACTGTTTGTCATTAACAAAACTGCTGCAATGTTTGTATATATATTTTCCACTCTTGTGAAAGTCTAGGCTAAATTACTAGACATGCAATATTTTATTCAAAGGAAAAGTACCTTCGCTTTTAAAAAATATTTTAGTATGAAACACATCATACATACATAAAATACATATAACAGGTATGTAAAACTTTAAGCTGACATTCATTGAACCAATACTCACATCAAGAAAGAGAAAATTGCTAGGACTCAAGAAGCATCGCTTTGCCTTTCTCCCATCCCCATAAAGGCTAATTGCCATATTGATTTTTGTGATAGTTATTTCTGTACAGTTACTGATAATTTTATTTATATATGTTTTAAATTCATGTAAATGTAATCATAGTTTTGTTGTCTTTTGTAATCTTCTGTTTCACTCAACTTGTGGGTGAGAAACTTCCAAGTTGTACATTTAGTTATGACTCAGTCATTTTTGTTGTGTAGCATTCTCTATGCCATAATTGATTTAGTCATCCCACTGTTGGTAGATATGTGGACTTTTTTACAGTTTTCTTTTTTCTGTTCTAAAACATGTTAATGTGAATAATCTTGTATACGTATCCAGAAGACAGGGACAGAATTTTTTTCAAGTCATATCTATGAGAGAATTGTCTAAGTATAGAATAGGCAGATTTTCAATTTATTACATAATGACAAACCATTTTTTCAAGACTTCTATAATTTATGTTTCTTCCATCAATGTTGAAGTATTTCTATTTTTCTATTCTCCTTGATACTTGATAATGTTAGATTTTGGCTTGTTGAGAGCTTGGCTAATTTTACTCCATAATATTGCTGTTTTGGCATCCTTTTTGTGTGGAAGTTAGCTTCGTCCCTAAATGAAAGATGCCCACAGAAGCAGCCCAGGAGCTGCTCTACACTGCAGCGGCCCAACGTTGTCAAGACACTGGTTCCATGCTCCAGAAGCCAGCCTTAATGATCCTGCCATCATTGTACTAGTGGAGGCTGATCCCAATCCCAGTGAGGTCAATTGGGACACACTGGAGGGGGACACGGCCACCTACAAGTCCACTGCAGGTCTTTCCAGTGACAATTCTTAAGGTCAAATCAGTGGGGATAATAGAGAGTTAAAAACTGAAACTCTGAACTTTATGCATCTCAAGAGTCAAGATATTTTTAAAGACTTTACAGAGTAGAAGAAGGGTGGACTGGCTGTTGACAGTATTTAGTACTGGCTCTGAGCTACTGCTCACCACCCCAGAAACAAGGCAACTTGCCGGTATTTCCAAGGACCCCAAAATGCATAACCTTCTAAAAGACCCCTAGAGTATTACCCTAGGGATTCACAGCTTCCCAGAGCTTATCCCACCTCCAAAGGACAATTGCCCATTTACCACTCTGGAAGGACAAAAGCAATAATCTGACATTTCTGGCTCTTTTGGACACAAGAGCCCAAGTCACCGTAATTCCAGGTAACTCCACTAAATTCCCCCAAATGAACTTCATACAGCCTACAAAGCAAAGCAGGTAAAAATTTAAAGGGAGTACAAATTAAGCCAGATGTGTCTATTGGTACCATATTTCTAAAGCATGTCCGGGTCAGTAAAATCTGTGTAATCATGCTGTCTAAGCTATTTGGTAAAGGTTTGTCCCTTTGGGTTCTCTATTATAAGAGAGCCTATTACTGTTCAATCTGCCCTCAGTCAGGCTGCAAGTATGTGGAAGATGGTGAGACTACCAAAAAATCAAAATGGTAAGCGGAGCATTTACCTGGAGAGCAGATGTGAATGATGCCTTCTCTAATGCCAAAGGGGTTCCCTGTCAGTTTTAATGGGAGAATATTTAGAGAAGACCACTAGTTGGTGTGTGGGGATTGGAGAACCGAGGACCAGGAATTAAGCAGTATTACAGCCTGGGGTTGTTTAAAAGCTTGAGGAGCATGTCTTTGAGTAAGCCATTGTGCCTTTTTGTAAATCCGATTGCTTGAGGCAAGTAAGCCAGATGGAAATTCCACAAGATTCCATGTTCTAGAGCCCAGGATTGAACTGCTTGGGAGGTGAAATGGGTACCTTGATTTGAGTCTATAACGGTTGATGGCCATAGGGGGGGAGTACATACCTGATTGAGAAAAAGATTACATGATGGGAAACAGCATTACTGGAAGGAGCGACCACCAGGAGTCCAGGGAAAGTGTTGCATACCTATCGGCTCCAGCAGAGGGCGGCAGTGGCCAGATAAAAATCAATTTGCCATCCCTGAAAGGTCTGTCTCCCTGGGGCACATGTTCCCACCAGGGAGCCTTCCAGAATTTTGTTTGGGAGCAAAGGAGGCAATTATTTACTATCGCTTTTTTTTTTTTTTTTTTGCGGTACGCGGGCCTCTCACTGTTGTGGCCTCTCCCATTGCGGAGCACAGGCTCCGGACGCGCAGGCTCAGCGGCCATGGCTCACGGGCCCAGCTGCTCCGTGGCATGTGGGATCTTCCCGGACCGGGGCACAAACCCGTGTCCCCTGCATCGGCAGGCGGACTCTCAACCACTGTACCACCAGGGAAGCCCTACTATCCCTTTTAGTAAAGCTGGGATGAGGGGATGCCACATCTCTATGACCAGTTGGTGAGTGCTGTCTACTCACCCCATGGCCTGATGTAATATGGGTCCACTCTGCTAATGGGTACGGCAGATATCTGAATTGCCACCTCCACTCCTCCCCTCATCTTATTCATAACCCCCATTGTACACCATGACCCTGCCTCACACTCTCTGAGATCCCTGATTTGTTCCCATGGCTCTCGACATCTGCCAGGGGACAATGACTGAGAACAGGATTTCAAACAGTAGAGTCTATTCATCAGAGGCATCATCATCGTTATTGCTTTGGTTAAATGCACCTTACAATGGCTTCAGAAGACAATACCTATGTCCTTTAACATATTTGCTACACTAATGATTGCTATTCTTGATGCCAAGGCATCACAGGATGGACTGTTGAGAGTTTAGCTAAACTACTCCATAATATTGCTGCCTTGGCATCCACTTTGTGTGGCCAAGTAGCCTGCAGAGGCATTGAACTGACACTAGCTGCTCCCATGAGCACATGCCCTAGATTAACAGCCTGCAGAGTCATAAGTAAATACAAGTTTCTGATATGACCTGCCAACTGCCTTTGTGATAAGTAAGTCCCCTACTTTCCAGGGCTTTTCCTTGTGTGTCCCTGAAATAGGACCCCCGTGAAACTTACCAAAATCTCGCTCTTTCCGGTTTGAATTCACCAAACTGGCTTTAGCCCAGGAACCCAAAAGCACTTGCACAGACCCCAATGAAGCCGTGTGCCCCGGGTCCTGCCTCTCTGTCCACACTCTGCCTTGACTTCCCCATATGGCCGCTTGAGTTGTGTGGCTATATGCCATCCTCATAAATGTGAAATATATTCTACTTGTGGTTTTAATTGGCATTTCCTGATTTCTAATGAGATTGAGTACTTACCTTTTCATATGTTCAGTAAGCATTTGAATCTCTTCTGTATATATCTACTGGAATATTTTGTCCAATTTTTCACTGGGTTGCCTTTTTTCACAGACTTGTAGATGTTAGTTAGCCTTGTATGTGTCTTAAATATTTTCTAGATGTAGCTTGCCTTTTATCTCTCATTATGGTATATATTGATTAAAAAATCTTAATTTGGGACTTTTTGCATGTTCACTTTTTAATTAAACATACCAAGATAGAGGTCATTAAGATATTATTTCATATCATTTTCTAAAATTAAGTAGTTTTGACTTTCATATTAGGACTATAATTCACCTCGATTTGCTTTTTATGTATGGTACAGTACAAGATTTCAATCTCATTATTTTGCAAACAGATATTCAATTTTGTCAGCAGTATTTACTGAAAAGTCCCCTTTCTGACTGATCTCGCAATAAGGTGTCTTTCATAAATGAAGTTTCCATACACATGTAGGAGAGTTTTATAGTCAATATTTAAGTTCATGGGCCTAGCTCCAAATACTAAACTATCTTCATAACTATAGCTCATATTATGCCCTGTCTTGAAACTTGCTAAGATATCTTTGATCGTTTCCTATTTCTTCAACAGTATCTTAGCCTTTGAATTTCTGCATATATTTTAGAAATCTAAATATGGATTTGGGGAAAGCTGATATCTTTATAATATTGAATGCTTCAGTCTGCGATTATGGTATATATTGATATTTTCACTTATTTAGTTTTTCTCAAATTTCATTCAATAAAATTTTATGTTTTATAACAATTCTAAGAGTGATGAAGTCCAATGTCCTCATTGAGAACAATTTAAAAAGTGGCTGAAATAAGTTAAAACATTTTCAAAGACATTGGAGTGCTACCAAGGAAACCAAGGATTAAGGGAACAAATTTTGAAAAGGAGGAACTGTGAGTTTGAGATGAGCCAACGGTTTATGAGAAATCCAGGAAGACAGGTAGTAAAAAAGGACAAAGAAGTGAGCAGTAGATAGTAAGTCTCATAGGATGAGAGGGGGAAAAAGTGCAGACACAAGATTAGAAGTTGGAAAGCTGATTCCAGTTATTGTGAAAGTTTATCTTAATACATTTATTATATTCTGAAGCTTAGCATGCAAGGCAGATAAGATGCTAAGCCAAACACCTCTGTAACTTATAGTATAGTGAGAGTTTTTTGCACTCTTATACAGGTAATGAATTAAAAGTTCTTCAGCACTTCAAAGATACTCTTCCACTGATTTCTGGCCTTTACAAATCTAATGAGGACTTTTCAGTTATCCAAATCATTGTCTCCCTCTATGTAATGTGTCATTTTTCTCTGGATGCTTTCAAGTATATTCTTTGTTATTGATGATCAGTAGTTTGATTATGCCTAGACGGTTTTGTACCAACTCTGGATTTTATCTTTCAATAATTGCTGCTATTGATATTTCTATTTTAGCAGGCAATTAATTTGTCTAGGCTTAAACTTCATGTTCTGTCATACTTCTCTTGGTGGTCGTTCATATCTCTGTTAAGAATGCTTTCAGTTTGTCCCACTCTAGCATGTTTTAGGAATCAGTCTGAGAATGAACATTGCTTCTACACAGAATTTGGGCTTCCCTTTTTTGGCTTTCTCCTTTCCAGTGTTCCCCCACTATCTGGTATTTTCCCATAGATTTTCCACACAGAAATACACTGAACTTTCTATTGGAATTTTTGCTTCCCTCTGTCCTCACCAAAACTGCAGAGCCACAGAAACAAATAACTCACTATGTACTTTTCACTTACTCCATTTTCAACTCTTTTCCAAAGCCTACATGCTCTGATCACTTTCCAGAGCCCTCTGGTAGTTGACATGTGTATCTTGACAGAAGTTATAGTTGTTATCTATGAAGGGTCAGTTTTTTTAGGAGATCATCGCCCTAAGACAGAAGCAGGACTCTCTTTCTCCACCTCTTACCATGATTTCTCTTTATCTGCTGGAATTCCTCATCTATTCAGGTATGTTGTCCAATTTTCCACTAGAACCTTTAACATATATGTCTTAGTTATAGTAAAGTCCTTGTCAATTTATCCCAACACCCGCAGCTCTCTGGGTCTCTTTCTATTAATTCTTTCTTCTCTGTTAATTATGTGTCATATGTCCTTATATTATAACTTGATATTATGTGTATTATAACTTGATATTATACTGGACAGTATCTGTAAAAAAATGGTTGAAGAAAATAATATACACTCCAGAAAAGGACATGGCTGTTTTCCTGACACTCTGCTAGTGCCAAAGGCTGAGTCAATCTAAGCTGCTATTGAGCTGGGTCTGAGCTTTATTACAGCTGTAGTTAGATTCACTTCACCACACAGTTCAAGTATTTTGAGGGCAGGATCAGGGTTTTATTTTCAGTAGAGCTTTGAGTCCCAGTACTTATGAGACTTTGCCTATCTCTTTATACTTTATGGCTCAGCAGCTAACTTTCAAACTTGTAGGAGACCTTTCTCTGCATTACAGCCTACATACCAGCTTTTTTTGCTCTACTGGGGAATTATCTTTGCTCCCTGTCAACTTCCCCTGGGCTTTTTTTCATTTGATTTAGGAGAACTGTCTTCACCCTGCTGCCCTGCCCCTAGCCTTTGGAGGGCCATTTTTATGTCCTTGGTGAAGGCTCGGTGGCCTCAGAGGGATTTCTCTCAGCTCTCATCATGAGTCCCTAGCCTTCAGAGCTATTCTACATTTTACTCAGTGCTGTGTGCCCCCGAGAGATTTCCTTCGTCTCTTGACCTGTCCCATGCATGGACGTGGGGAAATACACTTCAGGGAAGGAATTTGTTTCAACTCTCTTGCCTTTGCCCAGGCTTAAATTCACTAAACTTTTATTCATCCAGTGAAGGCCTGTGGGAAGTTGTAGATGCAGACATGGTTACTCGGGCACCTCTAGAGGCTAATCCTTCAAGACAGGCTACACGTTGATATTAAGTTCTGGACACAACTGCTAAAAGTGTGGCTGGTTTTTCCTTACCCCCTTTTAAGGCAATCCTTCCTCTATCTGCCTGAAAGCAGTTATGGGTATCTTTTCCTCTAGGGAAGACAACTTTCTGCATCTTCTGGAAGGTAGTTATTTTAGACTTTTCCTACTCTGCTCAGTCATGGTAAAACGAAGCAAAAAGCTAAATGATTTTTGTCTTCAGTTTGTTCCTGTTGTTAGGATAGAAACAACAGTTCCATCTGATTTTTTAAATATTCTAACTGGGAACAGAATTGTGTCCATGGGTTTTAGTTTTCTTATACAGTTGTTTTGTCTGGCCTTATGAGAATATATAAAAATATTAAAAATCTAGTCTTGGGCTTCTCTGCTGGCGCAGTGGTTGAGAGTCTGCCTGCCGATGCAGGGAACGCGGGTTCGTGCCCCGGTCCGGGAGAATCCCACGTGCTGCGGAGCGGCTGGGCCCATGAGCCATGGCCGCTGAGCCTGCGCGCCCGGAGCCTGGGTTCCACAAGGGGGGGGGCCACAACAGTGAGGGGCCCGCGTACCGCAAAAAAAAAAAAAATCTAGTCTTGTACCACCACAATCTTTCCCAGATTCCTGCTTGTTTTATGTACTTAGTTAATCATAAGAAATGTTTACATTCTGAAAAAAAAGAAACTGTTATTTCTCATATTTATTAAAAACTTTAGAAAGCGCCTCAAACTCTGAATTGAAAAGAACATGAATGACTATACAACCAACATTATATGTGGAAAATTGGTTTCTTAACTTTTACATTAAATGTTATGGAGATTTTAGAAAAATTATATTCAACATTAATTTGAAAGTACTTCATATCCATTTAGATCTAATTTGAAATAATTCTTGATACGTACTTATTTCAATCTTTTTGTATTTAAGAAAACATTTAAAATCCTAACAAGTCAAAACATTCAAAGAGAAAAGAAAATAAGAGAAGATACATAAACTAAAGCTAGAAGTAAGGCAAATATAAAACAATTCATGCCCCTAAAAACCCACAAAATACTTGATCAATAAAATTGTATTAGATTTATAGCAATATCTAATATTGCTTAGGTGTTCTAGATTTCTACCTTTCGTTATTCTGTTATTTTTTTTTACATCTTAAGAAATAGCCAGCAGAAAGGGACAGATTGGGAGAGTCTGGCATTTAAATGTTGTCTCAGTTACCAATATATTTTCTCTTAACTCCAAATCCACACTTCATTGTCTTGCTGTGATATTGGAACATTTCTCCCTCACCAGCTGGCATGATGTTAAGCTTCATCATTAGTAGGCACTCTGATGTATGATATTCTTGGCAGCCTTCCTCACCTCCCTGTGGGTAGCTGCCTCTATCACCCCAGAGAGTGGTTTCCCAGTGAGTTTCAATCCCATTGGTATCTCCCCATGGATGGTTTCCACTGGCACCTACTTAGGTGGCTTCACAATGAGTTCTAAAGTGTGAAACTTCCCCATGGGTAGCTTTCCAGCAAATACTGAAGATGTAGCACTTCACTAACTTCTCCACCTTCTAGGAGGCCACAGCTGTACCCTCTACATGGAGGTCTGGATCTAGCCCTGGTGTCCTGCCTCTTGCAGATATGTTCCTTGTTGGGTGCTCTGCATCAGCCCTAGGGGTAGTGCCTTCTCCATATAGCTGCTAGTCCTGTATTCTTTAGAATCTGCTTTGAAGCTAATCCAAAACTCCAATCTCTTGTTCAAATTAAGGCATTTACTCAGAAGGAAGAAGAATATGTTAATAAGTAACATGATTAGAATGCTGTGGGAATCTAGGATGGAAATTTTAAGAAGTTGTAATAATTGAGAGATAAAACAAACTTAATCTGGAGATGGAGTATCTAAAACCAGTTTATATTCAGAGACATAAGCAGGCAACTTCAGGGAACTATTTTAGTGGGGATTAGGGATCAAAGAACTGGATTAAATAACAGAGCCTTTCTCAGTCTCTAAGAATAGGCAATACCCCATTCTTAACATGACTGGAGTATAAGTCTAGTTATCAAGATACATTTAAGTACAAGGGAAAAGTTCCAGGCACAATTACTAGAATTACAGGCAATTTTTAACTTCTACTTATACGTTTGTATATTTTTTATGTTTTACATAATTAACATGTATTATGACTTTAATTAGAAAAATGTGAATTTAAGGAAATTTTTAAACAAATGGCCTGAGGTATAAAAATTTAGATTATGTCTCAAAGCAAGGCAAAAGTGGAATCATTAGGACTGATGATTCACAGCTTTGGGGTGCAAAGAGCAAGAATGCCTTAATGCTAACAGTAATAGTGTTAATTCTGATGCCTAAAATATTTTCTAGCAAAGTTAAGAATGGGATAAGAATTAGTCTGGTAGATGAAGGTACAACTGTCTCCAGAGTGGTGGTGGAAGGAAGTGCACTGTGGAGACTGAAAAACAACTGAGTACCACACCTGACAGTTACCTCCTCATCAGTAATTCTTGTAACAATCTCGTAAAGGCAATGAGAGAAAAAGGTATATGTACCAAAATGGCTTCTTTATATCCGTGATGAATCTAAGAATATGAATCAAGGTTTCTTATAATACCTAATGTTGAAGAAGAAAAAAAAAAAGCCATTTGTCCAGTTCCCCAGCATGCCAACTGCATTTGGTTCTTTTCCAACTTTTGGAATGTTGTCCTAGAAATCCTGGATCTACTTTCTTTGGTCCCTAAATATTCTGGACTTACTCTATTAAAACAGTACCATAAATACTTTCTGTGGCAAGGCTGAACCTTTCAGTTGGCAATAAAATTGACAAAAGAGATTGTGATGTAATTAATAATCCATTCAACAACTATTTATTTTGTACATCTGCATGCACTGAGACTGAGACACTGTATTAAGCAAGGAAGACATGGGACCTAGTCCTCAGGAGTGTATGGTCTTTGGGACATTAGTCTCAAATATGTGAAATTCAATCCAGTCTTAAAACTCTCCTTGGGTGGTTAGGAAGACATTTCAGGATTACTAAAGTATGTTTATTGCACAGATTTTGATTATGTCTTAAAAACTGTTTCTGTAATTATTAATTTAAATACTAATCTAACAGAGCCCATTAAATGAACAATAGGCATTAGAGATTCTTTTCTGTCATTTAGCTCCTTAGCTCTTCTGCAAATGTTTCTCTATGCCAATGACGGGCTACGTAAGGAGACTTGTCAGGATTCCATCTTCCTAGTCTACAAAGTCCCTGGTCTTTGTAAAGGCAAACACTGTCTCATTACAATTCCAATGATTCTCCCATAATAAAAAGATATTCTCCAAAGTAACTTCAAATCTCCACTGAACAATTTTTAAATAGTAGTTTCTATTACTAAAACTAAAATAAATCTCTTACTCAATAGATATCCTACCATTTTACAATATAAATAAGTGGGTGAATGAGAAGGAAATCAAGCATTTTAAGAAGTTCTTTTTAGGTGAACTCTATCCAGTCCTTACATGAATATCTTGCTCCAGAGAACAGCACATTCTGTTGTGTCTGAATGGATCATAATCTAACTCATTTAACTAACCAACTTGTAAATTTAGAAAAATGCCTTGGAAATTGAGCAAAATAACCCATTATATTGATCTTTTTTTGACCCAGTTGAGTGGTTTTCTTGACTGACTTGACCAAATTGACTGCCTAGGTTTTTTTTGTGTGTTTTTTTTTAACCTTGTAAAAATATCCAGAATAACAGATGGCACAAAATCATGAAGTGATTTTCACATGGATGAAACCAATAAAATTAAAAGTGACAGGGACAAGAATTGCAAGATTCATCTGATTTAGAAATTAACACATTGAAATTAATGTAAATCAATGAATAACCTCTATGTAGGATATATAAAAATGACCCTAATGATGTCTTAAAAAGCCAATAATTAAATCAGACGAATTCTGCTATGCCTTGATTATTGTCCTTGGATAAGGAAAGGATATTTATTTTAATTTTCTCTTAAGGCAGATATAGAAAAGCCACATTTTACTTAGCCACTTTTTGAAATAGCATATTAAACAAGAGAAGATATCGTGTGACTACCTTTGCATGGCCTGGGAAGTTTCTGTGTCCTAGTTACTTTTCCTCAGGGCATTGATATTTCCACCGGTTGAAATCCAGCCAAGCTAACATAGATCTTAAATTAATTCTCTCAGAACCTTTATATTTTAACTGTGTCCTGAGGACAAGTTATCATCTAGAAACTTTTCAGAAATGTGGAAATGTGGAATTTCAGCCCCACCCCAGACCTACTCAATCATTACCTGCATTTTAGTAAGATACCTGGAAGTTGTGTATACACATTAATTTTTATAGTATGGATTTTCCTTCTTATTCCTCCTTCATTTAAATAAATATAGAGCTTTCTAATGAAAGAGAGATGACCTCTGAGCATAAACGACAGAGTGCACACTGGACAATGGAGACATGAGCTAAATCACATGGTTCTAAAAGCACAGCCCTAAGTCTGTGGGAAGACTAGACTACGTTCCCCAAAATGAGATTTTATCTTCCAGTCATAGTGGAAGTGCACGATCATTGACAACTCTTCAAGTCCTACTAGCTTTTTATACTAGTCTTACTAGATTCTCTTCAGATAGAATTGAGGAAATCTTTATTTGGAAGTTGAGCGTTGGCAATCTAATCCTCTAGGATTTTGACAAGAATGGAATGTCATTGGACCAGTGTGAGGCAGGCTTTGTCACACAACATAAATTATTCTGGACCTGTAACCTCAACGAAGTAGCATAAGACATACTTCATATTTGATTTTATATTTCACGTGCTAAGCTCCTTGACTGGCACTTAGTAGGTATACAGTTACACTTTAAAAAAAAATTATTTGATAATCAATCAATCTTAAGAGTAGATCTTAAGCAATCCTTTAATCTCACTGGGTTTTAGTTTTTGTTAAACTTAAAATAAACTTAATATCTAACATTCTAGGATTCTGTGAGTTCTGGTATTGTTTTGTGCAGTGACATTTAGGGAAAAATTACCACTGTATTACACTGCAAATTGTTATAAGTCTGCATCTAAGTGATGCATAAATAGCCAACTAGAAAAGGAAAACTTAAAACTATTTTGCCTTTTAAAAAAATATACATATATGTTTTTCCATTTCCCTGCATGGTTTCTTTTTTGATTTTGATCATGTGTAAACAAAGGCAGAAATAATAAATAGGCTAAAAGTGAATGATAATTAGGACTTTAATTTGTTGAGTATTTTACTTTGTTGCTTTTGTTTATTATTATTTTGCTGATGTTGGGAGTGGGGGTCAGTCGGACATTAAGAAGAATCCAAGTTCAGAGAATCTCATGGATGCTCTTCTACCGTGGAACAATACTTCTACAATCACTGACCCCTTCGAAGGACCATACAAGCAAATACCAATGAATTTGCCGCTATCTTAACTTATGCAATTAACAGGACTTTGGTGAGTTTCTACTTACATACATTACATTTCTACTAGTTTTACTGAATGGCAGTATAGTAGCTAAAATAAATTGTCATACACTGCAGAAAGCTGCTATTCTGCCCTTCCCTCTCTTGTTTTGGCACCCAGTGAAACACTGCATTTAGGTTGTAGCATCACATTTCAAAAGAGACATAGAATAAAGAGAGTTCAGAGGACAGCCACAAAGGTGATAAAGGGTTTGGAAAATAAGACCTATGTGGACAGGTTAAGGGAAGTGGGCATGTTCTGTCTGGAGAGAAGACTAGGGGGAGACATAACTGTCTGCAGATTCGTTAAGGGATGCTGTAAAGAGGATAGGGACCAATTCTCATTAGTCAATGAGGACAGAACAAGAAGTAATAGACTTCAATTCCACAAGGGAAAATTTAGGTTAAATATAAGTACTAACTTTTTAACAATATGAGTAGTTGGGAATGGCATCAGCTGCCAGGGGAGGCTGTGGAATCGCCATCATCGGAGAGGTTCAAGGCTGAAACCCCATATACCCATTGATCAAGAATGACTTAGTAATAATAAAATCAATCCTGCTGTGATTCACAGGGATAGATTAGTGCCCCAGCATAGGTCCTTCCAACTCAAATGATTATGTGATTAAGATACCAGCAACCAGGGAGAATCGATCTGTGTATAAGGGAGGGAAGAAAAACTCTTTACAAGCCACAGCCGTAAATCTGAAAATTAAGTAATCCAAGATGTTTAGCTAAGGGAAAAACTGAATCTGTTTAGGAGATATGCAGGGAGACTGAATTAAAGAGGCTAGCCTTTACCCTAAAATATTAATCTGACTTTTGTCAGTGTTCCAAATGGAAAAATTGAGACCTACAGCATTATTAATTTTCCTGGTTAGTATTTAACTGGTATGCTGCAACAATATTTTAGTTTATCAATCAGAACTTGAAATTTTCTCATGGTCTGAAAAATAAAACTGAAAGTAGGATAATTCTTAGAAAAATAATTTTTCCAAGTCATATTTACGGTCTTTTATTTTAAAAAACCACTTAAATGCTATTTTTGCGTCATACACACCCAAGAGTTTTACTTGATGGGCATACAACTCTAATTAAGATCCATGATCCACATGATTCAGTCACAGGGTGGGTCAAAAATTACCAATTCAATTTTTAATCTTTAAATTGATTTCTACATCTATGATTCCCGGAGTGAATTTCAGTATTAGCCACAGCATTCTATTTCTCCATGCTCTCTGCCTTATCACACTGCCTCTTGCCAACACTGCAGTAGTTATTCTGAATCTTTGAAAAGGCAGTATTTAATTTTTTTATTTCGATTTTCCCCGCTCCACCTTTAAGAAAAAAACACACTGCCTTTGGCTCCCCTGAATAGACTGTGTTATTACTACCATCCACATCATCAGGGTTACTGTGCGCTTGCTGTAGTAGATCATCCCTGTGCTGTCATGGTGATGATATATGATGGAAAAAGCCATCCATCTGAAGATGCGAGGCACAAAGGCTGGAGCAATAATGAGGTAGCCCAGCACAGGCCCAGCATGCACAGCAGTGGACATTTCACACACACACACACACCCCACCAAATAAGTGGACTACTCTGTAAACTGAGAATCTTTAGATGGAAAGGAAAAGCCCTGGAAGATTTTTTTTTCCTTTTTTTTGTTTTTGCTTAGAGACCTTTTATATCTCCCAAAACATTAAAAAAATGATAGGTTCCTGAATTAAAAACCTTTCAAAGCTTCTCACTGCTATTTCTCCTTCTATTTTTTTCTGTCTCTCATATATATGTTTTTCTCTTTCTGTTCCTCTGCTGCTACCCCAGACTCAGACTCTGAGTATCATTCTCCTGGGCTACTGAAGTGTTCTCTTCACTCTTCGTTTCCTTTCTGCTCTAATACACCGTTCTTACCACAGCTAGACTAATCCTGGTAAATGCTGCACTCATCACAACACTCTTCTAATCAGAGATTGTAAAATCTTCTCCATGCTCTATCAGAGTTCACATTCCCTAGCTTGACATTCAAGGCCCTGTAAAGTTTAGCTTTAGCTTGTTTTTCTTGCTGTAAGATCCCCTGCATTGCTAAATAGGACTCCTGGTCTTTCAGGATTTGCTTTCTTAACCATATGCTCCCTTGACAAATAGGACACCTGGTATTTCAGAATACGATTTGACTTTTTATATCTTTATTCCTTGCTGGACCCTCCACCTGAGATGCAAAATAAATAATGAGGTGAGCTTTATTGCAAGACATGCTTGAATTCAAATGTGCTGGTTATGACCTAAGGCAGATTGCTTTGTCTCTCTGCCCTCAGTTTCTTCATCAGTAAAATGGGGATAACAATGCTATTTCAAAGAATTCTTGTGAGGAATGAATGAGAAAATGTATGTAAAGCACCTAGGACATGACAGTCAACAAAGGCAGCTTCTGTTGTATTGTTTTGACTTTATTATTAATATTTCAGTTCATTCTTTAAAGGGATCCAAATGTTACCTTCTCTGTGAGGCTTATGTCATTTTCCATCTCAGTTGAGTGTTCCCTCTTCTGCTGTAGCATAACATTTTTACATGGCGTCTGTTATAACCTGCCATCCCTTATATTTTACATGTAGGAAATGTAAGTCCTCCCAAAATGTCTTGGGGTTAGCAACTGTGTCTCTTACCTGTCTTCCATACCAACTAGAAGTGTCAATACATGATAGGTTTTCAACATTTTTTTTGAGTGAATCGTTGTTTTTATATGTTCCTTGTCTTGCTCAGGGCCAGCTTAGAGAGCTTTTGGATTTTCTTGGAACAATATCTAACTATGATGGAATAAAAACTCAAGCACATTTTGTTTGGCAGGACAGATTAATACAATTGGTTGTTATGCTCTCAGGATAAAAGTCAAGTTAAAGCTAGTTTTGTGGTAAGACTCATATTCTACCTTCATCACTTAAACATTCTTTTTTTTTTTTTTCGGACGTGGGCCTTCTCACTGTTGTGGCCTCTCCCGTTGCGGAGCACAGGCTCCGGACGCGCAGGCTCAGTGGCCATGGCTCACGGGCCCAGCCGCTCCGCGGCATGTGGGATCTTCCCGGACCGGGGCACGAACCCGTGTCCCCTGCATCGGCAGGCGGACTCTCAACCACTGCGCCACCAGGGAAGCCCTTTAACATTCTTTAATAGAGAAAAAAATACTAAAATCTTAATGTCTACTGGTGCATCCTAATTTAAGTAACTGCATTTCTTCAAGCTGCTCTGCACTTAGTGGTACTATTTCTAAACCTAAGCAACTGGCATTCTGGAAAGTTTGTCCTCATTTCCGGTTTTAGGCCTTTAATTTTAATCCAGTTTGCTATAAGAAATAGATCTACAACTCTACTGTGCGAAAAGTGTAACACTTTCAAGGTTTCTTCAAGTACTTTATATAAATTGATTCCTCCAAAAACACAATACATTTAGCAACTAAATTTGTTTTCTTTTCCAAGTTCATCACTGGTTTGATTACCAGCAAAATGGAAGTGGGGCTAGGAAGGGAATAAATTTTTCTTTAATTAATCAACTATTAACAATTATGCAGGACTTATGCTTTTAAGATCACTGTTGCCAACAGGGGTCTTTAAGTCAAAAGTCAGCTCCTTTTCTACTTTTGGATTACTGGTCACTCTAAGTCACTACTGTATGATGCTGTCTGTCCACCAGTCTCCTCCACCAGCACTTTCTCCTGTTTTCCACTTCAGCAGGTTTTCCTCTTCGACTTCCTGCCAGCCTTCCTAGACTTTGCCTGTGCTCTTTCCTTTTCTGCACTTACTTTTCCTCCATTATTTTACATTAACAGTTTCTTCTTTAGGAAACCTTGCCTAACTTATATTATACCCTACTCCACTCGTTAGTCTAGATCAGTCTCCATTGCTAGAAACATACTATTCATCTCCTGTATGATAAGCACTACAAACAAGTGATATAAAAATCATTAATATGTGTACACAGTTGCTTAAGATATATTTCCCTGGATAAAACCTAAACTCAATGAGTGAAGAGAATATGTTCGCCCTACTTACATCTGTATCTCCAAGGTCTAGCAAATAAAGAGCCCTCAATAAACTTTTCATGAGTGAATGGAGAAAGTGTATCACTAAACTGGTCATTTCCCAGTGAAAAGTCAATAGTGGGATATCCATTCCTCCTTTCACTTCTGATATTAAAACAAACAAACAAAAAAACCTTTTCTTCTTCAAATACAACCTAAAAATCTTGCAGAGACTTTTATTTACTATGCTAAAATGAACAAGGTAAATCAGAGAAAAAGGAAAAATAATCCCCTCCCCAAAAAACAAACAAAAAACAAACCAAAAAAACCCCTTTGTTTGCTTAGATTCAAAATGGGGGAATCATCACTTACATGGCACTAACATTTTGTAGGTAATTTAATATAATTTTGAGCCAGGAAATACAATGAAAACAGATAATTTTTCTTACTTATGGGGAACATTTATGTCTGTAAAGCTCTTCTTGATTGGTAAGTCTTTTAAAATTGATGTATAGTTAATTTACAATGTTGTGAGTTTCAGTATTAGTTTCAGTACATATATATATATATATATATATATATATTATATATATATATATCTGACTGGTAAGTTTTTAATAGTTTGATATTCCTAGAGAGATGACATGAGTTATCAAACCTTTCACCCAATTTGGGCTATTTGTTTAGTGGTTGTAAATTCCACGATTTAAATGACGGCTTTCATAATTTCTGGGTACCAGAAAAATGCTGATCTGATCTGTGGACTTCCAATATCTGACTGACACAACTCTGCTACATGGCTTTAATTGTCTGAACCCAACTGCTCTTATTCTTCCTGTGTTAGGGAGGCTGCGGGCTGGGGAGCAGGTAACAAAGGGGCTTTGTATCCTTCTATGGGCTCCATTTCTAGGGCCACATTTTTTTCTGCCTGGCCTTCTTGAATAAACATTTTTAGCGTAGGCTTCTCAAACTTGGACGTGTAATAAAGAGTATTTGCCTAAGTCACATCCAATAACTAAATCATTAAATTTACTGTATGGACAGCATTATCAATAATGAAATTCTATGTGGGTTTATTGTTGCCCCTTCTGACATCAAACTAAGAGCCACTTTCACTCTTTTTGGAAAAGGATTGTTATGAGTGAGTAATGACAAGGAGTTGACAAGTGTTCCTTAGTTAGAGGTAGACAGGGTCCTGGCTGTCCTACTGTTTCATGCTATTCTCTTCTGCCTTTTCCCTCCTCTTACTGTGTGTGTAATGCAGTTGATGCCTACTAGTTACAAACATGGTCTCTGCCAGATTTGATTCTAGGGCTAATCTCCTTACAAGGAGTTTGGCATTGGGCAGATTACCACTGTGTGCATTGTCTGCCTTATTTGACCACTAATAGTACCTACTTCACAGAGCAAAATAAGGTAATCTATGTGGAGTCTTTAGCACAGTGCCATACATGTATTAAGAGCTAAGTATTAGCTATGATCACTGCACATGCTGTGGATTCTAGTTTTATGTCTTTGTCACCAAGTCTTTATGCAGTCATCTCTCTTTTCCTTATTTTCTTTATTTTAATACTATTTTAAAAATTCTTTTGCCATTCCTCTTTCCAATTGTCTCACCCTTTTAGGCCAATCCAGGCACTGCTGCTGCTATTCTTTGCACAAATAGCCTTTTGGTCGTCTCTCATTTCATGGGGTTTCTTCATTACAAGGCTGCATGTAGGTTCAATGTGCTCATTGCGATGCTTTCTTCCACTGCCACCTCTGGACCAAGGCTGTGTGTTCCACAGGCACCAATGGCCCTTTCACAGCCTGACTCTCAAAGGTTGCTATCCTGGCTCTGCTTGGTTCCTGCGCCTTAATTTACCAATCCAAAATCTCTCTCTTTCTCACCCACAGTGAGAGAAACTACATGTTTCCTACAGAAAAATCCCATAGTTTTGACAGTGCTGGAGGAAAGGTAATTATTTCCCAGAAAGTACATACATGTACAGATATTAGTAAAACTATCCCACCCAATAATATTACTTAATCTCCGAGTACTTTTTAAGTTCTGATTTTAAATCATCCCAACATAACTATGATGTGGAATCAAGAAGTTGTTTCTTGTTTCTTCTCTGCTAACTGTTTGAAGGAACAGGTGAGTCTATTTTTATTTTTTAACTGTGTATTATTCATTGCATGTTTGTTAAATATGCAGGATCTATATGGCTACAGTCTACCTACCTCCTCAATTATTCCTAGATGTATTAGTACCTATAAAAGGGGTTCTGTGATGATTAAATGACTTAACACATGGACAATAATCATCACAGTGCCTGGAACATAGCATGAACACGAAGAGTATGTTATTATCACTCAACCTTAGTGTGTACTTTTTACCTTAAAGTGAAAATTAACTTTTGCTTCAGGAGAAACAATTTCAATTTTTTATTGGTGTAATATATATCAGGAAATTGATAAAATACATAGTACAGAGTTTCAAATAATTCTCCCCCCCCACCCAAGATTACCAAGAAACTAGAAATTGGATCCTTGGAGTAGACCTATATTAGATATAGTTCAACTGGATTGCTTCATATTTCCACTATGGTTCCTCATGACAGCTCTCTGGAAACTCTCTATAGAAGAAAACAGAAGTCCACTTATTTTTGTTCTAGGAAATCCAAGGAAATTTCAGATAGAAATGATAAAGTGACTTTCAGTGTGAATAATATTATCTTATTTAATGAGGGACAGATATGAAATGACATCCATTTTATTTTATATTTTTGCCTAGGGCACTTCAACTCTAAAATAGATAATAGCTATATTAACTTTGTTTCTTATGCACATCTATGGCATGATTAACATTTACCAAGCAACGATAATTTTCCTCATATTGAGAATTTGCATGTGTGTATGTTACAGACAGAGAGGAAAAGGGCCTTCCATTCTCTTACCAAACTAGATA
Source organism: Lipotes vexillifer (assembly GCF_000442215.2). Classification (NCBI taxonomy): domain Eukaryota; kingdom Metazoa; phylum Chordata; class Mammalia; order Artiodactyla; family Lipotidae; genus Lipotes; species Lipotes vexillifer. Next base: position 537,974 of record NW_006775239.1, on the reverse strand, counting down.
ATTCAATTTCTGCCAGAGAAATGGTGCCTTTAATTGACTTTATATGTCCAGTGTGAACCCAGATAAAAGTTCCCAAATGAATGTCTCTCACAGGTAAGAGGTTCCCTGAAGAACGGTGTAAGGAATGCAGTTTTTGCATACCCACGTGTTACTGAAGCTCCCAGACATACATACTGACGGTCATGTTAAAGGCTAGAATTCTCATGAACGGTGGGGAAACCTTCACTTCTGCACAAAAACATAGCTAAGTTCCCATCAAGTGTTTTTATGATCTGGTTCCTTTTGACTCCAGGAAATGAGTATGGAATTCATAAATTACCATAAAATCTGACATAAAATAATAGAATCCTCATTGATTGATCTAAATCTTCATCCATTTCTTGAAGAAAATCTATCAGTATTTTAGGACAAAAGTCACAATACTATGAAAATGGAATTTAAATCTGCTCAAGGTCCTCCAGTAAATTAAGGAAGAACTAAAGCAATACATCTTTAGTTTATGAAGGAATTTGGAATAAAACTCACCTTTTAGCCCCAGACTTAAGTAACTGTTAAATATTAGGATATTTAGAAACAAAATCAATCATTTAGAGATGGCTTTTAAAAATGGTTAGACTTGTCAAATAAATAAATAAATACAAAGGTAGGTAAGAAGAAAAAGTGGAAGAAGAGAAATAAGTAAAAATTAAAGAAAGAAAATTTGAAGAAAAAGGAAAGTTATGAACATTCCAAGGAGAATTTAAAAATATATATTTCACTGGACCATAAAACACACTTTAATAAATTTAAAAGACTAGAAATTAGGGCTTCCCCAGTGGTGCAGTGGTTAAGAATCCACCTGCCAATGCAGGGGATATGGGTTTGAGCCCTGGCCCGGGAAGATCCCACATGCTGCAGAGAAACTAAGCCTGTGCGCCCCAACTACGGAGCCTGCGCTCTAGAGCCCATGAGCCACAACTACTGAGCCTGCATGCCACAACTACTGAAGCCTGCACGCCTAGAGCCTGTGCTCTGCAACAAGAGGAGCCACCACAATGAGAAACCTGTGCACCGCAACGAATGGTAGCCCCCCTTGCTGCAACTAGAGAAAGGCCACATGCAGCAATGAAGACCCAATGCAAACAAAAATAAATAAATTAAAAATAAATTTTTAAAAAAGACTGGAAATTATACAATGTACACTCTCAGACTTGAATGGAACTAAACTGGAAATCAGTAATAGGTGGAAAATCTTAAAATATGAGGAGATTAAACAATACACTTCTAAGTAAAACATGGGTCAAAGCAGAAGTCTCAAGAAAAATTTAAAATATTTCAAACTAAATAAAAATAAAACTATCAAAATGGGTGGGATGCAGTGAAAACAGTACTTAGAGGAAAATATTAGCCTTGAGTACATATATTAGAAAGAAGAAAGAACTGAAACCAATTAATTTAAACTTCCACCATAGAAAACTAGGGGAAAAAAAGAGCAAACTAAGCAGGGGAAAATAAATAATAAAAATTAGAGCAGAAATCAATGAAATTGACAGTAGAAAATCAATAAAGCAAAACAACAAAACCAAAATCAAGAGGTTCTCTATATACCACCAATATCCAATTAGAAAATGTAGTAGAAAGAATATTTTATTTAAAGTAAATGCAAAAATATAAATTTTCCAGTAATAAATACAAAAATGTGCATAAACAATATGATACAGCTACATAATTTACTAAATTTTATAAAATAAAATAATAAAATAAATGGAAAGCTATCTTAATGTGTGTACTCAAAAATAAGCAAGATGTATTTTTAAGGAAAATTAAAATAAAATTTTTATATTTATTTATTTAATTCTTTAAAATAAAATTATTTAAAATATCATCAGACAACAAATAACATTAATCCAAACATTTTAGCAAAAAAAAATTAGAAAATATTTTTATGCTCAAATATTTAAGTATAGTATAAAATTAAATAATGCGAATGTAGGAATAATTATTAAAATCAATAGAAACCTCATAAATTGGTTTAACTATTGACATCAATTTGATATACAGTGAAGATATGATTTTTAAATCAGTGGGCAAAAAAAGGAATACTTTATTAATTGACCTGTAAATATTTGCTATTGAAGGAAAAAGGGAGGTTCAGATTACGCTACATAAAACCAGGGCAAATTTAGGATCACTCTTTTAAGAAATTAAATAGGAAAAATGAAACCATAAAATACCAGAGGAAAGTAGAGGTAAATATTATCAGAATGAGTATATATTCTTATGCAAAAATGCTAAAAGTTGATGAAACTGACAACAGAAAAATATAAAATTTCTGTATGTTGAATATGTTGTAAATAAAATTAGAAGTAAGCTACAAACTGGGAAATATATGCAGACAAATTATTAATATCCTTAATAACAACAGGATGTTCAAATAGAAGGGAAAATGTTAAACATCCAAATTTTAAAAATTGCAAAGAAACTTGATCTGGCGATTCACAAAAGAAGAAATACAAATGATCGATAAACTTATGAACTCGTGTTCAAACTATGTTATCAAAGATGCAAAAATTTAATTATTAATGAATTCCCCCCTTTTTCTTACTATTTTACTAATCATACTAGTAAAGATTAAACATGTATACATATATAGTCCCTTGATTGTTCAAGGAAATTATACCCTTATAAACTGATAGTAAAATGTTAAAATTTTCCTGAAAAATAACTTGGCAGTATGAATCAAAAGCCTCAAAAATAATGCGCATTCACTTTGAACCAACAATAAAAAAAAATCACAGATGTCTTTACAGTTATGATAATGAAAAATTGCAGCCAATCTAAATGTCCAAAGAGGAAATTGGTAAAATAAATTATAGCATTGGTATATGATATAGCCTTCAGAAATATTTAATTTCATAGTAAATTGCTCATGATGAATTGTTATTAAAAAGATAAGCTACAGAATAGTATTATAACACACTCTCAATTTTGTATAGCCAACAGAAAAATATATATAAATGATTGTGTGTTTGAAAAGGTGTAGTTATATACAAATAGTAATAGTTATTCTGGATTTTAAGATTATAGGTGGTTTGTCTTTCTGTCAAAGTTTTCTGCTTTGGAAAAAACTGATTCAAACAATAAAACTTGAATTTTGACCTCAAATAAATAAAAATTAATAAGCCTGTGACACTGATTAAAGATGAGGTAGCAAAATGCAATTAATAGTATTTCTAAAGAGGAACATACTTTAAAACTCAATGATATGCTGTTTTAAAATATACAACACAGTTAGAATGAAGTGTTAAAGGGACAGTAACTTCACTAATAGCACTTTACAAAATGGTATACATAATGACACCATCAAGTTTCATTTCCCCAAAATGCAATGGTTGCCAACTTTTAAACTACTTTAATTTGATAAATTCAAGAATCACAAGAGCAATATTGTAAGGCACCTGCCAAAATCATAAACCATTGATTATCTTGATTATCACTATGGAACATGCTATTTCCCAAACCAGTTATCATTGTTGCTATGTTACAGAGGCAGATACTTCAGATGAAGGTGAAAGAACACACAACCCATCTATAAACTTCAGCATAAAAGTGCTGAATAACAACACCAATGTCTACTGTTGTACCTCCCTGAAGATGGGTGTTTATGAGAAATGTCCATAGGACAAAAGTAAGGTATGGAATTGGACAACACCCCATTGGTAACTTACATCCTGAAACAAGAGATTTGATTACCCTTATCATTATTTCTGCTTGCTAAGCAGAGCTCCCAAAGCTATTAGTGGTCATAAAATTACCCAGCTGTTTTTTAAATTCAACTATAGTATTTGGCTCAGTGACCTCTTCAGTCAATGAATTTCACAGGTTGACTATTTATACACATTTATAAGGCATTATTTACCTCAATTTGTTCTGAATTTACTGCCCCTTATTTTTATCAGGTATCTCCTTGTTCTCATCTTATTATGGAACGAGGTTAAAAAAGAAAAAAAGGTGTCCTGTAATTTTGAATCTTCAATCAAGGACTTTTCTAAAATACACCAGATTTTAGAATCTTTTATTAGGAGAATGAAAAATCTAGCTATATTCCATCTAGTCCCTATTAATATTTTATTCTCACCATGACTTTTTATTACTTGTCTGTGAATTCAATGCCTGTTATACCTCATCATTCTATTTCTTTCATATTATTAACAGCACAAGAATGACAATAGTGAATATACATCTTTTTCCCATAAGAAAACTCAAGTTTGTAATGATGTGAAATGATTAAACTCTTATTAATACCATGTTTTTCTATTAATTGGAATATTTTTCTTGGTAAAACCAATTCATTCAAAATACTTAAGTTTCAAGCTAACTGAACCAGAGCTTCAGTAAGTTACCATCAGTAAGATTTTTTTGGCATTATCTTGTTTAGAGTAGATACCCACAAAGTTGCTCTTCATGAACTGGGCACATGTTTCTCACCACAATATTAAGAGATATTCTCATAACTCAGAGAAATAATTTCTATATATGAAATTTATGTGTTTTTGCAGTATTGTATTTTGCAGTTATGAGTAGTTATGCTGAACTAAAATTAGCCATTTTCAAGTATATAGTTAAGTTAGCTATTTTAAGATATACAGTTAGGTATAATTTTCTTTCACATAGTAACTTCTTATATAGCTGAAAATATTTGCAAATTCAGTTGTGTATTGTCATGTTCATTCAAGACTCCCTCATTCATGTAATAAAGATATTTGGAAGTACTTTAGAAATAAAGTGAAATTTGCATTTCTCTACTAATTAGAGATGTTGAGCATCTTTTCCTGCCTTTTGGCCATCTGTATGTCTTCTTTGCAGAAATGTCTATTTAGACCTTCTGCCACTTCTTTGTTTTTTTTTTTTCATATTGAGCTGTATGAGCTACTTGCATACTTTGGAGATTAATCCTTGTCGGTTGTTTCATTTGCAAATATTTTCTCCCATTGTACAATGGGAGAAACTACAATGAGGTATCACCTCATACCAGTCAGACTGGCCTTCATCAAAAAGTCTACAAATAATAAACGCTGGAAAGGATGTGGAGAAAGGGCTCCCTCCTGCACTGTTGGTGGGAATGTAAATTGGTGCAGCCACTATGGAAAATAGTATGGAGGTTCCTTAACAAACTAAAAATAGAACTACCATATGATCCTGCAATCCCACTCCTGGGCATATATCAGGAGAAAACCATAATCCAAAAGGATACATGCACCCCAATGTTCATTGCAACACTATTTACAATAACCAAGACATTGCAGCAACCTAAGTGTCCATTGACAGATGAATGGATAAAGAAGATGTGGTATATATACACAATGGAATATTACTCAGCCATAGAAAAAAAGAATGAAATAAGTCCATTTGCAGAAAATGGATGGACCTAGAGATTATCATACTAAGTGAAATAAGCCAGCAAAGACAAATATCATATGATATCACTTATATGTGGAATCTAAAAATATGATATAAATGAACTTATTTACAAAACAGAAATAGACCCACAGACATAGAAAATAAACTTATGATTACCAAAGGGAAAGCAAGGGGAGGATAAATTAGAAGTTTGGGATTAAAACATACACACTACTATATATAAAATAGAAAACCAACAAGGAGATACTGTATAGCACATGGAACAATACTCAATATCCTGTAATAACCTATAATGGAAGAGAATGTAAAAAAATGTATATATATATATACATATATATATATATATATATATGTGTATGTATGTATAACTGAATCACTTTTCTGTACATTCTAAACTAATGCAACATTATAAATCAATGATATTTCAATAAACATTTTTTAAAAAAGAAGTAAAGGTCTAGATATAGAATGAAAAAGAAGAAAGTACTTCAAATGTACAAATGAGCAAGATTCTGATTTCAGGTCTCTGGTTGGCTTATAATGAAGATTGTAAACTCTTCTATGCAAGTGGCCACATTTATGTTTTTCATTACCAAGTGTCAGAAACCATGTTTCAAAAAAGTCCAAGATAGGATGCGCTCAAAAAACAAAGAAAAAGAAAAGAAAGATAGAAAGTGAGACATGATGCATATATACAAACAAAACACAAGGAAACAAAAGACTGGGCCCTCCTTGCTGTTTAGCCTCAAGGATAGTACAGAGAACAAATGCTTTATGAAAATACAAGTTTCTCTGTTTCAGCTCTGACATACTAAATCAAACTAATCAAACTCTTAGTGTTGTGGGACTAAGGCACCAGCCTTTAAAACTAACTCCTTATCTGTGCTCATCACAATTCTCTTTAGACCCCCTTCTCAATTTTAACTTTTCCCTGGGAAATCTCTTCCATACCTGTACCAGCTATATACTTGCTGGAGTTTTATCTCCAGCTTGGGTTCACTTGTGAGTACCAGATGTCATCTTCTGGTTTGTCCCCAATGAAGTAATGACTTTCCCCTAAAATCTTGCTTTCATCTAGTTTCTTGCAGTGAATGTTTACATCATTTGTTTTAGTTCCAAAATCGGAAACTATTGATTATCTTTTCTTTTTCCGTCTTCCCTTTAATATTTAAGTAGTAAAATTTTTGTCTTACCCATTATTGGATAACTCTTGAGTTTTATGTTTAGAAAATATACTCATCCCTGAGATCAGATAAACCATGCTTCTTATTAAATGATGAAGTTTGATTGCTAAATTGTGGACCAGGGTTAGAGACCCAGGATGCCTGAAAAGTGGCTCCACTGAGGAAAAAGCCCAAGACTATTTTATAGCAGCAAGCATAATTCAAATCATAATTAATACCAACAGAGGTTTAACTGAGCCCTTGTTAAACATAAGAACTGTAAGACGTTGAAAAGGAACCTATTCTAAAGAACTGTGGAAGTCTATAAATAAAAAATAAGAAAGTCAAAAGTGTTAGAAGTCTATGGTGCCTCATCTTCTTATAATGGTTAAATCTAAGTATTGGTCAAAGTTTTCCATTTATGAAAACATAGGTTAATAGGTTTTGAATAAAACAATATTTATGTTTATCTTTTTTTTTACAGTCAAATTAGAATTAAGTTGCTTTCAGACACATTTTTACAGAAATTAATTATAATATTCTAGAGGCCAAAACATGCCATCTTGAAAGTCCTCATTCACTCTGCTCTTCTGAAATACTGGTAGAAGGGACTCTTGGAAAAGCATGTCCCTCTTTGACAATATCACAGACTCTTCCACTTTCTTAAGTTAAATATTCTTATTAATTTGGCTGTACTAATTACCAAGACGTCCACTCAGAAGAAGATATTTAAGGTAGTAATATGTTCTGTCACTACCTCAATACAAATGCAAAATTTTATTATTGGTACTTGCAGATGAAATTTCCTTCCCAAAACAAATACAGAATGGCAGTTATTTTTATCACCAGTTCAGAAGCAACATCTAACAGTTTATGCATTGTGCGTGTACAGTAGTTAAGAATTTATTCTATATCAGATCACTATATTTTCATCCTTGTGTGCTGCTTTCATGAATACTCTAAAACAGTTTTAATTATGTAACATTTGGTACATACTAATGCAGGTTATAAAGCAAAAAAAAGAAAAAAAATAAGGCATCATCGATAGTGTGGCTTCAATGGGTATGTGATCCCACTTGATCCCACTCTTCTACTTTTCCAACATAGGTGGAACCCTTCTGAAATCTGTTTACCATTTCTTTGCTTTTAAAAAATAGTTTGATGATATGTCACTCAGCAGATTTTAAAAATTCATTCATGTGATTTCATAAAACTGTAATTCATCTATTTTCACTGTAATCTAAAATTCCATTGTGTGATTCTTCCAAATTTTTTCCCATTCTGTTGATAGTCATTTGGGTTGTCGTAAGTTTTTGCTATTAAGAGGAATAGTTATTGTGAATGTTCTTGTACAGGTCATGTGGTACATATGCATAAAGGTTCTCTATGGTGTAGATCTCAAAGTGGAATTGTTGAGTTGTAGGGAATGAGAATTTTCGTACATAAAATACAATGCCAAATTATTTTCCAAAAGGATTGTACTAATTTACACCCCTTCTAGAAATATATGAAGGTTCTCATTAATTCATATCCTCACCAAAACTTATATTGTCAATTATAATATTTGTCAGTCTGGTGGGTATGACATAGTGGATCATAATATTACTAGTTACTAATTTTCTGATTACTATGGTGGGTGAACATGTCTTCATATTTTTATTTACTATTTAGGTTTTACAAATATTGCCTATTTATATAGTTTTCCCATTTTTATATTGGGCTGTTTATCTTTTTCTTATTGATTTGTAAGAGTTCTTTATATAATCTGTATTATTAAAGTTCAAATAAATAAATGAGTTAAAAAAGTATTTCTCTTTTTTATTTTGGGGGAACATTTTTATAAAGTTAAAATATTTGTTCTTTAAAAAGTCATCGCATTTTCCTATAAAACAGTAGAAATTATATAAGCAGTCAGTTCTCAGCCTAGTTTCTTCTCCTTAGTTTGAGACTTTTAATTTCAAATGCTATTTTGATTGTTTCATTATACTTTTTGTTCTGCAACAATATACTATTCCTAAGGTTGGAATGAGTTAGTTTCTGATGTCTCAATATATGTTTTTCTGACTTTATCTATGAATGGATTTTTTTTCCATAACTTTTGGCACACTCTTAACTATAACTGAATATTGTTTATTTTCTATTTCTTCTTTGTCTCCTTCTTTAACTCTAATTAGCTATATGCTAGATATCTCCATTCTATCCTAAATATATCTTAATCTTTCTTTTATATGCTTACATTTTGTCTGTGTTTCATTTTGGAATTTCTCTCTGTAAATTTTCTATTTCACAAATTCTCTCTTCAATTGTCTATAATATTTACACTAAGACATTCAGTCAATTTACAATTCAGTGATTATATTCTTAATTCTAAATTTCTATTTTGTTTTATCCCAAATCTGCCTTTTGAATTGCTTTTTATAGCCATACTTTCATGTGTCATTTTGTGATTTCATCTTGGCACTTCACACATTTTGTTTATATTTTATATTATCTAATAATTCCAATGTCTGATATCCTCGGATTCTAATCTCTTGCTGTTTCTATATATGTTTTTGACATTTGATTATAAACTTATTTTATTGATCATAACTGATAAAAATCTTAATTGCTATATTACATTCGTTCTTCAAAAAAAATAATTTATGATTTTTATTCAGAGTCAAAGGATGCTATCGATCTGGTATCATTTTAGTTCCTTCCAAACTTCATACTTAATAGTAGAGTTTTAGTTCCCACACTGTTCCAAACAACCAATGTTTAGCAAATACAATTATTTGCCTCAAGTCTGCCTATCTTTCAAGTTTGTATATATTATCAAAGAACTCATTAATATTGATATGATTTTTAAGTTTAAAACTTACATTTCAACATCACTATGCAATAAGCAGGTAGCAAAGAGTAGGTAAGCCGTGTCGTAACTTGTTATTAATTACAGACATATAGGCTATGTTTATATGATACTTAAACAACAGGTGGGACCTGTGACATTATTAAAACTAGTTGCCAATCTGAAGAAAAAAGTAATTACTACAAATTATTTAGTCATAGCAATTGCCATACTGAATGCTAGAGAAGAGAGTAGGATTTGCAGCTTTCTGTTCTCCAAATTAAAGCATCAAAGAAATCACTCTGTTGCTAAATACTGGCTGTTCTGCAAGTACAATAAAAACAAAAAAAGCAAGTGTATCTTTATTTTCCAGCCATAATATTAGTAACTGCTTTGAATTTTAAGAATTTTAAATTATTCATTTTGCCTCAAATATACCAAGAGTTTCACTTTAACATTTTGTGATGGTCCTTCACTGTAGTATTCTTATTTTTAAAACAAAATACAAATATTGTACCCAGGCACTTTATTTCCAACTAACAATTCCTCTGCAGAAATATCCTTAATACTTGAGCTCTTAAAGACAACTACAGATTTGAAAACAAAACAAGACTTGGGAAGAAAAATACTTTGGTTTTCATGCTACTTCTTTCAAGCCCTTTTCTTTCTTGCATCTGTTTTTTCTTTCAGGCCTTTACAAGTCCTTTCTTCAGTTATCTTTTAAATTTTTCAATCCAAGACTGGTTTTACAAGTTCTTAGAAAAAACAGTTGAGTGTAGTGTTATCACAGGGGTAACGTTATACAAAGAACCAAACAAAATCACAGACAATTTAATCAGGTTGTCCCAAGTCATATGACACAAAATTTTTTAAAAAGAAACCTTTACCAAAGAAGCATGTTTGGATTCTGTTTTCAAAAGTTTCTGAACCATCGCTTGGAGTCAGCAGAGCAGGCTGTGGCTGTGGACTTCAGCACAACTATATATATACATATATTATATATATATGTATATACACATATAAAAGCTACATAGGTAGCTCACATCCCCTGGCCTAAACCTCTTAGCATAGGTTATGGTCATTAGGTACTGGTTCTCCTCAATGTCCAAGGTTAATTTTATTGATGATTTCTCTTGGTAATAAGATTTAAAATAGTGCTTTTTCACTTATGTTAGGATAATAACAGGCCCGTGTCCTGTATTGTACCATGTATGTAAGAAGAGGAACCCTGTGTGGTGGCTACGTCTCTATTTGTACTTCATAGTTAATTTGTACAACAGTGAAATAGTAAAACTGGCAGCAGTGACAGGCTGCATAGAAATGATGTGTTCAACCGCTCCTACAGAGAGGCAGCCATGAGGTTGTGGGAACAAGAGACAGCAGCCCCTTGTAAAATTGCTACATATATATGCATATATATGTATATCAAGTAGTAGGCTGTATTTCAGCGAGGATTCTCTACCTCGACCCTGTGAAGTATTGACTGCATTAGTGTGGTGACCAGCATCCCACTGTCCAGAGGACAGTTGGAATTGCCTTGCTTCTCAGGAGGCCTTAGTCTCCACTGGAGGAAATGTACGTTCACCCTCCTAGGCTTCTGCTGTGAGACTGTGCAAATGTTTTCCCTTGACAGCACAAAAACTCCTCTAATCCATCAGGATCTCACTGCACATGGGACATTTAAATCTCAGAACAAGAAGTGTTTGTGAAGGGGTGCATAATGTTGAAAATAGGAGATATGGCCTTGGCTTTGAGTGGATACAGAAAAGGAAAGCTAAGCCATTTATTTGGTGTTAAATTATTAAAATTCCTGTCAGAAGAATAAAGTGAGTAGTACAAATCCTTCCTTTCATGGTGGGGACCAGAACGGAGCACTCTGCCTTTGTCACTGGAAAATGTTAAAATGACAACATTTAGAAAGGCTTCAGAAAACATATTGTTTAAGTTCTTGCAAGAAGAAGTGTCCAAAGAAGTGGGAAAAAAATTGGAAGGGAGCAAGAGGGTGAAAGAGAAAGAGAGAGAGAAAGGGGGGATGGGGAGAAAGACAGAATATCATAGATCACATGGAATCCTTAAAAAATTAAAACAAACCAGTATTTCCAAAATAATAGAAAAAAGGCAGGAGACCTTTGAAAGTTTCCATTTATTAAATGATCAAATAAACTCTATTTTGAGAAAAAGAACAAGAAGCAAAAAGATATAAATCTAGACTTGCGAGTGCAAAAGAAACTGGAGTATTAATATGTAAATCCTCTTAAATAATATACAATTTATTTAAACTCTGCAAGGTAAACATGTCAGCTTGGCATGGGAGATATTTCTGAGGTATTTGTATTGATATATGTGATTATATTGATGCTGTTGTTTGAAAATTAGGCAATTTTCTCATATTGTTTGGTTTTATTTTTATTTGTAAATGTGATGCTTGACTGGGCACCATCCATTCATCAAAAGTACCAAGGTTTCCTATGAATTCTAGGAAGTTTTCTTCCATGGTTAGCAAGTAATCTACTGGTTATTTCCTAAAGAGTTCCATAGAAGTAGAGGGATTATTTATTATTTGCTTGCCATGTCTCAGATACCATTTCAAGTGTATGAGAAATATTAACATGTTCTATCTTAATAGTAATCCTATGCCATAGCTAGTGTAATTATATGAGGCGCAGATTGACTAATTCACCTGTGCAAATTCACCTGGGTGCAGCTAGTGGCAAACCTACCTTCCAAGCCCATGCTCTGGCTCCATGGTCTTCTGAGCTGTAAACCACTACATTGGACTGGCCAGAAAGAGAACCTATATTTTCTTTTCCATCCTTATTTCAGTTTTATCTGAACTTCAAAGCTATTACAAACAAATAAAGCAAAATAGCAAAAAGCATTTGGAGGTCATAGCTAATAATGCCTGACAAATAATCAAACAGGTGATCTTGGGCTTCCCTGGTGGCGCAGTGGTTGAGAGTCTGCCTGCCGATGCAGGGGACACGGGTTCATGCCCCGATCCGGGAAGATCCCACATGCCGCAGAGCGGCTGGGCCCGTGAGCCATGGTCACTGAGCCTGCGCGTCCGGAGCCTGTGCTCCGCAATGGGAGAGGCCACAACAGTGAGAGGCCCGCGTACCACAAAAAACAAAACAAAACAAAACATAAAAACAGGTGATCTTATAATCATTATCCAGGTTTGAATGACCTAAATTTTACACAAATACTCCGAAACAAGCATGATCTAGATTCGTGCTGAATTCTTTAAAACTAGCACTGCTATATTCACCGGTTGTAAATGTCCATAGCGCCCCCAACATTACTCCATGAAAAGTGATCTGAAGGGATTATATTCATTTTCTGTTACTGATTCCATTGCATTTTAATGTAGCAAAGAGAAAGATTTAAGACCAGTTAATTTTTGACTTAGCCCTAGAATTAGCTTACTCCTCTCACCTCTTCAATCTCTTAAAAAAAAAAAAAAAAAAAAAGAAAACCAGAATAATTTAAAAAGTGTATATACAGTTGAGCCTTGAACAATTCAGGGGTTAGGGATACCACCCCTCCATGAGGTCGAGAATCCATGTATGTAACTTACAGTTGGCCCTCTGTATAAGCAGTTCCTCCACAACCGAAATTCTTCCAGATCTGTGGGTCTGCCTTCACGGATTGTGTAGTAACTGTAGTATTTACAATTGAAAAAAAAATCTGCATATAAGTGGACCTGTGCAGTTCAAACCTATGTTGTTCAAGGGTTAACAGAATATTATATATATATCCCATAAAATATCTTACATTACTCTAATCCTAAAGGTATCTGAAAGCTAGAAAAACAAAAGAAATTAAATATAGAGAAAAGAGAACATTCTATAAAAATTTGCAAACCACTCAGATTGGGCTGACACTAAAGACCCTTTGAGGAAAAAGGCCAGGAATGCTTTCACTGTCATTTCAAGACCTACAATTATATAAGCTATTCCTTTTATTTATTTTTTAACGTATTTATTGGAATATAATTGCTTTACAGTGCTGTGTTAGTTTCTGCTCTATAACAAAGTGAATCAGCTATATGTATACATATATCCCCATATCCCCACCCTCTTGTGCCTCGCTCTCACCCTCCCTATCCCACCCCTCTAGGTGGTCACAAAGCACCGAGCTTATCTCCCTGTGCTATGCGGCTGTTTCCCACGAGCTATTTTACATTTGGTAGTGTATATAAGTGAATTCTACTTTCTCACTTCTTCCCAGCTTACCCTTCCCCCTCCCTATGCCCTCAAGTCCATTCTCTATGTCTGCATCTTTATTCCTGTCCTGCCCTTAGTTTCATGAGAACCATTTCTTTATAGATTCCATGTATATGTATTAGCATACAGTAGTTGTTTTTCTCTTTCTGACTTACTTGACCCGGTATGACAGACTAGATCTATCCACCTCACTACAAACAACTAAATTTCATTTCTTTTTATGGCTGAGTAATATTCCATTGTATATATGTGCCACATCTTCTTTATCTATTCATCTGTCGATAAACACTTAGGTTGCTTCCCTGTTCTGGCTATTGTAAACAGGGCTGCAATGAACATTGTGGTACATGTCTCCTTTTGAATTATGGTTTTCTCAGGGTACATGCCCAGTAGTGGGATTGCGGGGTCATATGCTAGTTCTATTATTAGTTTTTAAGGAACCTCCATACTGTTCTGTAGTGGTTGTATAAATTTATATTCCCACTAACAGTACAAGAGGGTTCCCTTTTCTCCACACCCTCTCCAGCATTTATTGTTTGTAGATTTTTTGATGATGGTGTGAGGTGATAACTCATTGTACCTTTGATTTTCACTTCTCTAATGATTAGTGAGGTTGAGCATCCTTTTATGTGTTTGTTGGCAATCTGTATGTCTTCTTTGGAGAAATGGCTGTTTAGGTCTTCTGCCCATTTTTTGATTGGGTTGTTTGTTTTTTTGATATTGAGCTGCATGTGCTGTTTGTATATTTTGGAGATTAATCCTTTGTCAGTGGCTTGGTTTGCAAATATTTTGTGCCATTCTGAGGGTTGTCTTTTCGTCTTAATTATGGTTTTCTTTGCTGTGCAAAATCTTTTAAGTTTCATTAGGTCCCATTTGTTTATTTTTGTTTTTATTTCCATTTCTCTAGGAGATGGCTCAAAAAGGATCTTGCTGTGATTCATGTCATACAATGTTCTGCCTATGTTTTCCTCTAATAGTTTTATAGTGTCTGGCCTTACATTTAGGTCTTTAATCCATTTTGAGTTTATTTTTGTGTAAGGAAGTGTTCTAATTTCATTGTTTTACATGTAGCTGTCCAGTTTTCCCAGCACCACTTGTTGAAGAGGCTGGCTTTTCTCCATTGTATATTCTTGCCTCCTTTATCAAAGATAAGGTAACCATATATGTGTGGGTTTATCTCTGGGCTTTTTATCCTATTCCATTGATCTATTTTTCTGTTTTTGTGCCAGTACCATACTGTCTTGATTACTGTAGCTTTGTCGTCTACTCTGAAGTCAGGGAGGCTGATTCCTCCAGCTCCATTTTTCTTTCTCAAGACTGCTTTGGCTATTGGGGGTCTTTTGTGTTTCCATACAAATTGTGCATTTTTTGTTCTAGTTTTGTGAAAAATGCTATTGGTAGTTCAATAGGGATTGCATTGAATCTGTAGATTGCTTTGGGTAGTAATTTTCACAATGTTAATTCTTCCAATCCAAGAACATGATATATCTCTCCATCTGTTTGTATCATCTTTAATTTCTTTCATCAGTGTCTTATGGTTTTCTGCATGCAGGTCTTTTGTCTCCTTAGGTAGGTTTATTCCTAGGTATTTTATTCTTCTTGTTGCAATGGTGAATGGGATTGTTTCCTTAATTTCTCTTTCTGGTCTTTCATTCTTAGTGTATAGGAGTGCAAGTGATTTTTGTGCATTAATTTTGTATCCTGCTACTCTACCAAATTCATTGATTAGCTCTAGTAGTTTTCTGGTAGCATCTTTAGGAATCTCTATGTATAGCATCATGTCATCTGCAAACAGTGACAGTTTTACTTCTTCTTTTCTGATTTGGATTCATTTCATTTCTTTTTCTTCTCTGATTGCTGTGACTAAAACTTCCAAAACTATGTTGAATAACAGTGGTGACAGGGGAAAACCTTGTCTTGATCCTGATCTTAGAGGAAATGTTTTCAGTATTTCACCATTTAGAATGATGTTGTCTGTGGGTTTGTCACATATGGCCTTTATTATGTTGAGGTAGGTTCACTCTATGCCTACTCTCTGGATAGTTTTTATCATAAATGGGTGTTGAATTTTGTCGAAAGCTTTTTCTGCATCTATTGAGATAACCATATGATTTTTATTTTTCAATTTGTTAATATGGTGTATCATATTGGTTTGTGTATATTGAAGAATCCTTGCATTCCTGGTGTAAACCTCACTTGATCATGGTGTATGATCCTTTTAATGTGCTGTTGGATTCTGTTTGCTAGTATTTTGTTGAGGATTTTCGCATCTATGTTCATCAGTGATATTGGCCTGTAGTTTCCTTTTTTGTGACATCTTTGTCTAGTTTGGTATCAGGGTAATGGTGGCCTTGTAGAATGATTTTGGGAGTGTTCCTCCTGCTGCTATACTTTAGAAGAGTTTGAGAAGGATAGGGGTTAGCTCTTCTCTAAATGTTTGATAGAATTCGCCTGTGAAGCCATCTGGTTCTGGGCTTTTGTTTGTTGGAAGATTTTTAATCACAGTTTCAATTTCAGTGCTTGTGATTGGTCTGCTTATATTTTCTTTTTCTTCCTGGTTCTGTCTCAGAAGGTTGTGCTTTTCTAAGAATTTGTCCATTTCTTCCAGGTTGTCCATTTTATTGGCATATAGTTGCTTGTAGTAATCGCTCATGATCCTTTGTATTTCTGCAGTGTCACTTGTTACTTCTCCTTTTTCATTTCTAATTCTATTGATTTGAGTCTTCTTCCTTTTTTTTCTTGATGAGTCTGGCTAATAGTTTATCAATTTTGTTTAGCTTCTCAAAGAACCAGATTTTAGTTTTATTGATCTTTGCTATTGTTTCCTTCATTTCTTTTTCATTTATTTCTGATCTGATCTTTATGATTTATTTCCTTCTGTGAACTTTGGTTTATTTTATTTTATTTTATTTTCCTAATTGCTTTAGGTGTAAAGTTAGGTTGTATATTGGAGATTTTTCTAGTTTCTTGAGGTGGGATTTTATTGCTATAAACTTCCCTCTTAGAACTGCTTTTGCTGCATCCCATTGGTTTTGGGTTGTCGTGTTTTCATTGTCATTCGTTTCTAGGTACTTTTTTATTTCCTCTTTGATTTCTTCAGTGATCTCTTGCTTATTTGGTAGCGTATTGTTTAGCCTCCATGTGTCTGTATTTTTACAGTTTTTTTTCCAGTAATTGACATCTAGTCTCATAGCGTTGTGGTCAGAAAAGTTACTTGATATGATTTCAATATTCTTAAATTTAGCGAGGCTTGATTTCTGAACCAAGATATGATCTATCTTGGAGAATGTTGCATGAGCACTTGAGAAGAACGTGTATTCTGCTGTTTTTGGATGTAATGTCCTATATATATCAATTAAGTCCATCTGGTCTAATGTGTCATTTAATGCTTGTGTTTCCTATTTATTTTCATTTTAGATGATCTGTCCATTGGTGAAAGTGGGCTGTTAGTCCCCTACTATTATTGTTTTACTGTCGATTTCCCGTTTTATGGCTGTTAGCATTTGCCTTATGTATTGAGGTGCTCCTATGTTGGGTTCATAAATATTTACAATTTTTATATCTTCTTCTTGGATTGATCCCTTGATCATTATGCAGTGTCCTTGTCTCTTGTAATAGTCTTTATTTTAAAGTCTACTTTGTCTGCTATGAGTATTGCTACTCCAGCTTTTTTTTGATTTCCATTTGCATGGAATATCTTTTTCCATCTCTTCACTTTCAGTCTGTATGTGTTCCTAGGTGTGAAATGGGTCTCTTGTAGACAACGTGTACATGGGTCTTGTTTTTGTATCCATTCAGCCAGTCTATGTCTTTTGGCTGGAGCATTTAATCCATTTACATTTAAGGTAGTTATCAATATGTATGTTTATTACCATTTTCTTAATTGTTTGGGGTTTGTTACCTTAGGTCTTTTCCTTCTCTTGTGTTTCCTGCCTAGAGAAGTTCCTTTAGCATTTGTTGTAAAGCTGGTTTGGTGGTGCTGAATTCTCTTACCTTTTGCTTGTCTGTAAAGATTTTAATTTCTCTGTCACATCTGGATGAGGTCCTTGCTGGGTAGAGTAATCTTGGTTGTAGGTTTTTCCCTTTCATCACTTTAAATATGTCCTGCCACTCCCTTTGGGCTTGCAGAGTTTCTGCTGAAAGATTAACATTATGTGCATTCCCTTGTATATTATTTGTTGCTTTACCCTTGCTTCTTTTAATATTTTTCTTTGTATTTAATTTTTATAGTTTCAGTAATATGTGTCTTGGTGTGTTTCTCCTTGGATTTATCCTGTATAGGACTCTCTGTGCTTCCTGGACTTGATTGACTATTTCATTTCCCATGTTACGGAAGTTTTCAACTATAATCTCTTCAAATATTTTCCCAGTCCCTTTCTTTTTCTCTTCCTCTTCTGGGACCCCTATGCTTTGAATGTTGGTATGTTTAATGTTGTCCCAGTGGACTCTAAACTGTCCTCAATTCTTTTTATTATTTTTTTTATTCTGCTCTGCAGTAGTTATTTCCACTATTTTATCTTCCTGGTCACTGTACATTCTTCTGCCTCAGTTATTCTGCTAATGATTCCTTCCAGAGAATTTTTAATTTCATTTATTGCTGTGTTCATCATTGTTTGTTTGCTGTTTAGTTCTTCTAGGTCCTTGTTAAATGTTTCTTGTATTTTCTCCATTCTATTTCCAAGATTTTGGATCATCTTTACTATCATTACTCTGCATTCTTTTCCAGGTAGAGTCCCTGTTTCCTCTTCATCTGTTAGGTCTGGTGGGTTTTTACCTTGCTCCTAATCTGCTGTATATTTCTCTGTCTTCTCATTTTGTTTTAACTTACTGTGCTTGGGGTCTCCTTTTCGCAGGCTGCACATTTGTATTTACCATCATCTTTGGTGTCTGCCCCCCATGGGTGAGGTTGTTTCAGTGGCTTGTGTGGGTTTTCTGGTGGAGGGGACCAGTGCCTGTGTTCAGATGGGCAGGGCCACATTTGGTGATGTGTTTTGGGATGTCTCTGAACTTAGTACGATTTTAGGCAGCCTCTCTGCTAATGGGTGGGTTTGTGGTCCTGTCTTGCTAGTTGTTTGGCATGTGGCATCCATCACTGGAGCTTGCTTGCCATTGGGTGGAGCTGGGTCTTACCATTGAGATGGAGATCTCTGGGAGAGCTCTCACCAGTTGATATTACATTGGGCCAGGAGGTCTCTGGTGGGCAAATGTCCTGGACCAGCTCTCCTACCTGGAGGCTCAGGTCTGACACCCAGCCAGAGCACTAAGTCTGTGCCACCTCCACAGTTTGGAAGAAAAAAAAAGGAAAAAACAAAACAAAACACAAAACTGAACAGATAGAACCCCAAACCAAATTGGAAAAGCAAAACTAAACAGACAAGCTCACACAAAGAAACACACACATACACACTCAAGAAAGAGAAAAAAGGATAAAAAAATCTTTTAAATAAAAAGAATTAAAATAAAACAAAAATAAAGAGAGCAGCCAATCCAATAAACTAATTCACCAATGTTAACAAGCTCTAAAAACTAAACTAATGAAAACATAAAAACCAGAAACAAATCAGACGCAGAAAGCAAACCCAAATCTACAGTTGCTCCTAAAGTCCACTGCCTCAATTTTAGGAACATTTGTTGTCTATTCAGGTATTCCACAGATGCAGGGTTCATCAAGTTGAGTGTGAAATTTAATCCACTACTCCTGAAGCTGCATGGAGAAATTTCCTTTTCTCTTCTTTGTTTGCACAGCTCCTGGGGTTCAGCTTTTGTTTTGGAACCTGTGCATGTAGGCTGCCCTCAGGCAACTGTTCCTTTCCAGAAAGGATGGGGTTAAAGCAGCAACTGATTAGGGGGTCACTTGCTCACTCAGGCTGGGGAGAAGGAGGGATACAGTAGTCATAATTGGAATGTGGGGCAAGCCTGCGACAGCAGAGGCTGGCGTGACTTTGCAACAGCCTGAAGAGCGCTATGTGTTCTTCCAGTGGCAGGCTGCACAGGCTCCCGGGGGAGTGTGGGTAGTGGTCTGTGCTTACACACAGGATTCTTGGTGGCAGTGGCAGCAGTGTTAGCATTTCATGCCCATCTCTGGGGTCCAAGCTAATAGCTGTGGCTTGTGCCTGTCTCTGGAACTTGCTTAGGGGGTGCTCTGCCTTCCATGGGTGCATGGAGCAGGAATCCCCTTTCCTTGTGCACCTGGAAACATTGGTCTCTTGCCTTTTAGGCAGGTCCAGACACTTTCCCTAACTCCCTCCCGGCTAGCTGTGGGACACAGCTGTCTTCATGCAGCCAACATCAGTCCTGTCCCTGGGGTCTTGACCTCTGAAACCCAAGCCTCAGATCCCAGCCCCCACCCTCCCTGGAAGGTGAGCAGACAAGCGTCTCAGGTTGGTGAATGCTGGTTGGCATCCATCATCTGTGCGAGAATCTCTCCACTTCGCCCTCTACACCCCTGTTGCTATGCTCTCTTCTGTGGCTCCAAAGCTTCCCACCCGCCCACCCGCTGTTTCCACCAGTGAAGGGGCTTCCTAGTGTGTGGAAACTTTTCCTCCTTCACATCTCCCTCCCAGTGATGCAGGTCCCATCCCGATTCTTTTGTCTCTGTTTTTTCTTTTTTCTTTTGCCCTACTCATGTACATGGGGATTTTCTTGCCTTGTGGGATGTCTGAGGTCTTCTGCCAGAGTTCAGTAGGTATTCTGTAGGAGTTGTTCCACATGTAGCTGCATTTCTGATGTACTTATGGGGAGGAAGGTGATCTCCACGTCTTACTCCTCTGCCATCTTGAAAGTCTCCAAGCTATTCCTTTTAGATCTTGATGTCCAATCCTTTAATCATCTTCAAGACCCTCCTACTTATCTTCCCAAATACTCTGTTTAATTTTTGCAGGTTGAAGCCTTGCTGCTTTCTTGTTGGAAGCCTCCTTTGATTTCCTATTCAAACTATGTTAAAAAATCTACTCTTTCAGCAAAAGCTTTCTGTGAATAACTTCTTACATTTTTTTATTCTGAATTTTTGTTACAACCCACATTTTATATCTATTTTACTAATAAATATGCAATGTTTCCTTGTAGTTTGTTTAGTCTTAGCTTTTTCATATATCAGTTAGTTGTATTCTATATCATATGCCTGAAAATGTCACTGTTTATTTGCAGCAGTTTTCATTAGAAACTACTAAAAATTAATAATGAAAATTCAAAAAAGTCAATAAATATAGGTACATTTTTTCATGGTTTTTAAAATTACTGATGTTTTATTAAGTTTGTATGTAAAGTTTAGCCTAATACAAAACACAATAATCTGTTTCCTTTTACTAATTCAACAAATCTCTATTGAGAGCCTGCTGTATGGCATGCAGTGATTTAGGCTCTGAGAAGAGAGTGGGAAACAAAATAAGTTTTAGTTTGGAGAAAGGGGTAGCCAATTAGGAAAAGCAAATGGAGCTGGATCTTTACTTCAGTTTTCACCCTCTTCCATCCTCCCTAAATTGGAACTGGTCAACATTTTAAATGGAAAAAATAAAAGCATAAAGGTGCTAAAAAAAAAAGGATATTTGAATTAAAATATAATCTTATGTTAGACAAAATTATAATAGCTGTAATATATAAAGATATCTTAAAATTACATAAGAAAAAATCAGTTCAGAATGAGCATAGCATATAAGCAGGAGATTCAAACAAATGCACAAAGCAAAGATACATTTTAAAATATGTTTTGAAAACAGGCAAAGGGAATTTAGCCCTCAAGAAAATACTAGCAAACCAAATTCCCAACATATAAAAATGATTGTATACTATGCCCAGTTGAGATTTATCCCAGGAATTCCAGGTTGGTTTACCATTTGCAAATCAATTAATAGAATACACCATATCAAAAGAATAAAAGATAATATAATGTAACCGTCTCAATAGATGCAAAATAGCATTTAAAAAAATACAGCACCCTATTATGTTAAAAACATTCAGCATACTAGGACTAGAAGGGAACCACCTCTATCTAATAAAGGGCATCTACAAAAAAAACAAACAAACAAAAAACAAAAACAATAGCAGTTATCATACTTCATAATGAAAGACTGAATGTCATTCCCTTAAAAGTCAGGAGTAAGGCAAGGATGTCCACTCTAGCCATTTCTATTCAACACTGGAGGTTCTAGGAAGGACAATGAAAGAAAGAAAGAAAGAAAGAAAGAAAGAAAGAAAGAAAGGAAGGGGAAAGGGAAGGGAGGAGAAGAAAAGAGAAAAGAAAAGGAAAGGAAAAGAAAGAAGAAAGGAAGGAAGGAGGGAGGGTAGGAAAGAAGGAAGGTGGAGAGAGAGAGAGAAGGCATTCAGATTGGAAAGAAAGCAGTAAAACTATTTATAATTTTAGATAACATGATTTTATATATAGAAAACCATAAGGGATCCCCACACACAAAAAAAAATTAGAACAAATAAGCATGTTCAACAATATTTCAGGGTGTAAGTTCACTATACAAAACCCAAATGTATTTCCATACACCAGCAATTAATAGCCTCAAAATAAAATTCAGAAAATAATTCCATTTATAATAGTATAAAAAGAATAAAATTTAGAAATAAGTTTAACTACGGAAGTGAAAACCTGAAACTACAAAATATTGTTGAAAATAATTAAAGAAGATGTAAATAAATGGAAAGATATCCTATGTTCATGGGTTGGGAGACTTACTATTTTTTTAGATGGTAATATTCCCCAAATTTATCTACAGATTAAATGTAATCATTTTCAAATATCCAGCTGGGTTTTTGCAGAAATTGACAAGCTGATTGTAAAATTCATACTGCTGTGCAAGTGGCAGCAAAGAGCCAACACAATCTTGAAAAAGTTGAAAGACACACTTCTCAAATTTCAGAACTTAACACAAAGCTAAAGTAAGCAAGACAGTATAGTACTACCATGAGGATAGACATATGGATCAAAGGTATAGAATTGAGAGTTTTGAAATAAACCCTTAATTTATGGTCAAATTATTTTTAACGAGTGCCGAAACAGCTCAATGTGAAAAGAATAGTCTTTACAACAAATGGTACTGGGACAACTGGATAGCCACATGTGAAAGAATTAATTTGGACCCCTTCTTTACACTCTACACAAAAAATAACTAAAAATGGATCATGGTTCTTCATATAAGTTCCCTGAATAGGATGACTTTTTCTATTTTTACCACTGCAGTAAATTCAAGTTGGCTGGTACCACATGAAATTATGGAACAAACTAACAAACAAACAAGTCTAATGGAAAAATGATTTACTCTCAAGTGAAAATTAAGTTTCACAATAACAGTATGTAAAATATGCTATATCTGGATAGGTGAGTGTATGTATGGATGGAATATTTCTGAAATAATAGTCAAGGAAATATTATGACCATTTACAACTTAAAAGTATGGCTACAAGTAAATTAATTATAAGTCATTTTGAATTACAGTGACAAAAATCTAAGCCAAACTGTTAAGTGAAGTGAGGAGTGTGACTTTTTCAATGTATAAACCTATCAGAAGAAAAGGCAAATGTGCTGGCCTGGGGATATTGGAAATCATAGACTCAAATGAACCCAGAATTTTTTCTGTCTGCCTTTTAAAAAAAATCTGAAACTTTATCATATATTAACATAATTATATCAAATTAACTTTAATCACAAGGCACGGTAAATCTAAACCTGGGTTTACTCTCTTATGAACCCATGACCACTAGCTAAAGTCATACAGATGTAAAGTTTATGACTGTGTGCTCAGCCTCTGAGATAGTCATTTGACCAAGGAGGCTAAAGTACTATGTTTGATTTTGTTTGGGTGATATGCTCACAAATATGGCTGTGGAGGAGAGGTCTGCTACTAGAAGATGAAGAGGAGGAATGTTGAGTGGAAAATAATGCATATAATCTAAAGATAGCTGACAGTGAGAAAATATAAGCCTTTTTGTATTATTTTAGGGTTCTCCATATGCCGCCGTATCACCTTAATCAAAAATATAAAGAACAACCTATAATGGAAAAGAATCTAAAAAACTGTGTGTGTGTATATATATATAACTGAATCACTTTGCTGTATACCTACAATTGACACAATGCTGTAGATCAACTATATTTCAATGAAAATTTAAAAAAGAACATTATATAAGTAAGAATATATAAATATTTGCCATGCTAAATTAGCAAGATATAGATCCAACCCCTTGCTACTCCTGCTTATATTGAATTCAATATGAAATGGCAAAAAAGTGAATAATTTCCTTGGGTATTTCTGCCAGGAATATATTTATTGGTGTCACACAGTGGGATGACACTGCATTTTGCCTCACAATGTCCACACTGTGAAGGCCCTGATCCTGGCAGTAAGGGAGTTTTTGTTTTTGTTTTTATTCAATAATTCCACTCTCTAGGAACTCTTTTGTCCATAGTTTTTCTAAGCTCCTAGATTCTTTTCCTGGAAGTTTCTTCCCTTTCCACTATCTTTCTTGACTCCATCTAAAAGTGGGAGTTGATGAATATGCTCCGCTTGGGGGATAGACAACTTTCCAATTTCAGCTTGAGAAAGATTAAAGACCTAAGGGTTTCTTTAAGCCTTAAATACTCAAATTCATTTTATCAATACATTTTTCTTCAAATATTTGGTTTTGTAACTATTTTTCTTCCAGTCAGTTCAGTGTGTCAGTGTCCATATCCCAGATTCATTTGGAGATATCTGTTTCACATCTACTTTCTTTGCCTTCTTTTACTTTCTCATCATTTCCCTACCTCCTTAATGATGGCTACCTTGTGGTTTCAGGCTTGAAAGAAAACACCACACCCTTGATTGGAGTTTTTATTGTTATTATTATGCTTCACTTTATTGCACTTTACAGATACTGTGATTTTTTTTTTTAATTGGGGTATAGTTGTTTTACAATGTTGTGTTAGTTTCTACTGTACAGCAAAGTGAAATAGAGTTCCCTGTGCTATACTGCATCAACTGAGAAAGCCTATTGGGTATTTATTGATCAAAGACTTTTTTATCCCATAAAAAAATATTTTCCAGTTGGTCAAGCCTCTGAGTTTGAATGACTTTCTCTGTTTCTAGTTCTGCTTATGACTTGGTTAATTCTTTCTTAATGATGTTTCTTTATTTTTAATAGTTTGCCAAACACAGTGAACAGTAGTCAACACAAGAAGCAGTCTGCCTCCCATGTTGCATCAGGCAGTTGTTTCACTGTTGCGCTTGGGCATAAAATGGATTGCCATCTTTTGAGCTTCTAATTGGTTTCTCCACTGCTTTTGCCAATTGCTACAACAATGCCACATATTTTTTAAAAGTAGGGCAGCATTTAACTTCAAGTTAGCAAGGACAGAATAGGCTTACTACAAGAACAAATAAACCTTAAAAATTGGTAGCTTAAAACAAAAAAAGACTTTTTCTCTCTTACCTCATGATCTAGTGTGAGTCTATCTTATGGTGATGCAATCTGGACCATGACGGCTCTGAGTTCACAGAGCAGAGAGAGTGAAATGAAGGAAGTGCATGAGTTTTTCACTTCCTCTGTGTGGAAATGACATTCTTCACTTCTGTTCACATTTCCTTTGCCAGAACTAGTGGAATGGCCCTTATAAAGAAATATAAGGATATTTGAGGATTACAAACAATTTTTTCATGTCTCTAATAATAATAAATTTTCTAGAAAATTTCTCTTCTTTTTCCCAAGAATTTCTATATTCTTTTTCTTTTTAATTTTACAGAATCATTTCTATTCTCAATGTTCCTATAAAACAGTATTCCCTGTGTAATCATAACCCCATACTCAGTGGTTTCTTTTCACATTAGTGATGGGAACATAGAAATTAAATAAGAAATTGCTACTGACTTCCCCTTCTGCACCATCTACATTTTCTCTAGAGAGAATAGTTATACCTAAACCAGTTCTCTCTGGAATCCTCAATCCTATCCATTTGTGTGTTACTCTCAGTAAATCTTCAGGGAGTCATCTGTAATGTAAGGAAAGACCATGAGACTTGACCTGAGAATTATCCTAAAGAATTATCCTAAAGATCTAGTGTAGCTTACCAGATCTGTTAACACTGGAGAAATCATTCAATTTCTGTAAGTCTTAAAGTTCTTTTCCTTAGAATGAGAATAGTTATTTCAGTAAACGGGATATTGTGGGTTTAAGAAAGATAATGTAGATAAAAGTGCTACATATTCTGTAAAACACTGTATAAAAGCAGACAATTTAAAAAATAAACAATAGTATTACATATGTGTAGTTTAGTTGGCCAATTAAAGACAATATTAAAATCATTGCCTGCATAAGCAAAATTTGCCATAGTGATTTTTATAACAGTTTTATTGAGATAAAATTTGCGTATTATAAAACTAACCCTTTTTTAAGAGTACAATTCAGTTGTTTTGTTTTTAATATATTCAGAGAGCTGTGCAACCATCACCACTATCTAGTTTTAGAACATTTTCATCTTCCCCAAAAGAAATCCCATTCTCATTTGTAGTCATTTCTCATTCCCCACTGGCAACTACTAATCTACTTTCTGTCTGTACGGATTTGCCTATTTTGGACATTTCATATAAATGGAATCATACAATATGTGCTCTTTGTGACTAGTTTCTTTCACTTAGCATTATTGCTAAGAATCTGTCAAATTGACAATTGCTAAGTAGAGCACAGGGTGCCTGATGGTGGAGGGAACAGTGGTTACAGCTGTGTTGTGGTCAACAACGACCACAGGAGAAACTGAAATAGAAAATCTGTTACTCACAGATCTTGAAGGAAGTACCCAACACACCTCACAGGTCCACTTAGGGAGATCGAGCAGGGTGCAAACAGAGAGAATGATAGGACCTGGGGTACATGCTTTTATTAGACTCCCTGGGTGGAGTGTATGGTGCTTATTGGGCTAAGGTCAAATTGGTCAATTCAAACCAGAAAAGCCCCCAGAGGTCTTATCTAAGAGGCGAATAAGGTGAAGGCCCTGGAAGTAGGGGAGACCTGATCACCAGAAATGCTGGGGGAGTCATATCAGGAACCTACATTTGCCTGTGACTCAGTGGGCTGCTATCTAGGGCATGTACTTGGCATGTACTTGGGAATGAGGGGCTAGTGTCAGTTTAAGGTCCTCACAGGCTACAAAAATATGGGTGCCAAGTCACCAGTACCATGGAGTAGTTTAGCTAAACTCTTAACAATTATGTTTTCAAGGTTCATCTATGTTGAATCATGTTAGAATAACTACTGGAGGAAAGTGCCAGAAGTTAGAGTAGATCAATCTGTAAATTAGAGACATAAATTTCTCTTTTGGCTACATAGCTAGTTCTGTGTATTTTTGTTTGTTTGTTTGTTTTTTTTTTTTTGCTGTATGCGGGCCTCTCACTGCTGTGGCCTCTCCCGTTGCGGAGCACAGACTCCGGACGCGCAGGCTCAGCGGCCATGGCTCACGGGCCCAGCCGCTCCGCGGCATGTGGGATCTTCCCAGGCCGGGGCACGAACCCGTATCCCTGCATCGGCAGGCGGACTCTCAACCACTGCGCCACCAGGGAAGCCCTAGTTCTGTGTCTTTTAAACCATCTCACTTCTCAGATTTCTTCTATTATACCTTAAGTTCTTAAACCGTTATTTGTGTGGAATTGGAAAGGGGCCAAATGCTAATTGCTGTGTAATTCCCAGCAGGATTGAAAGCAGCTGACACATTCTGACATCTCTCAGGCTGGACTTAAAAAGAAAAAAAAAGTTCAATTTATATTACTCATTCCAAGATGTGTTATTTTTGACCAAGTATATTTGAAGTTATTTGTTATAACTTTAGGAATCGTGAGGAGGGAACAAATATTTTTCATTTTGTAAATCAAGGAAATAAAATAATAAATAGTTATACAAATGGGAGTTTGAGAATTTATAAAGAACCTGCATATTTAAATTTTTAATTTTCTAAGGCTTCAAACTAAGACAAAAATTGTCTTATCTTTTCTGACATCTTGCTAACATTGACTATTAAACTAATCCTAAAGCAGATGGATTTTCCTTTGCTGATTCAATTTGATTTACCACCAAAAGCTCAGAGACAGAATCTGTGGGGTTCAGGCTAAAAAAAAAATGTTGCCTATTTGTTATGGAATTTTGATTCTCTGTAATAATGAATTGATTCTTCTTTCAAAAAATATCAAAAAATACCTGGAAATTCCTTATTGCTCTCCTTTTTTTGCTGTGACTTTAATTATTTAACTTTTGCCATCCTCTTATGTGACTCCCTGCTTTTGTTAATTTAGTATACAATATACAATAAATTTAATATATAATATACAATAAATTTAATATATAATATACACCTTAAGGATTTTAAAATGTGAGAAAACTATTTATTAGGATTTAACATTATGTGACAGTATGCAAAGAAAATTTTATTTTAATAAAATGTCACACGTGTAGTTGGGAAGCTTTGAGGGATACAAAAATGGAGAGATGTGTGCCATTTGTCTTAACAATGCTTTTGTTATTTGGATGGATAACTCCCCCAAAAGCCCAGAACCTATGAGATCAATTCCAGATAAAATAAAATGCACACATCAGGCAAGGATAGTATCGAATCCTTTTCTTTTTTGTAATTATTGAAAAGCTAGTTTAGCTAACAGAAAGGCCATATCCAAACTTGAACTAGATAATAACGTTTTCAAAGAGTTGGAGAGTTTTTTCCCTTCACTATATAAACCAACGCATCTTGGTTTCAGTAAGAGATACAACTGGGAATAATTTGAAACACCATGAGTAAGGCAGTTTCTGAGATACTTATATCTTAAACCCAAACCTGGAAGTACTAAAACTCCTATGGGAAAAGTCTGATCTTTTACAATTCTCTCCAGAGTGATATACAGAATTATTTCAATTTAAATCATCTGGCGGCGGGGAGGGACGAACTATATTTTTTCCCTCACTTTCAAGAGTAAGTTTTATATTTTAATGCCTAAGATAATCAATTACTGATAAAAGACCTTGCTGGCTAAGCATTTTTATATTTAACCTAAGTTCTCAAAGTTTAAGTTCAGCATTCAGTCCCTGTAATGTCATTTGAATGTAATGAGGTTAACAAAGATTTGAATGGAACTATCTGAATTCATTATGAAATAACTCACTAGTTCTTCTATCAAATGAATACCAAAGAGAAGCAGATAGCATTCACAGAATAACACATCAATAATAAATGCCTTAGAGAATTTGTAGGATCTTGTTTCATTATGTTAGATTTGGAAGGGTTGGTTTGTTTGTAGCCACTGGTAAATACAGCAGCTAGAATATGGGCTGAATCAATTATTTTAGCATGTTGAGAGTTCAGTTTTGTGTTGTTTTTCCCCTAATTATTTCACGAAGCACTGCAGAATATCTATTCAGCATATATTTGTTAAAAGTTACTAAGTTTAAGCACTCAAAAGATATTTTCAAGAACACAGTGAAAAGTAAGGCATGAGACCTTTTCTGCAGGCAAGGTAAAGCAATATGATAAATCCATCTACCCAAAACATACTAGAACTGTTAAAATAATTCAAAACAAAGAGATTCCTTCTGGTTGGATAGTCGATTTTCCAGAAGACTTCTGGAAGAATTAAAATATTGACTAAGGCCTTAAGTTTCTGCGGCTACTATTTCTATGAATGAAACTGACACAAAAAGTGTTTTTAAGGAAAAGATAAGAGTGCTGAGATATGAAAATAACGAAGTATGGGTTTAAAAAGTGGCATTATAGGGCTTCCTTGGTGGTGCAGTGGTTGAGAGTCCGCCTGCAGATGCAGGGGACACGGGTTGGTGCCCCGGTCCGGGACGATCCCACATGCCGTGGAGCGGCTGGGCCCCTGAGCCATGGCCGCTGAGCCTGCACGTCCAGAGCCTGTGCTCCGCAACAGGAGAGACCACAACAGGGAGAGGCCCGTGTACCGCAAAAAAAAAAAAAAAAAAAAAAGGCCCGTGTACCAAAAAAAAAAAAAAAAAAAAAAAAGTGGCACTATAGTCCATTAAAAGGAAATGGTTTTAATGACCATGGGCAATTTTGAACAGAAGCATTAATCGTTCCTGACTATGGTTTTGGGCAATTAATTTTTTTAATATAAGAACTGCAATCTAAGAAAAACTGTTAAATTATAATTCTTAGATGCCAGATGCCATCTATATTTTTATAGCTAATATGTCTTCTTTATGCTTATGACCCCCAAATCTAAACTTACAGATCTGACCCCTCTCCAGATAGCATCTCAGTGTCTTCTAGTTTGTAGGTGCTCAATAAACATTTATTGGGAACTAATGAGTAAATAAACAAATGACTGAATAGTGAATAAATGCACTTGAAGTGGAAAGTAAGTCAAGGGCTGTATTTCAGGATGAGATGGGAGGAAGAAAAGTAATGTGTAAAGCATTCACTTTGTGTTACTGGAGAGTTATTTTGTTGATAAGGAAAACACCTAATTATAATTCCTACTCCATTTTGATGCTTCCTTTTACAGCAAAATTTATTAAAATGATTGCCATGAAATCACTGCCTATACTTCCTGGTTTTTGAGTCTAACCTCAACTCACATCTGTTGGGTTATTGGCCCCACTTCATTGAGAATTTGCCAAGATTCCTACTTATCTCCATGCTGCCAAATCTAATGTTTTTAACTCATCTTATTATCCTATCAAAAGTATCTGAGACCTGTTCTTCTAGAAACACTTTGTCCTTTCGTCTATTTTTGTCATCTCATGTCACTCTGATTGTCCTCCTATATCCCTGACCACTCCTTCTAGGTTCCTCATTTTCTTGTCTTTTACCCTTAGTTTTGACAGTGTCACATTGCTATGTGCCACACCTCTTTTTCTCTTGAGATACATCCTCTCTTGATGATTGAATCTAGACCTGTGGCTTTAAAGAGCATCTCTATACTTATGATTCCAAAATCTAAACCTACAAATCTGAATTCTTCCCAGAAATTCAGAAATTCAAAAATGTACATATCCAACTCACTACATGACACAACCATAGGATATAAACAAACATTGTGGTCTCAAAACTCCTCATTTACCCCATCAAAGGTATTTGCACTGTCTTCTCTAGCTCTGTGAGTGTTACTACAATCAGCCCAGCTGTGCAAGATTCACGTTTATGGTTTTTCCTTGAAAGTTATTTTTATTTCACTCTCTAAATCCAACTAATGAGCATCTTCTCTCAATTCTAATTCCCAAAACTTCCCAAACCCACTTGCTTCTTTTCATATCTACTATTACTACTCTTGTCCAACCTACCATCATCTTTCATTTAAATTACTGTAAGTTAACTCATAACTGACTTCCTCGATTTTGTTATTCTTACACCAAAATTCACTGTCCATACAGTAATCACAAAAAGAGTTTTAAAATCATATGCAGTTATTGTAGTCCCCAATGTTTCATGCATTAGTTTCTATCTCTGCTATAATAAATTATCATAAAATTAGTGGATTAAAACAAGACAAATGTATCATCTTACAGTTCTGTGTGAGAACTTTTAACACAAGTCTCCCTGGACTAAAATAAAAATATTGGCAAGGCTACCTTCTTCTCTGGAGGCTCTAAAGGAGCTCCATTTCCTTGCCCTTTCTAGCTTCTAAAGGCCACCCCCATTCCTTGGTTCATGGTCTCTTCCTCCTTCAGAGTCATCAGCATTGTGTCTGTTTGTGCCTTTTTTCATAGTCATATCTTCCTCTGACTCTCTCCTTCTGCCTTGCTCTTCCTGTCAAGGATGCGTGGGATTATACTGAATAATGCAGGATTATCTTCCTATCTTGGCGTCAGCTGATTATCAACCTTAATTCCATTTGCAACCTTAATTCCCTTTGCCATGTAATGTAACATATTCACAGTTTCTACGGATTAGGATGTGGACCTCCTCGAGGGTCCATTATTCTTCCTCACACAGCATTGCATTAGAATAAAATATAAAGTTTTTACTCTACCTTCTAAAGCCCTACTTTATTTAGACTTTTCTTACTATCTCCAAATTACTCCCTTCATACCACTATCCCAGCCACATTGTCTTTCTATTCTTCAGGTAGGACAAACAAAATCCACCTTAGGCCCTCCACCCTCCACACTAGCTGTTTCTCTGGTTGGATGCCCTACTCTATCTTCGCATAGCTGACTCCTTCTTACTGTTTACATCTCACTTTAAATTCTGCTTTTTCAGAGATGGTTTACTAAACCAACACATATAAAGGAACTGTCCATATATTATCTCACCATTAAATATAAATTCTTTATCAATCTCTGCTATTTTTCTGGTTTATGAATTTAGTATTGTGTTAATTAACTTCTCTCAAACATACACACACACACACACACACACACACACACACACACAGAGGCACACAATTCTGTGCTCTAGTACAGGTGTTGGCAAACTCCTTTGCTTATTCAAAATTCCTCAGTGACACTCCATTGCCTAACAATAGATTTCCTCAGTCCAGCAAACAAGAAATGATCTGTTCCTTGCCTGGCTCTCCAATACACTTTTTCTTTTCTTCTAAGCTCCCAAAGCACTAAGCTTCTTGTAATTTCCTACACATATTATCCAACCCTCTTCCTAAAATACCCATCCTCTTTACCTCTACTCCTTTGCCTGTTAATATCTACTTAATTTTAAAACTGAGTTCGGAGGGAATCTCTTTTTCACAAAGCGTTCTCTGACTGCTCTAGACCTTAAGATATCTTTCCCATTTATTCCAGCAGTACCCTATGTATATTTTAGTCATCACTTTTCAACTGCATTAAAATTTTCTTATTATAGGATTAATACCATAATAGTATGCAAACACATTAAGATTATAAATAGTACTTTATTTATTTTTGTGTCTCTGGCACCTAATCTATTTCTAGCCCATAACAGATATACAATAAATGTCTGTTGAACAACTGTGGACTTGTTCTCTTAGCCATGTTTCCTCGAGTCTTCTCAGTGGAGGTTTATCATGCACTGGTGTCACTAGGACACGAGGCATGTCAACCATTCTTTCTAGGTCTTCTTTTGCTTTTTGTTCTATTTCAACCCACATGTATAAATGGAAATGGTAATATAAGTATAAATAATATAACTATAAATATATATCATTTAACTCTCCTCATTGAAGTCAACTTCTGACTTTTATCTGCTGCTTCTACTCACCCTCTCCTGGCATCACTGCAAGGAACTTCAGGATCTGTATAAAGGTCATAGTGTGGGTAGGAAAAGTAGAACCCTAAGATAAGAATTTGAGTTTAAAGTAACAAGTTAGATAAGGAAGAGTTAGACAAGGAAGAGAATGGAACCAGTAAAGGGAATAGCTAGCTACCACTGAATACTGAAACTTAATTATCTGGAGGAATTCTGTGAACCAGGGCAAAACACACATTCAGTGTTGTACCATCCAAAGTGTTAGGGAGTTGATCCCTCGTTGGTTAAGAGCTTTAGGAAGAAGGGAGGGCATTAATTTCCCAGAACTTTCATCCTACCTCACAGACAGCAAAGCAGGCTCCCAAAGCTACGGACAGCATCATGCTAAAAATAAAAAGGTGCAGGGATTGGCAGTTAGAAGGCTGGTAATTGGTATTGGTGAAGGAGTGGAGCAGGGCATTGCAGTGTCAGCTACATTGGATAGCTGTTATACCACGTTAGCCTCACATTTGCCTGATGTCATGAGTTCTGTTTACATTTATGTGCATTTTACAGCATCCACCAATGGTTGTAGCTACAATTTGTCCTTGTCATTGCCCAGAACTTCTCTGCTTTTGAGGTGTAAATTTCAGTATCTTATTTCTGAACAAAATTTCTTTTTTTTTTAAACACTGCCTTTTTATTAAAGTTCTTACTAATTTTATTTTTATTTTTAAAAATTAATTAATTAATTAATTTTTGGCTACATCGGGTCTTCCTTGCTGCACGGGCTTTCTCTAGTTGTGGCGAGCAGGGGCTACTCCTCATTGTGGTGCGTGGGCTTCTCACTGTGATGGCTTCTTTTGTTGCAGAGCACGGGCTCTAAGCACAAGGGCTTCAGTAGTTGTGGAGCGCGGGCTCAGTAGTTGTGGCTCGCAGGCTTTAGAGCGCAGGCTCAGTAATTGTGGTACAGGGGCTTATTTGCTCAGTGGCATGTGGGATCTTCCTGGACCAGTGCTCGAACCCGTGTCCCTTGCTTTGGCAGGTGGATTATTAACCACTGTGCCACCAGGGAAGTCCTGAACAAAGTTTCTTATCCTTCTGGTATTCTTACTCATTTCCATAAGACCTATCCCTAACTTTACAATGATCTTCAGTCACTGGTGTCCATTTTACTAGCTCCCTTTTAGCTTTGATCCCATTACTATAACACTGGCGATTTACGGGATATCATTTCTATTTTAATTTATTGGTAACACCCTCCTTCCTTTACCTCATTGCTCTGTGATTTCACATACTTTCCAGATACCCAACCATGGATAATTTTCAACATTAATTTCTCA
>NW_006775239.1:469417-503350 GCF_000442215.2 Lipotes vexillifer | reverse complement strand
GCTGAATATTGCAAAAATAAATCTAACAGTGCAGATTGTGTCATTAGAGATTTATGATTTACTCATAGCTGTGCCCTCCATACTATTCTGCAACTTTATTACATGTACTTAATGATCAAAACCTCCCATTTACCTCAAAAGCTATTTGAAACTTGCATTTTCTCAACCTCTAAATTCTTCCTTTCTGTCTCCTTCTCAGTCGCCTTATTTTATTCCACACAGAAAAATCAAGACATTTACTTGACTCTTTCAGCTTCTTTTTTGCCTACAATATACTTCTCTTTACTCCTGTCTTTACCTTCTTCTCATAGTTTCAGATGAAGATGTGTCTCTCCTGCTCTCTTAGGCTAATTCTGCTTTAGCTATTTTCCCTATTCTCTGTCTTTAGGACTTTACTCATCATTTCTACCAAGTTTTTCTTGAATCTTCAATTTATTCTTATGCATTGACCCCTTTCAACCCATTTAGACATGCACAAAGCTTTTCCATTTCAAAGAAATTCATAAATAAGCAAGATAAACACTAAACAAACCATGATATGACGTGCCCAATAGCTCTACTGTGTCTTTTCTTTCTTTTTGTTTTGAAGCCACTGCAACCTCACTATCTTCACTTTCTTACTTTTCATCCACTATTAAACACAGCACCATTTGGCTTTTACCTTCACTGCTTTAAATTTATAAGCCGATTTGTGACTTAATTCTAAATTTATGAGCACTTTCCAAGGATTAACTTCATTGAATATCTTGGTGGTATTTACCACTGTTGCTTACTTCTTTACTTTTTAAATTCTTTTTACCCATGACTCTTACGAAAATATCTTCAGAATTGTTCCTTTCATTTTGGCTATCCCTCAGACCTCTCTATGTAGTATCTACTTTCATTGTTAGCTCTTTAAAAGTTGACGTTCTCCTTACTTGTGTCCTTGGTACTCTCTACCTATGACCTTGGTTCTTTATTCACTCAGCTGCCTCAAAGCTGTGACTTTAAACACCACTACTATGCTACTAATTCTGAGATTTACATCTCCAGCCTGGAACCTACCAAACACACTAACTACCTTATGAAAACCTTTAATTTTATACAAGACGAATATTATATCTTTTTTTTCCTGATGGACAGTTTTTAAGTGAATGACTAAATCAATATCCCAGCTTATACCCAAAGGCTCTTGGGGTATATGTTTGACTTGTGGTCACCTATTATTTATTCCTTTTTTGGAATCATTCATTTATTTTCCAATAATTTTTTATTTAGCTCCTACTGTGTGCTGAGTACCTTCTAGATGCTGATGGTCTAGATGATAGCAAAGGCCCTATTCTCTAAGAACAGGGATGGGCAACTAGTGCCCATGGGCCAAAACTAACTCACAGCCTGCTTTGGTTAATAAAAGTTTATTGAAAACAGCCACTCATTTGTTTATATATGGTTTATGTCTGTTTTTGTACTGCAATGATAGTTTAGTAATTGTGACAGAGACTGTATATCCCAAAGCCTAAAATATTTACTATCTGTCCCTATACAGAAGAGTATACAATGAGGTTGGAATACAGATGTACTATTCTGTGGAGGATATATTGAAGATTTGGCTAAGAGCGTTTAAGGAGGAAAAGTTAAGGTGGTTGCTGGAGGTCAGGTGAAAGACGATGAGAGCCTCACCTACTGTAGTGAGAGTAGAAATAAAAAATACACATATTCCAGAAATATTTTCCAAGTAAAGTTAACAGGATTTGGTCATTATTTGGTTAGAGTGGTGATGCTAGGAGAGGTAGAAATTAAGTAGACTTCTCAAGTTTCTTACCTTGGTGGAGAGTGATGCCAATAACAAGGAAAGAAAACATAGCAAATAGAGTCAGGTTTAGAAAGAATGAAAATCTGTATAGGGAGGAGATAATGCAGCATCATTTATCCTACTTTTAGTCTTAGGGACACTGAGCAAAGCTCCTCCTAAAGGCATTGATGAAGTATTTCACTATATAAGGGTTTCTTTAGCTTTTTAACTGATGAAACTTTTAGTTATTTAGCATGTCAATCCTACTTACTGAATCATTTTGTATTTCTTTACGTGACATATTTCAACTAACCCTGTGCAATTGACAGAAATTTACTATATAATTATAATCATGACAAATAATAAAGAAACACCAAACGTACTTTGTGAAAGAAAGAAAAATAGACTTAAATAATAAAACCTAGAGTTAATTTTAGACTTTGATACTCATTTGATAAGTTTCCTCTGGCAGGAAACTGGGTCTCGGTTTCCTTACATGAAAAGAGGAATTATAACAATAATACCAGTGGAGAAACAGTATATGAAAAGTGCTTTGAAAAATCATACAATGCTATATGAATGTAAATTATCATTATTGTAACCAGTTTAATTTACACAGAATATGACTTAAAGATATCAAAGCTGCTGACCTTAACAACACTGTTGCACATACATATGCAAATATATATGCAAATACATACATGTATCGGTACAAAACTTGAAATAAATAATTTTCTATCTCCATGAATATATTTGAACTCTTAGTGTATATGTGCATGTTTATTCTCATTTCCTTATTTGTTCATTTATTCAACAAATATTTATTATTAACTTCTGTAAGTGCACTATTTTTGGTGCTATGGATGTAGCAGTAAAATAAACATTTTATTTTTATATGGTGGTGCAGTGGTTGAGAGTCCGCCTGCCGATGCAGGGAACACGGGTTTGTGCCCCGGTCCGGGAGGATCCCACGTGCCGCAGAATGGCTGGGCCTGTGAGCCATGGCCACTGAGCCTGAATGTCCGGAGCCTGTGCTCCGCAATGGGAGAGGCCACAACAGTGAGAGGCCCGCATACCGCAAAACAAACAAACAAACAAAAAGATATTAAATGAGATATTATTTATTTCATTTATGAAATATATATATTATTTATCTAGTTAAATTGTTATAAAGAAAAATTAAACAAGAAAGAGAGTTCTATGGGCTGTGAAGCCTTGACAGCTTTAAATAGTGTAAAGAGGGTAATCCTCAAAGAGGAAGAAAGAAAAAGGGACATTTGAACAAGGAAGTAGCCATCCAGATGGATAACAGAAGTGAGCACAAAGTGTTTGAGGGAAGAAAATAACTGGATTTTTAGAAACACCAAAAAAGCCAATATGGCTGGACTGTAATGAGCAAGAATGGAGTCATAGGATATGAGGTAAGGCAGTTTTAAAGGGGTGGGGCTGGGGAATTCATGCAGAGTTTTTTAACATAGTTCTTAAGAAGATGGCTATTAGAACTTACTATTACCGTATTGTTAATTGTGTTCTGGCTGTTCTGTAATTCCCTTTTTCCTTTATTCCACACTTTCTGTCTTCCTTTGTGTTTTGATGATTTTCTGTGTGATATATTTTGGTTCCTTTCTCTTTACGTATGTGTATAGACCATAGGTTTCTGCTCTCTTGTTATGATGAAGCTTATATAATACATCACTGATGTTTATGGGACAAAGGCAATAGTGTACTCTCTCATCACTGTTATCATCTTACTGGTAGTCCCAGCTAATGTGATAAGACAAGAAAAGGGAAAAGCAACTACACAGATAGGAAAGGAAGAAATAAAATTGTTTCTATTCAGAGGTGACATAAATGTCTATGTAGAAAAATAAAAGAAATGACCCAAAAAATAGAAAAACACCCTCCTGGAACTAATGAGTATAGCAAGGCCACCAGCAATAAATACTTGGCACTTCATACCAGCAATAAACACTTGGCACTTTAACTTTAAAAAAAATACTATTTAGAATACACCCGAAATAATGAAATACTTAAGTTTGTAAAGCAGTGCAGAATCTATATGCAGAAAACTATCAAACACTAGTGAAATAAATCAAAGTTTCTAAATAAACAGAGTGGTATTCCATGTTTATGCAATGATGGACTTAATATTGTTAAGATGTCAGTTCTTCCTAATTTGAAATATAGATTCAACAGGAACACATCAAAATGCAAGTAAGCTATTGCATGAATATTAATGTAACAATTCTAAAGTTAATATGGAAAGGCAAAAGACCTAGAATAGCCAATAAAATACGGAAGGAAAAGAACAAAATTGGAGTTTTTACACAACACAATTTCAAGACTTACTCTAAGGTTACAGTAACCAAAACAGGTGGTATTAGTGAAAGAATAGACGTATAGGTCAATGTAACAGAATAGAACAGCCAGGAGTAGACCTACACAGGTATAATCAACTGATCTGTAACAATAGAGCAATGACACTGATTTCAGTGAAGAAAAGCTAGTCTTCTCAACAAATGATGTTGGAATAAATGGATGTCCATATGCCAACAAACAAACAAACAAAAAACCCCTAGACACAAACCTTAGAACTTACACAAAAATAACACGAAATGTATCATAGTCATATATGTAAAATATATGTAAAATGCAAAACACTAAAAATTCATGAGGAAAATGTAGTAGAAAAATCTATGTGACCTTCAGTTTGTTGATTATTTTTAAAGTACAACTCCAATAACATAAGCCATGAAAGAAATAATTTGGTAAGTTGAACTTTATTAAAATTAAAATTGTTTGGGCTGTGAAAGACACTGCTAATGAAAAGACATACCACAGACTTGGAGAAAATATTTGGAAAACATGTATATAATAATTTGTTTATATAAAAATAATTCATAAACTTAACAGTAAGAAATCATACAAACCAAATAAAAAGCCTGCACACAAATGTTTAGAGCAGCTTTATTCCCCCCTAACTGGAAGCATCAAAATGTCCTTCAACAGGTGAATGGATAAGCAGATTATGGTACACCCATACACTAAAATATTATTCAATGATGAAATGAAGTGAGCTATCAAGTAAGACAAAGACATGGATGATTCCTAAATATATATTGTTAAGTAAAAGAAACCAGTCTGCAGAAGCGACATATTATATGATTCCAATAATATGACATTTTGGAAAAGACAAAACTATAAAGATGTTAAAAATTGTTGGTTGCTGGAGTTTAGGGGGAAAGGGAAAAGGTTAACTAGGTGAAGCACAGGGGATTTTTTTATAATAGTGAAACTATTGTGTATGATATTGCAATGGTATTGTAGCATAATGTAATGGTATAAAATGTCTTGTACTTACAAGACATTAAGATTTGTCAAAACCCCTAAAAATTTACAGCACAAAGAGTATACCTTCATATGCACGTTAAAAAAAAAAATTAGAAGATTGGAAAAACCCAGGATGGGATACAGAATAAGACAAGAAAATCTAAATGTATTACCAATGTATTAAACACCTTCAATAAAGAGTGTAAGGCAATCAAGTTCTGATCCAAGCAACTCTGGAAATGAATGTAATCTGTAAAAGCAGAGTCAAAAGGAACTGTACATAAATACTATACTCTAATTTAAAAAGTTATTTCCCATGGAAGTGTGGGTTAACGGTTCTGAAAACACAATACATGTATACTGGAATTGAACAATTTAGTAAATGTGTGGCCGGTGGTGGGAGCCAGATTTCTTACTGTTGGAGTTGGAGGTTATATTTGAACAAGGGAAGAAGGCTAGAATGTTCTAGGTGGTAATGAACTAGAGTCGGATACATCAGAATACACTAAGTTTTATTTACTACAGATACAGATGGTAATACATAGAAATATTTATAGATATATGTATATACATGGGTTATTATACATACATATTATCATCTTTCTCTGTTAACTGACAGGGCCTAGAAGCAATAACCTCTGAGTAGAATCAAGCATACCTAGCACTCAGAACTTGGTTTCTAATACCATTTCCCAATAAAAGAAACAAACATTCCTTGGAGAAATGCTAATTCTAGGACCATGAGAGGAAATATACAAAATGAACCTGGAGCATTTTATCAATATAACGCCAGGAAGTACTTTTAAAAAATCCAAAAAGCCCACAATGATGAGTATTTCAAAGGAATGCATGACCAAATTGAAAGAACCCCAATGTCTAAAGCTGGAAAAATGTGAGCAACAAACTAAACTGGATCATAAATCAAAGTATAAATTATATATCCATGAGTCCACACTGATAGAAAGAAATGATTGCATAAATAAATAAGTGGGGAAAGAATTGACAAATGTTTCATGAAGAATTCCAAAGATTTTGTGTAGATATTCCAACCTTGAAGCATAGCTTTCTCTCTGTAAGTGTGGGCTGTATAAAGTGATTTTCTTTCAAAGAGAACAATATGGAAAGAAAAAAAAAAAGAGTAACCGTATGGTGGAGAAATCTGACAAATAGGACCTCAAGTTATGTAATCAACGTCAACATCAACAGCCCTTGAAATGTGATGTGATGAGACTGGAACTTCAACTCTGTGGTTTTCCTTGCAAAACCACGTAACCTCCATCTAATCATGAGAAAGCCATCAGACAAATCCCAACGGAGAGACATTCTACA
This sequence comes from Lipotes vexillifer, assembly GCF_000442215.2. Classification (NCBI taxonomy): domain Eukaryota; kingdom Metazoa; phylum Chordata; class Mammalia; order Artiodactyla; family Lipotidae; genus Lipotes; species Lipotes vexillifer. The sequence goes on along the minus strand of NW_006775239.1, from coordinate 496,920 downwards.
AAATACCTGTCCAGTACTCCTGAAAAATGTTAAAGTCATCAAAAACAAGAAAAGTCTGAGAAACTGTCTCTGACAAGAAGAGCCTAAGAAGACATACAATTAAATGTAACATGGTATTTTAAATGGGATCCTGGAACAGAAAAGAACATTAGGAAAAAGCTATAGAATTCTGAATACAATATGAACTTTAGTTAATAATGGTGTAGCAATATTGGTTCATTACTTCTAGCAAATACACTCTTCTAATATAAAATATTAATAGTAGATAAAACTGGTTGTGTGGTACATACAACTTATTCTTTATATTATTACTTATTCTTTATATTACCTTCACAACTTTTCCATAAATCTAAAACTGATCTAAAGTTAAACTTTTATCTTTAAAATAACATTTTAGGACTTCCCTGGTGGTGCAGTGGTTAAGAATCTGCCTGCCAATGCAGGGGACATGGGTTTGAGCCCTGGTCTAGGAAGATCTCACATGCCGTGGAGCAACTAAGCCCGTGCACCACAACTACTGAGCCTGCACTCTAGAGTCTGCAAGCCACAACTACTGAGTCCATGTGCCACAACTACTGAAGCCCACGCGCCTAGAGCCCATGCTCTGCAACAAGAGAAGCCACTGTGAGAAGCCTGTGCACCGCAATAGAGTGTAGACCCTGCTCGCCGCAACTGGAGAAAGCCCATGCCCAGCAATAAAAACCTAACGCAGCCAAAAAAAAAAAATTAATTAATTTAAAAAAATAATAAAATAACATTTTATTTTGGGTTGTTGGAGTTTCCAGTGTATCTTTGTTTGCCCAAACAGGTGGTCTCTTGGTCACTTTGCCACAGTTTGCTGGCCCCCGAATTAGATCATCACAATGAGATCTTTAAATGTGGTAAAAATCCAATCTGGTCCCTGCTATGTAGTCTAGAAATAAAGTCAGAAAAAATACAAATCGAATTTTAATTGTTAGCCAAATATTCAGTGGTTATAAGATATATTAATTATTCATCTCTGGAAAAAAATCCTATTATTCCTATTTGAAGACCCTGAATTCATTTATACATTCAACAAGAATTTTTTGAAAACCTACCAGGTGCCAAATGCTACATTGCATACTGGGCACACAGAGAGCATACAATCCAACAAAGCAAATAAATTTAAATCTTGATTAACTTTTTATTCTAGCAGGTCTAGTAATAAAACTGTTATGTTCATCTTTAAAGTGTATTGCCTTACTATGTCTATAAGAGTTTAGAACTATGTTTTTTTTTAATGTTTTTGTAATTATATTAAGTGATGGATATTAACTTATTATAGTAATCATTTCCCAATTTATGTAAGTCAAGTCATTATGCTGTATATCTTAAACTTATATAGTGCTGTATGGCAATTATATCTCAATAAAGCTGAAAGAAAATAATAAAAACTTTTTTATACTTGAAACTTTGTTTTTACACTTGAAAATTATGTCCCCCATTAAAATGTTAGTGTTTCACACTGAATTTTTTTTAAAACTGTGTTTAAAATGCTGAAGAGAAAGTATAGTTAAGTGAATAAGATGGAAGACTCTGATTCAGTAAATGAAACACAGAATTGTAAATTCTCTCAACAATAAATAGCAATAGAAATTCAATTTTTTATACAGGCACATTTAATACTCCTCCATCTTATATAATTGTTTTAAGTTCCCCTATTACTAATTGTGTCTCCAGTTTGTTTTCCAAGTTATCAGAGGCTCAGACACACTGTGAAGCTAGAAGGTGATGTGTGGTCTTCCAAGACTCTGTCTTGACTTGGTTACCTAGGTTTTGCATGCATAGTTTTAGTAAAAAAGTGGAATACTACATTCCACTAATCTATTTAAACAAAGCATAACATGCCATTACACAGTAAAAATTTTTTTTAATTCTATTTCTATTTGAAACTATGAATTAATGGGAGTGATGGTTATTTCAACACTGCATATACAAAACCAAAGTATAGAAATAAAGTGAATTCTGAGGCTAAAATAAGCCTATCACTACACCCATAAGCTCCTATTTCAAATGTTTATATTAATCAAAATATCTTAATGTTTTTCATCAATTGGCTGCAGAATGAGAAAATGATACAGACTTTAAAAATAAAATTATGCTAAAAAAATAAAATTATGCTAACAAATAGTTTCTCTTGTTTTATCATATAGTAAGGTTTGGCATAAGATTTTATTTGGGAAAATAAAGGGAAATTTCACTGAAAACTTTGAAATCCATAACTCTAAAAGGTTAACTCTTATGTAGTAACTAGTTACTTACCAGGAGGTGAAAGAACGCAGAAATAAGATGCTGCCTTGTATCAGTAATCATTGAGGAATTTTGGAATAAATTTATAAAAAAACAAATACAGGTAATTCTTCCTTATTTTAAAAAAGAAAAAGAAGGTAAATAACATGAACTGCAGTCTAGGAAGTTTTTATAAAAACATTGGATATTATTTGTAAGAAGTTAGGAAAATAATTGGTAATGATCACAAGTGAGGAAGGGTGTAAAAAATGCAAGTTGTTTTTTTTTTTTTTTTTTGTGGTATGCGGGCCTCTCACTGCTGTGGCCTCTCCCGTTGTGGAGCACAGGCTCCGGACGCGCAGGCCCAGCGGCCATGGCTCACGGGCCCAGCCGCTCCGCGGCATGTGGAATCTTCCCGGACCGGGGCACGAAACCGTGTCCCCTGCATTGGCAGGCAGACTCTCAACCACTCCGCCACCAGGGAAGCCCAAAAATGCAAGTTTGCACAAACAAAATTTTTTTTTCTTCAGTTTTTTAATTTTAATTTTAACATTTGAATTTAAGTATTGTTTTATGCCCTATTGCTCAGATTCTGTGTGTGGAAATTATTGAGAAGGAACCATATCTATGAAAGTGTGAGAAAAGCTCAGCAATCCCACAGGATTTTTCAGGTGTCATGAACTTTCAGAGTTATCCTGGATCATCACATGTTCTGAAAAGAGGATTAAGTCTTTGCTCCTTCTTATTAACCAGTCATTAGATATGAACTGCCACCAGGTAGGTTTTATCTTGGAAGAGACCTCTCCCCTCAGGTAAGAGAAATTCCAGGGGAGAGATTTATCTAGGAACTATCTGCAGCCAACATTCCTGCCAGCTGGAAAATAAACGTCATGATTCTGATGAGTGCATTTGTGTAACAAACTACAGATCCACTACAAATATAGCACATATTTTTGAAGTACATAAATCAGACATCACCAAAAATGGTGGAGCAGGTAGCTCCAGGAGCCCATCTCAACACAGAAGAATTTTAAAAATCCAGTAAAAACTGTTAGAATCAACTTTGTCAGAATTCTGGAAAAGAGTCAAAAGTTTACAACAGCACAGAGAATGCTTCAAGAAAAGACAACTTAAAAACATTAGGAAAGCTTTGTGACATTTTTACTTGTCCTTGCCCCATCCCCTCCCTGGTATCCATGTGGCAGTCTTGGAGATGGCAGCCTATATTCCCAGTGTGTAATCCTGTTTCTTGATCCCAGAAGAAGCAGAACAGACATTTTTCTCAAAGAATTGTGTTTATGTTTATCTGTTCTAATAGGTATGATGGTTACCTGAAGGACTGATGAAATGCACTTACGTTTTTTTTGCCTAACTCAGAACTCCCTAAGAAAACTTAGTGGTGGAAAAGCAGTGACATTCCTGAAAAACAACCTAAGGCAAAGAATTATTCAGCAGCTGCTCAGAGCAAAAGATTACAATTGTGACAAACAATAGAGTGCTGAAATCCTGGGAGGAAAAGCTAAACAGAGACTTTCACTGGGAAATTAGGGCCTTCAAAAGTGCCTGCATAGATTTAGGAACTAAGAAAGCATCACACATGCTCAGGGAAGGACGAATGCTCAGAGAAGCCCTGAGAAGACTCTAAGCTTTCCCTCTGGCTTACCTCTAGGCTCACAGCAAGCAGGAAGTGAAGGCTAAAGCAGTGTTGTAAACAGTCTGGCTAAGCATTAAAGGAATGACACAGCACAGAGCCAATCTGCGAAGACTGAGTTTTCCTTCTTTCTTTTATTCCTTTGTTTGCTCTCTCACTCTCTCTCTCTCTCACTCTCTCTCTCTTTAGAAGCCAAATAAATTTATGTGGAAAAAACTAGCAAAACATAAGATAAAGAAACAGACGTTTTAGAGGCTATATGTGAAAACAATATGGGTTTTACAAAAGTAGTTTAGAAACCACTAAACACTAAACAAAGAGCTACAGCACATAGTAGGCAACAAAAACAAACTCTAGGGAGGGGGAAACAAACTGATTTTCAGTTACCCCCATTATAATACTCAAAAATGTTCCATTCTCAAAAACAAAAAAAATATAAACCATGCAAAGAAAAGAAAGTGTGGACTATAAAAAAAAGAAATTATAAAAATAAATTAAATAGAAATTCTGCTGAAAGGTACAAGAAGTGAAATGAAAAACTTGCTAGAGGATTTAAATAGAAGATTTGAGCAAGCAGAAAAACAAATTAGCAAACTTGAAGATAGATCAACTAAAATTATTCACTCTGTGGACCGGAAAGAAAAAAGAACGAAGAGAAATGAACAAAGCCTGAGACCTGTGGGTCACATATGTATAATAGGAATTTTAGGAGAGGATAGAGGAGCAGAAAGAATATTTAAAGAAATAATGGGGAAACATTTCCAATTTTGATAAAAGACACAAATCTACATATCCAATGAACTCAACAAACTCCATAAAAAATAAACACTAGGAGTTCCACATCAAGACATAATTAGCATCAAGGGCCAAAGACAAAGAGAATCTTGAAAGCAGCAAGGTGACCATGTACAAAGTATTCTTAATAAGGAAACAGCAGATTTCTCATTATAAACAATGGAGGTCTGATGAAGTGGGGTGATATTTTTAAACTACAGAAAGGAAACCAGGTCTGTCAGGAATACTATACCTGTCAAAACTATTCAAAAAAAAAGGGAGAAATGAGACATTTTCAGATAAACAAATCTGAGGGAGTTTGTTGCTTGTAAATCTGTCTGACAAAAAATGCTAAAAGGAGTTCTTCAGGTTGAAATAAAAGGACAAACTTGAAGCCACATGAAGAAATAGAGAACTCCAGTAGGGGTAAAAACACAGATAAATAGAAAAGCCAGGATTATGGTATTTTTGGTTTGTAACTCTTCTATTTCTTATAATTAAAAAAAAATAAATGTAAAAACATAGTTGTAAATCTATATTAATCAGCAAATTATATAAAGACACAATTTATGATAAAACAACATAAAGTGGGTATGAAAGAGCCATACAATGGCAGTTTTTGTATGATAGTTCAGCTAACTTGTATCAATTTAAACTAGACCATCATAAATTTAAGAGGTTAATTGTAATCACTATATTAACCAGTAAGAAAATTTCTTTAAAAATACACAAAAGGAAATGATAAGACCATCAAAATGGTACACTACAAAAATCAATTAAGACACTCATGTTCATAGTAGCACCATTCACACTAGCTAGGAAGTGGAATCAACTCAAATATCCATTGACAGATGAGTGGATAAAGAACACATAGATACGTACAATGGAATATTATCCAGCCTTAAAAAGGAATGAAATCTTTTCAAACGCCACAACATAGTCTCCAACTATTATGATCATCCCATTTGACATAGAAAAAGAAAATCTAACATATATTCATAATACAAAATACTCTGAACACTAGAGTAGAAGGAATTTTCCTCAAAATTATAAAAGACCTTTATAAAAAGCTTACAGCTAAGCCACACTAAATGGTGAAAGACTGAAAGCTTTCCTTTAAATTTTGGAACAAGACAAGGATGCCTGCATTCACTGTGTGCTATTCCACAGTGTACTGGATGTTTTAACCAGAGTACTTAAGCAAGAAAAAGAATAAAAGGCATCTACATTGGAAAAGAAGAAGTAAAACTATCTCTTTTCACAGATAACATGACCCTCTACATAAAAAATCCCAAATAATTCACCAACAAAGCTAATAGAACTGCTAATAAGAGTTTAGCAAAGTTGCAGAATACAAGATTAACACACAAAACTCTGTTCTGTTTCTATGTAACAGCAATGAAATCTGAAGAGAAAATTTAAAAAACGATTTCATTTACAACAGTATCTAAAATAATAAAATACTTTAGAATAAATTTAACCAAGGAGGTGAAAGACTGAACACTATACTGAAAACTACAAAATACTGCTAAAGGAAATTAAATAAATCTTAAGTAAATAGAAAGACATCCCAAGTCATAGAACAGAAGACAGTATTGTTAAACAATAAGACAACCCAAAGCAATTAAGATTCAATGCAATCCTTAACAAAATTCCAGTGGCCTTTTTGGCAGAAATGGAAAAGCCAGTCCTCAAATTCACATGAAACTGCAAATGCCGCCACTTCCCCAAGATAGTCAAACATTCTTGGTCATCTGAACTTCCACAAAGCCTGGTCTACACGTTCTTATCTGTTATTGAGAGTTGCATAGAAAACCCCCCACAATGATTGTAGATTTGTCTATTTCTCCTTTTGGCTTTTATCATATTTGCTTTAAACCATTTTTAAGACTATATTATTGGGTTGTACAAATTTAGAATTATTATATTTTTGCAGTAAATTTTAACACCTTTTCTTTTTCTTTTTTACTGAAGTATGATTGACTTTTACAATTTTTTTAACATCTGTTCTTATGTAATTTTTTGCCTTGACATTTCTCCCTTGTTAATATAGGGAGAAATATATAAGATTTAATTATATTGTTTATATATATATATATATATTGTTAATATATATATTGTTATATATATTGTTATATATTGTTAATATATATATAGTTAATATATAAACAATTTTTTAATGTTTATATGAAACATAAATATTTCCATTCTTTATTTTCATTCTGTTTATATTCTAATATTTAATTTTAATAACATAATCATCATAAACATTTCAATTCATTTTGACTCCTTTTGTCTTTTAACTGTGGTATTTAATTAATTTGTATTTAAAACTTTATGATCTTGGAAGTTAGAACACTCAAACATTGATAGTGGGAATGTAAATGGTGCAGTTACTGTGGAAAATAGTTTGACAGCTCCTGAAAAAGCTAAACATATAATTACCATATGACCCAGCAATTCTACTCCTGAGTATATACCCAAAAGAATTGAAAATAGGAATTCAAAATGTTCTTATAATCAATGTCTATTGCAGCATTATTCACAATAACCAAAAGGTGGAAACAACCCAAGTGGCCATCAACAGATGAACAGATAAACACAATGTGGTATGTACATACAATAGAATCTTTTTCAACCATAAAAAGGAATGAAGTTCTGATATATGCTACAACATGGATAAACCTTGAAAACATTATGCAAAGTGAAATTAGCTATATACAAAAGAACAAACATTGTTTAATTCCACTTAAACGAAATATGTAGACTAGGCAAATTCATAAAGATAAATAGTACATTAGAGGTTACTAGAATCTGGTTAGAGGGGGGAATAGAGAGTTCTTGTTTAATTGTTGCAAAGTTTCTGTTTAGGGTAATGAAAAAGTTTTGGAAATAGTGATGATATTTGCACAACATGGTAAACATAATTAATGTCACTAAAAATAGTTAAAATGGCAAATTTTATGTTATGTGTTGGGTTGGCCAAACAGTTTATTCGGGTTTTTCCGTAAGATGTTATGGAAAACCCAAGATAATGAACTTTTTGGCCAACCCAATATATTTTGCCACAGTAAAAAATTCTTTACCAAAAATAATAATAATAATTAAGGGAAGTAAAACAATGCTTAATCTAAAGAAGAGAAGGGTTATATAAGCTGTCTCAATGTTTAAAATATCTTTTTGTGTGTATGAGGGGGGATGTTCACAAGGGAGGATCTCCAATAATGGAAGTTATACAGAATAAATTTAAACTTTAAATTCCAAATTTAATTTAAAATTATAAATGAAAAGGAGCACACACATACATACTACAGACACACATCTGCACAACTTGTATTATCTTCAAAATGGTAACTTTGGTAAGTTATGAAATTATTTCTTCCTTTATCCTTTGCATATAGATATATTGGGGATGGGGAGAATAACAAAACTATTTGCAATCAAGTTAGGCAAATAAAGGAAGGTAATTGAGTTGGGTAATATAATTCTTGGTTAAAACCTAGATGTGATATAAAGAAACTAATGACATTTTGTAACTCAAGGAGTTGTTCTAAGATCAGCTTCATGGAAGGATCTTCCTGGAATATTGAGCAATTTTAGTATAACTGGATGACTAAAAAGTAGGTATTCATTTAAATACACTTGCTTCAGGCATTGCTAAAAAATAGAATTTATGATTTTATCAATATGCCTAAGGATATAGTTAAAGACACGAAATTGTACTAAAATATATTTCAGAGAGAATTTTCATCAATGTGGGTATATATATCAGTGATTCATTATTTCCTAATTGAAACCAGCCATGGAGTTTTACACACAAGTGATTTAATATAGAAAATTGGTTACCCAGGTGTCAGATGGTGGAAAAGCCATAAATGGATGCTGAAGAAACTCAGAGGTGAGTTACTGCCAAAAGTAATAACCACTCCGAGGATTACGGAAACTAAAGAGAAAAGAGGCCCTGTGGATACTGTGGGTAGACCTCTGAGAGGGAGCTTCAAAAAGATGGTACTTAGCCATGAGGCACCCTTCTTACTGGTCAAAATACTCTCTTTCATATCTGAGCTTACGTATAATAACAAAAATTTCATCATAGCAACAATAATAACATCAATTTGGTAATAAGGTGCAATTTATTTTTAAATTTTTTTTATTTTTTGCGGTACGTGGGCCTCTCACTGTTGTGGCCTCTACCACTGCGGAGTACAGGCTCCGGACGTGCAGGCTCAGCGGCCATGGCTCACGGGCCTAGCCGCTCCGCGGCATGCGGGATCTTCCCGGACCAGGGCACGAACCCGTATCCCCTGCATCAGCAGGCGGACTCTCAACCACTGCGCCACCAGGGAAGCCCGGTGCAATTAATTTTAATACAAATGAAGGCATTCATTTCTCCTCCAAATCGGAAGACACACTACCAATAGTCACTCTGTGGTATTAACATATTTTAGTTTAATCATAATCCAACGTTATCATTATATAGTAGAAAGACTAAGTTTTAAAGTTGTTTACCACCCAAAAACAATATGGGAAAGAAAAAGGGATGAGATAATGGTCAATATATACATGTATACATAATAATACAAAAAGAAAAATTCCACTGCTGCTCTCACTTCTGCAATTGGTTATGAGGCCACAACTGATCTTTAAAAACCTTGTTTCCACCATCAATTCTACCTCCCCTTTGCTGGCAGCCATAGCTCAAGCTGGGTGGCATTTTTTTACCTGTCAAAAAAACCCAAAACCTACATCCTTGGAGGACCTGCCATTATGTTTCTATTGTACAATGAAAATCCTAGAGTTGCCCTAGAAATAATCCTAGATTCTGGACAGACGAACAGATTTCTCTATAGCCACATCAGGTAGCAGCAATCACATTTCTCTTTCGTAATTAGGAAAAGTTTCCCCAAACCAGTAGAGCATTCCTTTTTCTGCCAGATGGTTTGGTACCCTGAGGGACTCCAATGGCCAGTTTTCAACCTCAAATTCCAATTCAGTGGGACCACTAGGTGTGAAGGATTTTTATTTATAAGTATATTATTAAAATTTTAGGAAATAAATGTTACATATAATTGAAACTTTCATTCCAAAGTCAGAATTGGAATGAGAAGCCTATTAATTTTATAAGCCTGAAACACCTTATTCAAAGCATTTGGGGAAGAAATCATCAGACATGTAAATCACAAAAATATGTAGAAATATATATAGCTTTGTCAAACTAATCTTATTGTGCAAGTTTGTCTGCCAGTTTTTGTTTGTGCAATCTTCACTTGCAGGTTTGCATTATGATGGGGGATTATAGTGTGTTTCCGTCACACTATAGTAGAGTTTGTGTGCCTGCATGCTAGTATATAGTGATTTGGTAAAGGAACATGGTTTTCCTATTTCAGTGGACTGCAAAAGAAAGGCAACCCTTATGAAAATAGAATGAGTAGGAAAGAGAGAGTGTTTTTTCTCTAACATGTGAATAAAATGGGAGTCTGTAGTTTTGTAAGTTCAGTGATGTGAAAAATAGAAAATCTGTACTATCTGACCTCATAGGTCTTCTTTACATATGAAGAACTGTACGCAAAAGGCATTTCTGAAATTGAAAGCTCATGCTGGTAGGAATGGAGGGATTTGTTTGTATTCTTGTTTGCTATTTTTAAAATTCATTTGTATTCTTGTTTGCTAGGGTTTTTTTGAAAATTGCATTTTGAGCATAAATACTAAAAAGCAGAAAACACTGTAAGAAACCTAATAGAGACAACATAACATTAAATGTGAAGTAACAAAGGAATTTTTCTTGGAGTGGCACTTTTTTAAAGGAAAAACATTTAATAATATGAAATGGGAACTTCTTTTTTCACGAAATTTTCCTGACACCCAAACCAATCACTGACGTCTCATGCAATTTTTTTCCCCAGGCTTATGGGTTGAATTCTTAGGCTGACTCCACAATGAACTGAAAAACTTCTTAGCTCTGATCACTAAAAAGGCTGAGAGAAATGACCAAGTCATATCAACATGTACCCTTAGTGCCCACTGTGGCAGGGGTTATAGATAAAAATGATTGGCTGGCATTGATAATATGTAAAATTGAATGATCAATATACCCTCTCTGCTTTTAAATATATTTGAAAATTCCACAGTAAAACACTAAGGAAAAGTGAATAATCTTAAAATATGAGTCAAATATGAGGCAACAGGAGCAGAAAGAGGCTGGTGCCTAAGTAAAAGAATCAATGAGACAAAAATGTCTATAAACAACAAACGCTGGAGAGGGTGTAGAGAAAAGGGATATCTCCTACACTGTTGGTGGGAATGTAAATTGGTGCAGCCACTATGGAAAACAGTATGGAGACTCCTTAAAAAACTAAAAATAGAACTACCATATGATCCAGCAAACCCACTCCTTGGCATATATCCAAAGAAAGCCATAATTCGAAAAGATACATGCACTCCAATGTTCACTGCAGCACTATTTAAGGTAGCCAAGACATGGAAGCAACCTAAATGTGCTTTGACAGATGAATGTATATATACAATGGAATATTACTCAACCATAAAAAAGGAATGAAATATTGCCATTTGCAGCAACATGGATGGAGCTAGAGAATATCATACTAAGTGAAGTAAGTCAGACAGAGAAAGACAGGTATTATATGATATCACTTATACGTGGAATCTAAAAAACAATTCAAATGAATCTACATACAAAACAGAAACAAACTTATAGTTACCAAAGGGGAAAAGGAGGTAAGGGGGGAGGGATAAATTAAGAGTATGGGATTAACAGATAACAAATTACATAAAATAGATAAGCAACGAGGATTTACTGTTTATCTCAGGGAACTATATTCAATATCTTGTAATAACCTATAATGGAAAATAATCTGAAAAAATATATAAAACAATCACTTTGCTGTACACGTGAAACTAACACAATATTGTAAGTCAAATATACTTCAAAGAAAAAAGAAAAAAAGAGTGAATGAGAAGCCGTGATGGGCTCGTTGGCACTTATGCAGGATGTTGAGCAACTTTTTTTTTTTTTTCAACTCTTGATTCTAGCACTCAGCAAGAATGCTCCCTGGCCATGAGGTATATACATTTATATATGGCTGCAACAACAATCAAAACACAATTTGCCAACCTTGTGCCTGGTGCCATCTGTATTCACATTTATAAAATAGCTCATTGTACTTAAATATTTTGTCCATGAAAAGCAAACTTCTGACTACAGAATAAAAAGGAAGAGATTAGTCTTGAAGATTATTATGCTTCTACAAAAACGTTAACCAAGAAAACCACCCAGTAGAAGCAGGCTTCAGTACTTCTCTGGACATAATGCCTTCTTTGAAAATCATTGTGACTGTAATGATTCATTAGCTAAAATAAATTTGATTCACAAGTCATTGTCCCCAAGAGAGACTGGTTGGTTTCTCCTACATGCCTGGGAATGGGTGGATGCTAGTGGGTTAGTGGCTATACCTATTCAATGTACAGATGATATTGGTTCAGCTACATCCAGGTATAACTACCTCAGGTTATAAAAGACAATATTCATTCAGCAATATTGCTGTTTTAAGGTCTGTGCATGCTCTTTAATTTTTAAATTTGGAATTTTCAAACACAAACAAAAGTAGAGAGAACAATAAAGGGAATTTGATTTATTCATTACACAATTTTAACAATTATCGAAACACAGACAACTTTTTTTATCTGTAACTCCTGCCCCACCGGCCACTAGGGTGATTCTTATTATTGGGTTGTTCATTGTTTCTAGGCATTTTCAGTGGACAGAGCTGAAAAAAATGTGTATTTCTTTGTATATATTAGGACAGTTTTAGATTAACAGATATATTGTAGAGATAGCATAGAGAGTTTTCATAACCTACACTTAGAATTCCCTATTATGAACATCTTTCTATAGTATGGTACTATAATTATAATCAACTAAAGTCCATGCTTTATTCACATTCCCTTAGTTTTACCTAATGCACTTTTTCTGTCCCATATTCCCATCCAGGACACCACATTCAATAGTCTCCTTAGTTTCCTCCTGGCTGTGACAATTTCTCAGAATTTCCTTGTTTCAGATGACCTTGGCAGGTATTTTGCAGAATGTCTCTCAGTTGGGATTTGTCTGGTATTTTTCACATGGTAAGACTTAGTTGTGTTTTTGTTTTTGAGGAGAGAAACCACAGACATAAAGTACAATTTTCATCATATCATTATCAAGAGTACACACTATCAACATGTCTCACCATTATTGATTCTGACTTTGATAAACTGGCTGAGATAACGGTTGTCAGATTTCTCCACTATCAAATTACTCTGACACCAGAAACACAATTCATAAGGAAAAATTTGATTAACTGGATCTCATGAAAATCAAAAACTTTTGCCCCGAGAAAAACCATGATAAAAAAGATGAAAAAATAAGCTAAAAAATGGGAGAAAATATTTGCAAACCACAATCCAGCAAAAGATGAGTATCTAAAACATATAAAGAACTCTCAAAACTCAATAATAATAATAATAATGATAATAATTGGATTAGAAATAGGCAAAAGACATGAAAACATTTCAACAAAAAGAATATTCAGAAGGCACATGAAAAGTTATTCAACATCATTAACCATTAGGGAAGTGCAAATATGAACTACAGGTATAAACTACAAATTAAGCTATCACTATATACTTATAATGGCTAAAATAAAAAGTAATGACAACACCAAATGCTGGTGAAGTTGTGGAGAAGTTTGATCACTCATACATTTCTGGTGGGAATATAAAATGATACAGTCACTGTGTAAAACAATTTAGTAGTTTCTTAAAAATCTAAGCAAGCAACTCCCATACAACCCAGCAAATGCACTCTTAGACCATTTATCCCAGAGAAATTTAAACTTATATTCACACAGTATCAGCACATACATGTTTAATAGCAGTTTTATTCATAATAGCTGAAAAATGGAGGGAAAAAGCAGATGTCTTTCAGTGGGTGACTAGTTAAACCAACTGTGGTCCACCTATATCATGGAAAACTAAATATAACGGAACAAATTATTGATATACAGAACAACCTAAATGATTAGGCTGTATGAAAAAAAAGGCCAATCTCAAAAGATTATGGACTGCATGATTCCATTTATGTAACATTCTTCAAATGACAGAATTATAGAAATAAAATATAGATTATTGGTTGCCAAGCGTTAAGGAGGGGTAAGGGACAAGACCGAAATGGATTGGTTATAAAACACCAACATGAGGGAGCCTTGCAGGGAAAGAAATTGTCTGTATCTTGACTTTATCAATGTCAATATTCTGGTTGTAACATTTTACTTTAATTTTACAAGATGTTACCACTGGGAGAAACTAAATAAAGGATACATGGGATCCTTCTGTATTACTTCTTGCAACTGCTTGTGAATCTACAATTATTTCAAAGTAAAAAGTTTAAGATATCTAATTCCTGTTTTAATTATTTTGGCAATGGGTTATGTAGAAATGCACTGGTTAATATTCAGTTTGCGATTTTCCAGCTATCATTATGATGGTGCTTTCTCACATAATTGTACTTCACTTGGTTCCTACAATATCCTTGATATTCTCCCGGGCAGTGAGGCTATTTATGGACACTAGGTAAAACTGGAGAAGATTCTCCTCATGTCCATAAGTGAACATAAAGGGAGAATAAATTTGAAAGATTCAAGATGTTTTCTTGAGCCTCTGGAAACTATTTTTTTGATTTTGAGAGTAGATACATAGCCTGTTGGGAATTCTCCTTTATGGTGTGATTTTATTGCTACATTGTTGTTGATGATGATGATGATGTGATGATGATGTTTTCCTTGGTTGTAGGGCATGGTGGTTAAGCGTACAAAGAAGCAACATTTTTCCTCATCACATAAAGGGGTACATGGATGGCAAGGCCCCTATATAATCTTCAGTGAGTCTTACGCCCAATATTTCCAGGGAGAGAACTGATTCAAATTTATGTTTATTTAGGGTCTGTTATCAAATATTTATTTTAAACACAAGAAAAGTTTTGACAAAAATTAAAATGAACTTTGAATCATTATTTAAAACCATGATCTCAGACAGTCTTTCCTTATCCAAGTCTAGCTGGAATTGAATGCCATTTTGCTTCACTTATCCACTAGTTTAAACTTGTCTGCTCACTAAATTATCTCCTAAAATCTAGCAGATATTACATAGACTCAGGAATACAGAATCAACTTGTGTAAATCTCACACTTCACCAACTGTCTGTATTCTGCTAAAAGCTGAACAGGGGTTCAGGGAAATGATTTTGTTTTATTGACTAGGCTACTTTATACCATGCTGAATTAATTCATATGTAATTATATAAAAATAGCTATATTTTCTATGAGCTCATATTTTAGTATGTTTAAATTAAAGGCATGAAAAATGATAAATAACAAAAATCTCCAGGTATATATATATTTTCACAGTATGATAATATACTTAACATCATTTCTCACAGGAAGAATACACATGGTGCCTGACCATGCAAATACTCCTGATAAATATTATTAAGTAGTCATACCTAGCAAAAGTCTATATTGATTTTGAATTCAAAGTTTATAAGTAGAATTGGACAAGATTACAAAGCTATTTTCATTGAACTCTTAGGAATCATAAAACCATCTTTTAAAAAAATCATTACTAAAATTCATGTTGAAATAGTAAAATGATTCTACTAGGAAACTATGTCCTTTAATGATAAGTATTTGAAATTAGTAAAAAAGTAAACTAAATGTTCATTTATGTTTTTTTAAATAAAGCTTCATGGCCTTAAGCAGTTGTGCAGGCATCGTGGTACACACGCCTGATTAATGCCAGCAATATAATCTGTCACAGTTCAAAACAAGTCATTGCCTAAGGACCCTCATCCACGTGTTTCCTGCTGGAATAGCTAACTTTTAAATCCCCAGAGGCGAAGTCATGTGTTTCTGATGATTGGAGTTTTCTTTCCCTTCAGGTAAGACCAATGCATTTAAAAAATATACAAGTTTCATGACTTCCAGAGGTTCCAAGTTGATAGCTAATTTTCATATTTTTGAATTTAATATACACAAACTTGCAAATAGATCTCAATATTCCTTAGTACACACCATTCTATTTGGCCTGCTAAGTTGCTCTTTGTTCAGCCCATATTTCTCAATGTCTCCAATGCTACATTTAACTTATATCACCCTTTTTTCTCTTCTTTATGTCACCAGACTAATGTCGATTCTCTAGCAATCCGTGACATTATTTTTCTTCTAACATTATAGGGAATTGAACTTAAACATCACAATGTATTGGTCTGAAGTATGTTTAGATGGTATTCTGTCTTGAACCCCTCAAGTTCATTTTAATCAATTTACTCGTTTATTCATTCATTCATTTATCCAATATAAGTAATCTGATTTTTCCGATGTAGTGTTTAAATTTCAGGAAAGCATGGTTTCCATTAAGGAGCCAATTGTACAAATCTCATGGTATAAAAACTGCAGTGAAACCTCCTGCATTTTAAACATGCTCTTGAATTCTGTCATTCATCTGAAAGGTGCTAAATCAATCAAAATCATAGGACTGAATTATGAAACTCAGTGTATCACTGATGATTCCTAAAAGTTAAACACATTCAGATGATTGTTTATACTGACAATGAAGGAGAGTTCAAATGAAAAAAAATCAAAAGTGAAAAATAAAAATACATATTTATATGTACTTGTATGGATATCATATGTTGTGATCTGTTATACAGTCATATTTCATCTTTAATAGCTGTTACAAATTGATTAAGCATCTTATAAACAATGGATCTTACCATCACTGAAATATGGTACTACCTAACTCAAGAGTTGTAATAAAAAATTATAGATCATTGCACTTAAGCCATAGCAGGCACCCCAAATGTTAGCTACATACAAGTTATTCCATGGAAAAAAGGAAATGTCTTTTCCTTCTAAAAGCACAGTTTTAATGGTAAAGACAGACACATGGTTAAGATTTGCTTCTTCAAGAAACCAGAAATCTGTATGCATCAGATTTATGAGAGTGCTCTGGTTACAACTATGATGGAGCACTGGGCAGAAGGTGAAACTGAACTATAGTGCAGTTGCAACAGCAAACTTAGTCAATCCCCCAGGGAGTTCTGAAGCTCGGCTGTCCCTTCAGGGTTATCCCCAGTTGGAGCAAATGGGCCAGGCCTTTGTACTCCTGCATCAAACAGTTACTGAATGTGAGATTCCCTGGGGAAGAAGGTGAGGCAGTACCATTCTGCTGAAAGCAATTCACTGAGAGGCACACAGTTGTAAGTTGTCAACAGGCAAACCTTGTCTCAACTGGAAGAATAAGTGTCTCAGTCCTGAAGGGATATCCAAAGAGTGCACTACAGGATGACCTGCACACATTTACAGATAATGTCCATACAGGTTTCCCCAGTATCCAAAAGTGGAGCTTGCCTATGAAACCTTTCCTAGGCTGAAATGGCATAAAGTGAAGCAGCAATTACCGTAGGATGTATCTTGCTAACGGATGCACAAAATAAATCCAGATCAAGCACAGATTCTCACGGACATAGTCCAAAGCTATGCTGGACTGAGATTCTTCTGAGATGCTGAGTGTTCAATAAGTCCCCAGGGAGGGAGCTTGGTGGGGCGAATCTCGCAGCATTTGGGGTGAGCACTGCCTTTGTGGTGTCTCGCTGCAAAACAAATGCTAAATGCTATTTCCTCTTTTCGCCTTTTTTGTAAAAACAAAAGCCCTCTTCAGTTAGAAAAACAGGTATCCATGTAGGTCTTTGATAAAAGCAAAGTGGCATAAAGCAAACTTTCAAAAAACAGGGGACGCCTATACAATGATAACCAATAAGACAGAGTTGTGAACAAAATACTTTCTGTGAAAATCCAGAGGAAAGAATCCCTGAATTTATTAAATGAAGGAAGGAAGACTTCAGGATGGAGCTAATATTTGAGGATGACTTTGGGTGCGGGGTTGGGGGGTGAGTTCCAGTTAAGAATTTGAGGATGCACATACATTCTCAAAGGTGCGGAAGGCTTAGATCTTTAATTGGTAACCAAACATCGTTACTTCCCCCTAAAGAACACAAGGTGTAACATTCTCACTGCTGAATTTTACTTGCACTCAAACTATTAAGATGCTTTCCAAATTCCCCTAATTCTCTGGCTTACAAATAACCTATAATTTCATCATGAGGAACACATTTTAAACCAGAAATCCGTGTGTGTTTAATCGCTCTTCAAAATTTTATAGGAATTCTCTATCTTCAAATTACCTATAAACTCAATATAAATCAAAGTGAGTCCATTTATCATGCTGCTTGATTCACCTGCTTACATCTAAGTTTATTCCCATACATCTTCTCCTTTTGCTATATCCTTTGCCTTTTTCCACCAGACATCATCATTGTTGTTAAGTGCACAAAGTCTGGCACTGCTACGTGGATTCAAATGCTAGCTTAGCCATTTATTAGTTGCATGATTTTGGACAATTTGCTTAATGTCTTCATGCTATAGTTTCCCTGGGTGGAACAGGAATAATAATAATCACTTCAAGGTTGTTAGACATAAGTGAGTCAATGTACACACTGTATTTGGAGTAGTGCCTGGCATGTAGCAAGTATGATACATGAGCTAATCACCATTACCTTTCACTTTTTATTCTATTGTCTTTTTGTGCATGTGTGTGTCTTTTATTTTATTTTTTTATTAGTCGTCAATTTTATACACATCAGTGTATACATGTCAATCCCAATCGCCCAATTCATCACACCATCCCCATCCCCCCACTGCTTTCCCCGCTTGGTGTCCATAGGTTTGTTCTCTACATCTGTGTCTCTATTTCTGCCCTGACAACCGGTTCATCTGTACCATTTTTCTAGGTTCCACACATATGCATTAATACATGATATTTGTTTTTCTCTTTCTGACTTAACTTCACTCTATACTACAGTCTCTAGATCCATCCACGTCTCAACAAATGACCCAGTTTCGTTTCTTTTTATGGCTGAGTAATATTCCATTGTATATATGTACCACATCTTCTTTATCCATTCGTCTGTCGATGGGCATTTAGGTTGCTCCCATGACCTGGTTATTGTAAATAGTGCTGCAATGAACATTGGGGTGCATGTGTCTTTTTGAATTATGGTTTTCTCTGGGTATGTGCCCTGTAGTGGAATTGCTGGATCATATGGTAATTCAAGTTTTAGTTTTTTAAGGAACCTCCATACTGTTCTCCATAGTGGCTGTATCAATTTACATTCCCACCAACAGTGCAAGAGGGCTCCCTTTTCTCCACACCCTCTCCAGCATTTGTTGTTTGTACATTTTCTGATGATGCCCATTCTAACTGGTGTGAGGTGATACCTCATTGTAGTTTTGATTTGCATTTCTCTAATAACTAGTGATGTTGATCAGCTTTTCATGTGCTTCTTGGCCATCTGTATGTCTTCTTTGGAGAAATGTCTATTTAGATCTTCTGCCCATTTTTGGATTGGGTTGTTTGCTTTTTTAATATTGAGTTGCATGAGCTGTTTATATATGTTGGAGATTAATCCATTGTCCATTGATTCGTTTGCGAATATTTTCTCCCATTCTGACGGTTGTCTTTTTGTCTTTTTTATGGTTTCCTTTGCTGTGCAAAAGCACTGAAGTTTCATTAGGTCCCATTTGTTTACTTTTGTTTTTATTTCCCTTTCTCTAGGAGGTGTGTCAAAAAGGATCTTGCTGTGATTTATGTCATAGAGTGCTCTGCCTATGTTTTCCTCCAAGAGTTTTATAGTGTCTGGCCTTACATGTAGGTGTTTAATCCATTTTGAGTTTATTTTTGTGTATGGTGTTAGGAAGTGTTCTAGTTTCATTCTTTTACATGAAGCTGTCCAGTTTTCCCAGCATCACTTCTTGAGGAGACTGTCTTTTCTCCACTGTATATCCTTGCCTCCTTTGTCATAGATTAGTTGACCATAAGTGAGTGGGTTTATCTCTGAGCTTTCTATCTTGTTCCATTGATGTATGTTTCTGTTTTTGTGCCAGTACCATATTGTCTTGATTATTGTAGCTTTGTAGTATAGTCTGAAGTCAGGGAGTCTAATTCCTCCAGCTCCGTTTTTTTCCCTCAAGACTGCCTTGGCTATTCGGTGTCTTTAGTGTCTCCATAAAAATTTTAAGATTTTTTGTTCTAGTTCCATAAAAAATGCCATTGGTAATTTGATAGGGATTGCATTGAATCTGTAGGTTGCTTTGGGTAGTATAGTCATTTTCACAGTATTGATTCTTCCAATCCAAGAACATGGTATATCTCTCCATCTGTTGGTATCATCTTTAATTTCTTACATTGGTGTCTTATAGTTTTCTGCATACAGGTCTTTTGTCTCCCTAGGTAGGTTTATTCCTAGGCACTTTATTCTTTTTGTTGCAATGGTAAATGGGAGTGTATCCTTAGTTTCTCTTTCAGATTTTTCATCATTAGTGTATAGGAATGCAACAGATTTCTCTGCATTAATTTTGTATCCTGCTACTTTACCAAATTCATCGATTAGCTCTAGTAGTTTTCTGGTGGCATCTTTAGGATTCTCTATGTATAGTATCATGTCATCTGCAGACAGTGACCGTTTTACTTCTTCTTTTCCAATTTGTATTCCTTTTATTTCTTTTTCTTCTCTGATTGCCATGGCTAGGACTTCCAAAGCTATGTTGAATAATAATGGTGAGAGTAGACATCCTTGTCTTGTTCCTGATCTTAGAGGAAATGCTTTCAGTTTTTCACCATTGAGAATGATGTTTGCTGTGGGTTTGTTGTATATGGCCTTTATTATGTTGAGGTAGGTTCCCTCTATGCCCACTTTCTGGAGAGTTTTTATCATAAATGGTTGTTGAACTTTGTCAAAAGCTTTTTCTGCATCTATTGAGATGATCATATGTTTTTTATTCTTCAGTTTGTTAATATGGTTTATCACATTGATTGATTTATGTATACTGAAGAAACTGCATCACTGGGATAAATCCCACTTGATCATGTTGTATGATCCTTTTAATCTGTTGTTGGATTCTGTTTGCTAGTATTTTGTTGAGGATTTTTGCATCTATATTTATCAGTGATAGTGGTCTGTAATTTTCTTTCTTTGTAGTATCTTTGTCTGGTTTTGGTATCAAGGTGATGGTGGCCTCATAGAATGAGTTTGAGAGTGTTCCTTCCTCCACAATTTTTTGGAAGAGTTTGAGAAGGATGGGTGTTAGCTCTTCTCTAAATGTTTGATAGAATTCACCTGTGAAGCCATCTGGTCCTGGACTTTTGTTTGTTGGAAGATTTTTAATCACAGTTTCAATTTCAGTGTGTGTGATTTGTCTGCTCATATTTTCTATTTCCTCCTGGTTCAGTCTTGGAAGGTTATACCTTTCTAAGAATTTGTCCATTTCTTCCAGGTTGTCCATTTTATTGGCATAGAATTGCTTGTAGTAGTCTCTTAGGATGCTTTGTATTTCTGCAGTGTCTGTTGAAACTTCTCCTTTTCATTTCTAATTTTATTGGTTTGTGTCCTCTCCCTCTTTTTCTTGATGAGTCTGGCTATAGGTTTATCAATTTTGTTTATCTTCTCAAAGAACCAGGTTTTGGTTTTATTGATCCTTGCTATTGTTTTCTTTGTTTCTATTTCTGCTCTGAGCTTTATGATTTATTTCCTTCTCCTAACTTTGGGTTTTGTTTATTCTTCTTTCTCTAGTACCTTTAGATGTAAGCTTAAATTGTTTGTTTGCGATTTTTCTTGTTTCTTGAGTAAGCTTGTATAGCTATAAACTTCCCTCTTAGCACTGCTTTTGCTGCATCCCATACGTTTTGGATCTTCGTGTTTTCATTGTCATTTGTCTCTAGGTTTTTCTGATTTCCTCTTTGATTTCTTCAGTGATCTCTTGGTTATTTAGTAATGCATTGTTTAGCTTTCATGTGTTTGTGTTTTTAAATTTTTTTTCCTTGTAATTCATTTCTAATCTCATAACATTGTGGTCAGAAAAGATATCTGATATGATTTCAATTTTCTTAAATTTATTGTGGCTTGATTTGTGACCCAAGAGGTGATCTATCCTGGAGAATGTTCCATGCACACGTGAGAAAAAAGTGTAATCTGCTGTTTCTGGATGGAATGTCCTATAAATATCAATTAAATCTATTGGTCTATTGTGTCATTTAAAGCTTCTGTTTCCTTATTTATTTTCATTTTGGATGATCTATCCATTGGTGTAAGTGAGGTGTTAAAGTCCTCCACTATTATTGTGTTACTGTCAATTTCCTATTTTAGAGCTGTTACCAGTTGCCTTATGTATTGAGGTGCTCCTATGTTGGGTGCGTATATATTTATAATTGTTATATCTTCTTCTTGGATTGATCCCTTGATCATTATGTAGTGTCCTTCCTTGTCTCTTGTAACATTCTTTATTTTAAAGTCTATTTTATCTGATATGAGTATTGCTACTCCAGCTTTCTTTTGATTTCCATTTGCATGGAATATCTTTTTCCATCCCCTCCCTTTCAGTCTGTATGTGTCCCTAGGTCTGAAGTGGGTCTCTTGTAGAGAGCATATAGATGGGTCTTGTTTTTGTATCCATTCAGCAAGCCTGTGTCTTTTGGTTGGAGCATTTAATCCATTCATGTTTAAGGTAATTATCAATATGTATGTTCCTATGACAATTTTCTTAATTGTTTTGAATTTGTTTTTGTAGGTCCTTTTCTTCTCTTGTGTTTCCCACTTAGAGAAGTTCCTTTAGCATTTGTTTTAGAGCTGGTTTGGTGGTGCTGAATTCTCTTAGCTTTTGCTTGTCTGTAAAGCTTTTGATTTCTGCATCAAATCTGAATGAGATCCTTTCCAGGTAGAGTAATCTTTGTTGTAGGTTCTTCCCTATCACCAATTTAAGTATGTCATGCCACTCCCTTCTGGCTTGTAGAGTTTCTGCTGAGAAATCAGCTGTTCATCTTATGGGAGTTCCCTTGTATGTTATTTGTTGTTTTTCCCTTGCTGCTTTCAATAATTTTTCTTTGTCTTTAATATTTGCCAGTTTGATTACTGTGTGTCTCGGTGTGTTTCTCCTTGGGTTTATCCTCTATGGGACTCTCTGCACTTCCTGGACTTGGGTGGCTATTTCCTTTCGTATGTTAGGGCAGTTTTTGACTATAATGTCTTCAAATATTTTTTCTGGCCCTTTCTCTCTCTCTTCTCTTTCTGGGACCTCTATAATGTGAATGTTGTTGCGTTTAATGTTCTCCCAGAGGTCGCTTAGGCTGTCTTCATTTATTTTCATTCTTTTTTCTTTATTCTGTTCCGCAGCAGTGAATTCCACCATTCTGTCTTCAAGATCACTTAACCGTTCTTCTGCCTCAGTTATTCCGCTATTGATTCCTTCTAGTGTAGTTTTCATTTCAGTTATTGTATTGTTCATCTCTGTCTGTTTGTTCTTTAATTCTTATAGGGCTTTTTTTAACATTTCTTGCAGCCTCTCGATCTTTGCCTCCATTCTTTTTCCGAGGTCCTGGATCATCTTCACTATCATTATTCTGAATTCTTTTCCTGGAAGGTTGCCTATCTCCACTTCATTTAGTTGTTTTTCTGAGGTTTTATCTTTTTCCTTCATCTGGTATATAGACCTCTGCCTTTTCATCTTGTCTATCTTTCTGTGAATGTGGTTTTTGTTCCACAGGCTGCAGGACTGTAGTTCTTCTTGCTTCTGGTGTCTGCCCTCTGGTGGATGAGGCTATCTAATAGGCTTGTTCAAGTTCCCTGATGGGAGGGACTGGAGGTGTGTAGAGCTGACTGTTGCTCTGGTGGGCAGATCTCAGTAAAACTTTAGTCCACTTGACTGCTGATGGGTGGGGCTGGCTTCCCTCCCTGTTGGTTGTTTGGCCTGAGGTGACCCAACACTGGAGCCTACCTGGGCTCTTTGGTGGGGCTAATGGCGGACTCAGGGAGAGCTTATGCCAAGGAGTACTTCCCAGAACTTCTGCTGCCAGTGTCCTTGTCCCCACGGTGAGCCACTGCCACCACCCGCCTCTGTAGGAGACCCTCCAACAGTAGCAGGTAGGTCTGGTTCAGTCTCCCCTGGGTTCACTGCTCCTTCCCCTGGGTCCCGATGCACACACTACTTTGTGTGTGCCCTCCAAGAGTGGAGTCTCTGTTTCCCCCAGTCCTGTCGAAGTCCTGCAGTCAAATCCCACTAGCCTTCAAAGTCTGATTATCTAGGAATTCCTCCTCCCGTTGGTGGACCCCCAGGTTGGGTACCTGACGTGGGGCTCAGAACCTTCACTCCAATGGGTGGACTTCTGTGGTATAAGTGTTCTCCAGTCTGTGAGTCACCCACTCAGCAGTTATGGGATTTGATTTTACTGTGATTGCGTCCCTCGTACCATCTCATTGTGGCTTCTCCTTTGTCTTTGGATGTGGGGTATCTTTTTTGGTGAGTTCCAGTGTCTTCCTATCAATGATTGTCCAGCAGCTAGTTGTGATTCTGGTGTTCTCACAAGAGGGAGTGAGAGCACGTCCTTCTACTCTGCCACCTTGGTTCCTAATCCTTGTGTGTGTCTTTTAAAACTGAAAAAAACCAACTTGTATGTCCCTTGTCAGGTGTCTTAATATAACTTACATAAGATCTCTACATAGACAATTGATACACTCTTCCACTTTTTATTCCATGTTATTTCCATATATGCTCAGCATCGTGGTTCTCTATCTTGTCAAATATTCCATCAAAGAATTTCATATCACTCGGAAGGTCATTCTGGTCATTTGTGCTGAGTGGTATGTTGTCAGCTTGGTCTCACCATTCTGTCTTTTGTTGAATATCCCTAATCTTTAGAGCCTTCAAACATTAGAGTTTCCAAGGTTTAGTTCTTGCATCTTCTTTGGAGATCTCATCCAGTCTCATGACTTTAAGTCTTTGGTAATTATGACAGTTAATTTTTTTTTTCACGGTATGCGGGCCTCTCACTGTTGTGGCCTCTCCCATTGTGGAGCGCAGGTTCCGGCCATACAGGCTCAGCGGCCATGGCTCATGGGCCTAGCTGCTCCGCGGCATGTGGGATCTTCCTGGACTGGGGCACGAACCCGTGTCCCCTGCATCGGCAGGCGGACTCTCAACCACTGCGCCACCAGGGAAGCCCAATGACAGTTAATTTTATGTGTCAATTTGACTGGGCTACATGGTGCCCAGATATTTGATCGAACATTACTCTGGGTATATCTGTGAGGGTATTTTTAGATGAAATTCATATTTGAATTCATGGATTGAGTAAAGCACGTTGCTTTCCCTAATGTAGCTGGCTCTTATTCAATCAACTGAAGACTTGCTTGATGGAACAATAAGGCTGAGTAAGAGGGTTAGTTAGGCCTCCTGCATAACGATCTGATCTGAACATTGGTCCTTTCTGGCCTTTGGACTTGAATTAGAACATTGGATCTTCTTACTTGGATCTCAAGCCTGCTGACTTTCAGACTGGAACTTAGATCATTGACCCTCTTGGTTCTCAGTCTTTCAGGCTCAGACTGGAACTACATATAAACTCTCCTGGGTCTCCAGCTTGACAAGTTCAGATCTTGGGGCTTCTCAGCCTCCATAATCATGTGAGCAAATTCCTTATAATAAATATCTTTATATATATATACACACACATAGACTATTATATATATTGAGATGGAGAAGACTGAAGGAGGAGCAGGTTGAATTTGGGAAAAGAGATTTAATCATGTTAATTTGGAGGTACTTATTACACATTCCAATGCAGTCAAGTTAGAAGCTAGATATTTAGGGTTTGATGAGCAGTTCAGACTTAAGATAAAACTTATGGATTATCAATGTATTAGTGTTTTCCAGATAGCCAGAACCAATACCATAGATAGATAGATAGATAGATAGATAGATATGTATATATTTTTATTGTAAGACATACATAGAAGACATACAAAGAAGAAAAATATTTTGGATCTCCATCAGTCCATTGAAATGCATTCCCTATGAACTTCATGTCTTTCTTCTATTTTTTCCCTGGCACTTCTTGAATTCAGTTGTTTGGTGCTAGCCTATGATCATTAACTTTACAAGGTTGTATACTCACACACTAGACACATGTTATCAGGTTTCACTGAGATTTGCACTGAGAATTATGCATATATTACTTCATTTATCCTTCACCAAAACCCTATGGAGAAGGTATTATTATTCTAACTACAAACTACTCTAGATCATGAACTTACAGTGGTCACTCTTGAATAGGAATAAGCAAGAATGCTAAATACCAAATACCAAAGTTGTACAGTTTACTGATCACATTATCCTAGTGGAAGAGCTGCATCTATACAAGGTAAGTATTCTGAAGTTATGCTAATAATTTTTCTTGTTTTTAACGCACTGTTCCTGTATGAGTTTAGATTGAAAAACTTAACATAAGGCAGGTGGAAGTCAAAGTCACTGACAGTTAATCATAGCAAACTTTGATCTTTAAAGCGTGCGTCAAAGTGATGGGAGAAAATATTTTGACATAAAAGTGAAAACATTAACAATAACAATAATTATAAAACGTACCCTTGTATAAGGCTTTATAACATCACTTACAAAGCATATGTATTATATATCTCATTTGAGTCTCACAGAATCTTTGAAGTACAGATTATTATAACCTCTCTTTCACAGATGAAGAAAATGATGCTCAGATCAGATAAATGACTTAAACCCACTCAGTAAGGAGCAAGTAGCTGAGTTGGATCTTGAGTAAAACCTTTCTGATTCTAAGTTTTATATGATTGTTTTATTGTATGTATATTAATTTTAGAAGGGCATGGGCTATTCAACTAGTTCTGATAGTTTGGGTTGCCATGTAATATATATGTTTGATCTTGAAAAGTTGAGATTATATTCATTATTAGATGAATAACAATAAATAACATCACCTCTAAATACACCATCCCTGAGCTTCAAGAATTTCTGAAACTCTATAAGGCCTCTGTTACAGCTTTTAAGAAGTGATATCTGTACTTATGCATTGCTACCTGAAATGGAATGCTTCCCTTGTGTAAATGCAATGTTATTCTCACTAGTCAAAGGAAAATCAAAATCAAAATGGCTAGATACATTTAGATATTCACTGAGATAGCTCACAGTAAATACTGATACATAATTATCTGATTTTGAAATATGATATGATAATCCCTTGTGCTAGTTCACTACATTCTACTTAGGCAGACAAATACTATTTTGGCTACTAGTATTGATCACCAAAAGAATTTGAATTTTTGCAGGTAACAGACTTACTAAAAGTATGAAGATCTACAGCAGAGCTGAATTGCTGGACAACAGTGAATTCTGAATAATGCATTTCAGTCTGTGTTACTAAAAATGCAGCATGTGTCAGTCACATAAAACCCAGTTTTCATAGAGGGACATCCTTTTCCATTCTCCACTGTAACTTAGAACAGGCAGAGAATCTTCACAAATTAAAGCTGAAATCCAAAATATCCCCCCTCCCCCCCTCCCCAGTTTCCTGGCAAAGATTTAAATTAAGTACTTAGTTGTAGTGTATTAGTCAACGGTATCTAAAATATTTTCTTTCTATGTATTGAAGTGTGTGTGTGTGTGTGTGCGTGTGTGTGTGTGTTTTTATCTGTGTAGGTTAAATATAAAGGTGACTTAATGTTTAGTAAGTGATCACATAAGAAAGGCAACAACTAGTTCATTTGTGTAAACAAGTCTTGCCTTCTCTCTTTATTTAGCCTTAGCAATATGGATTAGAAATAAAAGTGTTATTGTATATATTTAAGAGATTGAAATTTAGGGAAA